>NC_085136.1:304607526-304907526 GCF_035046485.1 Aedes albopictus
AATCCTTGCAGGATTCTGGAGAGAATCCTTGCAGGATTCTGGAGAGAATCCTTGCAGGATTCTGGAGAGAATCCTTGCAGGATTGTGGAGAGAATCCTTGCAGGATTCTGGAGAGAATCCTTGCAGGATTCTGGAGAGAATCCTTGCAGGATTCTGGAGAGAATCCTTGCAGGATTCTGGAGAGAATCCTTGCAGGATTCTGGAGAGAATCCTTGCAGGATTCTGGAGAGAATCCTTGCAGGATTCTGGAGAGAATCCTTGCAGGATTCTGGAGAGAATCCTTGCAGGATTCTGGAGAGAATCCTTGCAGGATTCTGGAGAGAATCCTTGCAGGATTCTGGAGAGAATCCTTGCAGGATTCTGGAGAGAATCCTTGCAGGATTCTGGAGAGAATCCTTGCAGGATTCTGGAGAGAATCCTTGCAGGATTCTGGAGAGAATCCTTGCAGGATTCTGGAGAGAATCCTTGCAGGATTCTGGAGAGAATCCTTGCAGGATTCTGGAGAGAATCCTTGCAGGATTCTGGAGAGAATCCTTGCAGGATTCTGGAGAGAATCCTTGCAGGATTCTGGAGAGAATCCTTGCAGGATTCTGGAGAGAATCCTTGCAGGATTCTGGAGAGAATCCTTGCAGGATTCTGGAGAGAATCCTTGCAGGATTCTGGAGAGAATCCTTGCAGGATTCTGGAGAGAATCCTTGCAGGATTCTGGAGAGAATCCTTGCAGGATTCTGGAGAGAATCCTTGCAGGATTCTGGAGAGAATCCTTGCAGGATTCTGGAGAGAATCCTTGCAGGATTCTGGAGAGAATCCTTGCAGGATTCTGGAGAGAATCCTTGCAGGATTCTGGAGAGAATCCTTGCAGGATTCTGGAGAGAATCCTTGCAGGATTCTGGAGAGAATCCTTTCAGGATTCTGGAGAGAATCCTTTCAGGATTCTGGAGAGAATCCTTTCAGGATTCTGGAGAGAATCCTTTCAGGATTCTGGAGAGAATCCTTTCAGGATTCTGGAGAGAATCCTTTCAGGATTCTGGAGAGAATCCTTTCAGGATTCTGGAGAGAATCCTTTCAGGATTCTGGAGAGAATCCTTTCAGGATTCTGGAGAGAATCCTTTCAGGATTCTGGAGAGAATCCTTTCAGGATTCTGGAGAGAATCCTTTCAGGATTCTGGAGAGAATCCTTTCAGGATTCTGGAGAGAATCCTTTCAGGATTCTGGAGAGAATCCTTTCAGGATTCTGGAGAGAATCCTTTCAGGATTCTGGAGAGAATCCTTTCAGGATTCTGGAGAGAATCCTTTCAGGATTCTGGAGAGAATCCTTTCAGGATTCTGGAGAGAATCCTTTCAGGATTCTGGAGAGAATCCTTTCAGGATTCTGGAGAGAATCCTTTCAGGATTCTGGAGAGAATCCTTTCAGGATTCTGGAGAGAATCCTTTCAGGGTTCTGGAGAGAATCCTTTCAGGATTCTGGAGAGAATCCTTTCAGGATTCTGGAGAGAATCCTTTCAGGATTCTGGAGAGAATCCTTTCAGGGTTCTGGAGAGAATCCTTTCAGGATTCTGGAGAGAATCCTTTCAGGATTCTGGAGAGAATCCTTTCAGGATTCTGGAGAGAATCCTTTCAGGATTCTGGAGAGAATCCTTTCAGGATTCTGGAGAGAATCCTTTCAGGATTCTGGAGAGAATCCTTTCAGGATTCTGGAGAGAATCCTTTCAGGATTCTGGAGAGAATCCTTTCAGGATTCTGGAGAGAATCCTTTCAGGATTCTGGAGAGAATCCTTTCAGGATTCTGGAGAGAATCCTTTCAGGATTCTGGAGAGAATCCTTTCAGGATTCTGGTGAGAATCCTTTCAGGATTCTGGTGAGAATCCTTTCAGGATTCTGGTGAGAATCCTTTCAGGATTCTGGAGAGAATCCTTTAAGGATTCTGGAGAGAATCCTTGCAGGATTCTGGAGAGAATCCTTGCAGGATTCTGGAGAGAATCCTTTCAGGATTCTGGTGAGAATCCTTGCAGGATTCTGGTGAGAATCCTTGCAGGATTCTGGAGGGAATCCTTGCAGGATTCTGGAGGGAATCCTTGCAGGATTTTTGAGAGAATCCTTGCAGGATTCTGGAGAGAATCCTTGCAGGATTCTGGAGAGAATCCTTGCAGGATTCTGAAGAGAATCCTTGCAGGATTCTGGAGAGAATCCTTGCAGGATTCTGGAGAGAATCCTTGCAGGATTCTGGAGAGAATCCTTGCAGGATTCTGGAGAGAATCCTTGCAGGATTCTGGAGAGAATCCTTGCAGGATTCTGGAGAGAATCCTTGCAGGATTCTGGAGAGAATCCTTGCAGGATTCTGGAGAGAATCCTTGCAGGATTCTGGAGAGAATCCTTGCAGGATTCTGGAGAGAATCCTTGCAGGATTCTGGAGAGAATCCTTGCAGGATTCTGGAGAGAATCCTTGCAGGATTCTGGAGAGAATCCTTGCAGGATTCTGGAGAGAATCCTTGCAGGATTCTGGAGAGAATCCTTGCAGGATTCTGGAGAGAATCCTTGCAGGATTCTGGAGAGAATCCTTGCAGGATTCTGGAGAGAATCCTTGCAGGATTCTGGAGAGAATCCTTGCAGGATTCTGGAGAGAATCCTTGCAGGATTCTGGAGAGAATCCTTGCAGGATTCTGGAGAGAATCCTTGCAGGATTCTGGAGAGAATCCTTGCAGGATTCTGGAGAGAATCCTTGCAGGATTCTGGAGAGAATCCTTGCAGGATTCTGGAGAGAATCCTTGCAGGATTCTGGAGAGAATCCTTGCAGGATTCTGGAGAGAATCCTTGCAGGATTCTGGAGAGAATCCTTGCAGGATTCTGGAGAGAATCCTTGCAGGATTCTGGAGAGAATCCTTGCAGGATTCTGAAGAGAATCCTTGCAGGATTCTGAAGAGAATCCTTGCAGGATTCTGGAGAGAATCCTTGCAGGATTCTGGAGAGAATCCTTGCAGGATTCTGGAGAGAATCCTTGCAGGGTTCTGGAGAGAATCCTTGCAGGATTCTGGAGAGAATCCTTGCAGGATTCTGGAGAGAATCCTTGCAGGATTCTGGTGAGAATCCTTGCAGGATTCTGGTGAGAATCTGGAGATTCTGGAGAGAATCCTTCCAGGATTCTGGAGAGAATCCTTCCAGGATTCTGGAGAGAATCCTTCCAGGATTCTGGAGAGAATCCTTCCAGGATTCTGGAGAGAATCCTTCCAGGATTCTGGAGAGAATCCTTCCAGGATTCTGGAGAGAATTTTTTCAGGAGAATCCTTGTAGGGTTCTTAGGAGAATCCTCTCAGGATTTCTCAAACAATCCTTTTAGGATTCTAGAAAGAATCCTTTTGAAATTCGGGAAATTAGCTTCTTAGGTCGTTTGGTTTTTCTTTTCGGCTGTGATGGATTATAACTTGAAAATGGCTTTTTTTGCAAAATAAAAAAAAACTGGAATTTGATCTTATCCGACGTATCTCTCACACGTGGGACCCTTCTCAAGTTCAATATGTCATTTTGTCAGTTTTCCATCACATCATTTACTTGTCGGTCAAACGGCATTCGGCCAAATATCCCAGAACTCAAACAAATACGTTAACAAACTGTTTTATACAGCTGAAAGAATGAGGCCTCAAAGGGTAGAAGTGTTTTGTGATTGATATCTGATCGCCAGCAGCGTTTCAGGTTTTATTGAGACTCTTCAATCCTTCTGCAGAAGTTTTACCGATACATTCGTGAAACTTTGTCAATTTCAGAATACTAGTTCTTATCAACTGATGAATATAACCACCAATTTTACTGTGGATACACCATCTTCAGCACGCACAAACGCCCAAAGGAATCTTGTGTAGATCCTGTATCGATACCGATTCTCGTTAAACTTCTATCGCTGCCGCCCCTCCCAACTTAAAACTGTTGTTACCCCTGCTTCCAAATTCCAGTCTAGTTGAATCCGTTTCGATTTTCCATCCAGCAGTAGCAGCATCCCCGAAGCTCAACCAAAATCTCCGAAACCCATCGCATTCATTTTTGAAGAGATGGTCCCCCGAGAAGGGACGACTCCCTCACATCCACCGCACCGTGCGCCGATGTCGCCCCCCTGCCTGTTCGAAAATAGACACCGGCAACTTTCCTGCCTCCAGTCAGTCGTCGCCGTATAGTCGTCGTCGTCATCGTCTGATGTTGGTACCAAAATAACAAGGGGAATGGGACGACACGGACGGATGGTAGGTTGGTCGGTAGGTCGATGGCGAGACGCCCGGCACACGGGACGCGAGACCAATTTTCTGTGTCAGTAGGTTCTTTTCCTCGTCGTCGCCGCCACGCTGTCTTCCCCTTAAGTAAGCTCAACCTAGAGCTCAACCAACGTATGCTCCCGTACCGTCGTCCTCGCGAATTGTTTCTGTAACACAGTGTCAGAGTGGTGTGTAGCAAAGCAACGCAACCATCAGCGGTATGTCGTCTTCCGGGTTCCGGGGATGTTGAGGGGTTGCCGCCTCTGAAGAAATTTCGGATGTTTTGGAATAGGGTGGTTAGTTAGTGTGCGTTGGAGTTTTACTATAACATATCAGGACTCTAAATCAATCCTTCCGTAGCGGGACGGACGGGAGTGATAGCTGCTTGTGTTTGCAACATACGAGTTCGCAGCACAGGACGCGGTGCGTGGAGATGAGAGCGTGAGTTACCCATCAAGGCAGCTGTGCGCATGTCCGACCGAAGTTCCCCTGTGCTGCCGTTCGGTTGCCGTTGATGACGGATGATGACGGCGATGACGGGCACGGCGGTGGTTCTGTGACTACACAACTGGGCTACCGTGGCAGTAGGGTACCAATTGCGTAGCGTAGTTCCACTCTGACGTCACACTTCTGTCGCGTTGCCTGGCGCTTGCAGGCACTCACTCTCCGTGCAGGTCGTCGTAGAAAGTCGCCGCCGTCTTCGCCGATGGTCGTGATCCCCGTCGTCGTCGTCTTCGCTGTCGTCGGATCCCGAAAGCTCCTCTGGTTGCGCGTTCGGCGGTTCGGTTTGGATCCTGCCAGGCGGTGTGGATTCCCTGGTTCGGGCCTGGCACACAAGTTTCCCGTGCCAACGCAACCAGAACGTAGCAAAGCTTCACTCGGTGCGGTCGTGTAACATCCCACAGTCCCAACAATACAGCGCAGCAGAAGAGCAGGAGGCAAAGAAAGGCAGGCACCAGAGGCAAAGAGAAGGAAAACTGTGCATTTGTGTTTGGCTGTTTTGCCAAGAGTTTCGGCTGAGTTGTAGAAGAAAACGCGCTCGCCGGATTAGGCAAACCCCGCGGGAGAAGTGCAAGCATTACTTATATAGTAGGGCAGTGGCGTGCTTTCGTATTCTCGTTGAAGTTCGGTCAAGTCCTAAACGGTTGGGGACACCACTGGAAGAGTGTACGAGGTGTTCTGAAGACGCGACTTACGCGGACCGTATCTTTGTACAGGTTTGTGGAAACAGGTGCTGAAACGCTTCAGTAGTTGATCCGGAGAAGAAAAACATCGGTGCTAGACGAACAGAACAATCGGCGGGTGTGAAGAAGAACGGTGAAGCGCAGTGGAACAGTGCTAAACGCGTAGAAGCACGTTGACCGTGAGGAAGAAGGCTTTAAAGCTTCGGAAGAAGGTTCGAGTGGTGGTGCGGAGAGATATCGCTTTCGCCGAGAGCCAAAATCGCTTTTTGTAACATTTTATAAGTGACCGTCGTCGTCGTCTCGAGTGGAATCTGTGGTGCGAAGAATCCGTTTTGTCGAAGTTATCGAGAGTTTAGTTTTCTAAGAAAAGCACTTTTTAACGAGCAAACTTGAATCTAGTTAAAGTTGATGTCAGTGTCTAGCGAATAAGAGAATTTTAATCTAGCTAAAATAAGTTTATTTTTCTACTCTAAATAAATCTATGAAGTTTCTGCTAGTAAAACTGTTTAACAAATAATAAGTGAAACGTTTGAAAAGATCGTATCGGTGAAGAGTCTGTTTGTATGCTGCAATTGACCTGCAACTAGTTGAACTTGAAGAAGAATCTCCGAGAATCAAACTGACCGTTCAAGGGTTGGAAATCGCGCGCGTGTGAAGGTGAATTTGAACCGCTTCTTAAATGGGTGATTTCATGTACGGAGGCTCGGTCCTGACGAATGATTCGTGTATGTCCAGCCAATCGCTGCTCGACACGTTGAGCATTAACAATCTGCTGAACATCAAGCACCTATCCAACGGAGCGGGCGGTGGTCTAAGTCCCTCGGCGTCGGAGCCCTCGTCGAACGTTGGCAATTCCAGTGTGGACTCAATCGTCGATAACAACAACTCGTCGAACGGCGGCTGTATATCGGGAAAGAAGTCATCTATGTCCACGACGACAAGCATGGCATCATCCGGAGGCAGCGGCGTTGATGAGACCGGACTGTTGATTGCCCATTCGCAAATCGCATCCAGCAACTCGGCTGTCACCATTCCAACCATCACGACAGCCATCTCGTCCGAATGCTCACTGACAGCATCCAGCGTCAACACTCTGTCACTCCAGTTGAACGCAGGCCAGTCCGATGACGATACATCGACCTCCTCACTGCTGAACGGTGGAGGCTCCGGGACTTCACCAATCGCTTCCCTCAACAGTCACAGCAACAATAACAACAATCCCAACGCCACCAACAACAATCTCCTAATGGAAAACTCCGATCTACATCTTCCCAGTGCTGCCGAAGAACTCAGTCTCAAGGCAGCCGATCTGAGCTGCCTAAGCGTGACTTCCAGCCTCATGAACGGCGGATCCTCTTCGCACATGATTCTTCCTCCGAACGGCCTCAACTTCGGAACCGCTCCGGACCACAGCCCTTGGTCCACCAGCATCGACGACCCGACCACCGCTGCCAGCTCCCATCTCTCCATCAACGGCCTCGGTGGATTCCAGAACTACTCCAACAGCCACCTGTACAACGGTGCTGCCGTCGCAGCCGCAGCAGCCGCCGCCGCTGCCCAGCAACAACGCCGTGCCATCACTGCTTCCCACGGAGGATTCCCCCATCACGGCCTCTCCCCCAACAACCCTCAAAAT
This sequence comes from Aedes albopictus, assembly GCF_035046485.1. Taxonomy (NCBI): domain Eukaryota; kingdom Metazoa; phylum Arthropoda; class Insecta; order Diptera; family Culicidae; genus Aedes; species Aedes albopictus. The sequence continues at coordinate 304,614,585 of NC_085136.1, forward strand.
CACATGCTCCAACACCATTCCTCATCCAACCCCCAATCCCAACCCCAACAATCCCAGTACAAAAACTCCTACCCAACCTGGTCCAACCCTGCCCCGACCCCCTGGTCCCAACAACAACCACCCCAAAACCCCCAGAACCCCATGAACTCCTGGAACCGTGGTCGCTCCGTTCCCAACATGAACCTCGGCAACACCCTCTCGAACCCCCTCCACCCACGCAAACCCCACAACTCCCAACAGCAATCCCTCTCGCCGTACTCCAACCACCTGCACCAGTCCGCACCGCAGCAACCGCACCTCCAGCAGTCCCTCGCCTCCAACCTGATCAACTCGCCCTCCAAGTACCGTCGAAGCACTTCCTACCCGGCGGGCAAATCCGGTCTACCCAGCGCCGGAAACGGCGCCGCTGGCGGCGGTGGTGGCCCCTTCGGTGCCGGTCCGCTCGATTGCGTCCCGCCGCTGGACGACACCCGTGATCCGTTCCTGTCGTCGTATCAGGTAAGTGCCCTTGATTTTCTATCACTATTGATTGACCATCACCTTCCCTAGCGACGACGGTCGCAGTCAGACCGAGCGAGCGAGCGTCTTGGTTGCGGTTTGGCTTGCAGCCCCGAAAGATGCCAGAAGCGAGATGCGTTTCTTCATTAGATGTGAGTGTGAGGCGGGCGTCGGTCGTTCGCACGACACCGCCTCGCCACCCGTGTTGGGATGCTTTCTAGTATGGTTAGTCTAAAGATAACATCGTCGGTCGGAAGGTGTCCATGTGATGCTATGCGATGGGAAGAGACTGTGCTTGGGTAGGAGGGGTAAGGTAGATGAACCATTAGGATGGGAAATGCAATCGCTTTTATAATGTGACATGGGGAAATGTTTGATTATGGCAATTTGTAGTTGCTGCATAGATCTTCAGTTGCCTTGCGGTTAAGGCTATGGATCGCCAATCCGGAGACGGCGGGTCGATTCCCGGTCGGGTCGGGAAAATTTCCTTCCCAGACAACCAGAAATTGCATAAGGATGTATGATGTACATCGTATAAAGCTCTATTTTAACTCACTATCGCATATATATATACAGACCCGAGCAGAAGGGAATAGCAACAGCATAATAGAACGTGTTGTTTTCGAAAAATAACTGAGTAACGGAAAGAGTTATTTTCATGTTATTTACATAACATATCCTGTTATAAACTTGTCTGTCATAAGCGGCAAAATAACAAAAAATATAACAAAAAAATGTACCTGGAAGACCTGTTTAATAACATATTTTGTTAGTTTCAATAACAACTTAATAACAGCGAATTTTTAAAATATTTCAATAACAAATTTTGATATGAATAAGTTATTGATAACAATCTGAAAACAAAATTTGCTTTTTTCTGTTGCGGATAAGAACTCCTCCAAAGTCCCATATGAATTCAATGGGATACGCAACAATGGGATCTATTGTTAAATGTTTCATTCATAATCGGGACGCTATTGTTGTCGCAAGCGAATCATTATCAAAAACAGCGAGAAACAATAGTTTTCGTTTATTTTCCAAACAACTTACGGTGAAAAACTACCGACGTTTTGAAGCCCTTTATTAGGTGGTTCATTGTTTATAAGATAATTTCACATTATTACCTCATTGATTGACACATTTATCCAAGTGAATCTAAGTGGGCTTTATGCAGTGAAATCAATAAAAATAAAATGTCTAAAAATAATCAATAGAGTTCTTCTTCTTGATGACTTATTTTTTTACATTTTTGTCGAAAATGTGTTGTTCGTCCTTGAATTCCACCAGTTGATCCAAAATGTTTCATAAAATGGCTAACACTCTATTACACTCTCTATATTCGTATTCATACCTAACTGAAACTGGGACAAAAAAACAGGTATACTTTTCAAAGTGCTTATAAAACAAAAGGCTGATAGGTTGGCTCTGTCACAGTTCAAACGTAATGTCGGAAAGAAGAGGAACAAAATAATATTTTCTCTAACAGTTCCTCACGGCATGATGTGAACAACGAAAATCTCGAATGGTGTAGTTTTGATTGCAAAGCTAGTTATGTTGTAATAATAATGATCAAATATTTGTACAGCCCCAATGACACAATAATAACTGAACTTGTGCTACAACAAAACATGTTATTGAAATGTAAATTAAAGAAAATATACCAAGAGCACGATCATAACAAAATAAGATTGCCCAACAGAACATGTTGTGGAACGGTGATGATTTAATAAGTTAATGATAACAAACCGAGATATAAAAACAGGTTTTGTGATTCCGTTGTTATTATTTTGATATTTTCCTCTGCTCGGGGATGAATGACAATTTTCATCGCATATGATGTTATTTTTTTAACTTATTGCGATGTATCTGGTTAAATCATATAAGAGTGCAAATTAACTTTAATAATGTATAACTACATCGTAGTAGACGATATTCTGATGGTTTATTGCGACGAACTTAACTTATTCGCAATGATAATTTATAGTGGGTGGTGCTAGCAAGGGAGAGGTAGTGATAACTGTGCGGTAAATCACGTTTCGTCATTTTGAGCGCACGGAAACCAAGTGCATTCCAACACTGAGGTGAGTTAAAAGGTCATGGCATTTAATCAGTGCGATTCATAAGAAGTGTTTGGTGTTCAGTGTGAAGTGCGGCTCGAAAATCCAAAGGTTCTTTGTTAGATACTGAGGTGACAAGAATTTTTTTTTTTCGAATATTATTAAGTCGCATAAGATGATATATTACGTCGCAATAGTGCATACGTGCATCGCATAAGATATCGCCTGAAGTCATATAGTGTTATTATTTTTCCGTCAATGCATGTATAGCGCCTCCACTTTTGTACGCATAAGGCACTTTTACTGCATCTTATGCGATGTAACTTTTCCGCATAAAAGTACGTATAACATGGACATAAACTTAATTATACGTGTAAATTGGTTGTCTGGGTTGACTTCCTGGGCATAGTGTATCATTGTACTTGCCACATTGTACTTGTACGAATTCATGCAACAGCAGGCAAAGAAAGCCCTTCAATTTATAACTGTGAAAATGCTCAAAAAACACTAAATTGAAGAGAGACAGGCGTATCTGTCAAAGGATAAGTAAAATAGGGCGGAATCAAAAGGTACGAAACAGATTACACTCATTCGAAGAGGGTATTCTGCTTATAGGGTTCGAAAAGTCGGTACAAGATAAGATTCTAGGGTTTCTCCAAAAATTTACTGATTAATTCCTTCAGCGATTCCTGCAGAAATTCGTACGAGGATTTTTTTTGTAGAAATCCCTTGCTATCACAAATATCTCCGGGGATGTCTTTAGAGATCCCTGCAGCATTTTAAAAGTTTTTCTTAAGTTCTCCCAGAAATTGCACAAACATTACCGAAGAATTCTTTAAGGAATCCCTAGAGGATTTTTCACAAAATTCCTGTAGGATTGTCTCAAGAAATCTTTTAAGAACTCCTGAATATCTTTGGAAACTCATGGAATAGTTTTTGAAGAATTTCTTGAAGAATTTCTTTACGATAGATCATAAGCAATTTAGAGCAACTGCTGAATGAATGCCTAGATTGGGGGAAGTTATGCCATGCAGAAGGTCCCCTTGATTCAAAAAAAAAAACACAAGAGACTTCGGGAAGAACTTCGCAAGAAATTCCAAAAACAAAATACTTTAGTATTTTTAGAGATATTCTTGAAAAAATCCGTAGGGGAATTTCTGAAGGAACCTCTTAAAAATGCCTACACAAAAAGCAGACGAAAATACTGATGGAATTCTTGGAAAAATCTCTCAATGAACTTCTGATGAATCCTTGGAAGAACTAGTGGAAATACTTTTAAAGGAATTCTCAAAAAAAAGTTAAACAATGTCTGTAAAGTAGATCCACAAAAAAAACTCCAAAATCACAACCTGGAGAAATTTCTGAGGGAATCCTGGAGAAATTCTGTTCGCATCTGTTGAGCATCCTAGAATAACTGAAATCTTTTCGAAATAATACCTAGAAGAACTGGAGAACCCTTTGCAACCATTCATTGAAAATTTTCTTAAAATATTTTCTTCAAGTGCTAAGAAAAAAAAATGGAGCACTTTTTGCAGAAATTGTTGCGAGAATCTCCGAAAAATATAATCTGAAAGAGTCCCTGAACTGAATGCCAGATGGAACACCTGGAACTATTGGAGAAACCCTTGGAGGAACTTCAAGAAGACTCTTTTGAGAGTTTTCTAGTGGTATGTCCAAATAAAATCCTGAATGAATATGAAATTCAAGCAATTGTTTCTATAAAAGTTTCTAAAAAAAAGTCTAAACTTCTAAAGGAAACCATAGACGAATTTTTGAAAAGTTTACCCAATCTATGAGAAAAAAAATCCTTCTGCAATCGTATCTTTATAGAATTTTTTTCTCACAAATTCCTGGAGAAACAATCTGGAGAAACTCTAAGAAAAAATTCTAAGAAAAATAGAGAAGAATTTTCGTAGAAACCCCAAAGAAACCTTCTGGAAAATATCCTGACAATAACTTTGCGTTAAGTCACAAAGAAGAAGAAGAGGAAGTTGCCACAAATTCTTCCTGAAATTTCTAAAAAGTTTTCCAGGATTACCTCCAGGGATACTACCGGAAAGACCTCTGGGGATTCTTTAAAGATATATTAAAAATATTCTGCTATGTTGACAGAAAGACTTTATTGAAGAGAGAGGTTGAACCATTAGGATGGGAGGAATTCCTCCAGAAATATTGTCAGGATATTTTCTAGAAGGTTTTCTTTGGGGTTTCTACGAAAATTCTTCTTGATTTTTTTAGAATTTATTCTAAGAATCCCTCCAGGCTGTTTCTCGAGGGATTTCTCCAAACGTTTCTTCAAAAGATGCAATTGTGGGAGATTATTTTCACAAAGCTTCGAAGAGTTTTTCAAAAATATGTCTAGGATTATCTTCCAGGAATTTAGATTTTTTTAAGAAACGTTTTTAGAAATGATTACTTGTTTTTTTAATATTTATTCAGGGATTTGTTTGGAAATTCCTCTAGAAAATTCTCAAAAGAATCTTCTGGAAGTTCCTCCAGGGGTTTATCCAATAGTTCCAGATATTACCTCTTGACAATGCGTTGAATTTCTCTTCGCCCAGGGATTCTGTCAGATTTTATGTTTCGAAGATTCTGCCATTAATTTCTGCAGGAAAAAAAAATGCTCCAAATTTCTTTCTTAAGCACTTAAAAGGATTTTTTTAAGATTTTTTTTTATGAATGACTGTTAAGGCTTCATTACCCAGCAAACACACGATCGTATATGATGTTGCATACGATGCTAAAGTGGAGGCGATATACGTACACTTTACACGCGGGTATATGAAATCATGTACGCATATGGCCTCCACTTTAGCATCCTATGCAACATCGTATATGACTTTGTGTTTGCTGGGTAGTTCTTGCAGGTATTATTTCAAAGATTCCAGTGGTTCAAGGATGCTAATGGTTGCGATCAGAATTGCTCCAGGAATTTTTTTTTCGGCAGGATTTTTATTTATTTATTTATTTTATTTATTGTCCTTCATCGGGCATCAAGCCTTAATGAAGCCTGGCAGGGAAAGCCTTTTTGATAATAACTTTACGTAAAGTCACAAAAAGGAAGAAGAAGAAGAAGTTGCCACGAATTCTTCCTGAAATTTCTAGAAAATTTTTCAGGATTACCTACAGGGACACTGCCAGAATTCTTTTGGGGATTCTTTCAGGATTTATTTAAAATGTTCTGGAAAGTTGACAAAAAGCCTGTGATTGGAAAGAGCGGTTGAACCATTAGGATGGGGGAATTCCTCCAGAAATATTGTCAGGATATTTTCCAGAAGGTTTTCTTTGGTGTTTCTACAAAAATTCTTCTTGAAATTTTTCAGAAATTATTTTAATAATTTCTCCAGGCTGTTTCTCGAGGAATTTCGCCAAACGTTTCATCAAAAGATGCAATTGTAGGAGATTTTTATCACAAAGATTGCGAGAGCTTTTCAAAAATATGTCAAGGATTTTCCTCCAGAAATTTAGAATTTTTAGAAATAATTACTTCAATTTTTATATTCATTAAGGGATTTGTTTGGAAATTCCTCTAGAAAATGCTCAAAAAAATCTTCCGGAAGTTCCTCCAGGGATTTCTCCAATAGTTCCTGATATTTCTCCTGGCAATGCGTTGCATTTCCCTTCGTCCACGGAATCTGTCAGATTTTATGTTCCGAAGATTCTTCCAACAATTTCTGCAGAAAAAAATGCTCCAAATTTCTTTCCTTAGCACTTATAGGGAATTTTTTAAGAAAGTGTCAATGAATGGCTGCAAAGGATTCTCTATTTCAAAGACTCCAGTTGTTCTAAGATGCTCATGGTAGCGAACAGAATTCCTGCTGGATTTTTTTTTGTTTATGCAGGATTTCCTTCAGAAATTTCTCCAGGTTGCAGTTTTGGGATTGTTATGTTTAAAACCTCACAGAAATTGTACAACATTTTTTTTGGAGAATTCCTTCAGAAGTATCTCCAGGAGTTCTTCCAAGAATTTCTTCTGAAAATTCTCCAGGGATGTCTTCAAAAATTCATCCAGTACCTTGGCCTGCGTTTTGTGCAGACATTAAAAAAATCCATCAGAAATTCCTCTACAGATTTTCCCATGAATTTCTCCAGAAATTTCTCAAGCATTTTCTTTTTGGAATTATTAACAGAGTTCTTCCAGAAGTCTCTTTTGTTTGATTTGAGAATCAAGGAGCTCTTTTGCTTTTTCTGTTTGGCATTACGTCCCCCCATTTTAGGGTTTATATCCAGAAGTTGCTCCAGAGATAACTTTAGAAATTACTTCAGGAATTATTGTCCTGAAATTCCTCCCGAAAATTTTCAAATATTCCTTCTAGGACTTTTCAAAGATATCTTCAAGAGTTTTCTCATTAAATCCCCCAGAGATTCCTTAAAGAATTTTTCAGTAATTTTTGTGCAATTCCTGAAAAAAAAACTTCAAAAGAATCCCTAGAGGAGTATCTTAAATTCTGCTGGGATCTCCAAAGATAACTAGGAGATATTTCTGTTAGCGAAGCGATTTCTAAATTTCTAAAGCGATTTCTAAGAAATCTTTGAGGATAGAAATATTTCCTCAAAGTAATTGCAGAAGAATCCCAGCAGGAATTTTTGAAATAATTCCTGATGGAATTTCACATGTAATTCTCAGTGTCACATTTCACATGTTATTTCTCATTCCCTGTAGAAATCTTAGGAAATTCTTTTTAATGAATCTCTTGTGGAATATCTGATCAAATCTCAGGAAAAATCTTGAACTAATCTCAGGAGGCATTTAACAAGAACTTCTTCGGGAAATCCTTGGGTGAATTTGTGGAGTTTAAGAACTGAGGAATTTTCAAGAAAACTCCTCTTAAGTCCTTCAAAAGTATTCTAAGGAGATTTTCTATTTATGAGTTCCACCGGAGTTCTCCTGGAGTTTTTCACGGAAATCCCGGGATCTTTATGGAAGTTTTTTCTCGGGATATTTCTAAGTTGTAACTGCAGATTTTTTCTTATTTTTTTTTCTAGGGATTCCTCTTGAATGATTTTTCACGATTCCTTCCGGTGTTTCTCGAGTTTTCTGCAGAAGTTCTTGCAGGGGTTTCTCCCAGAGTTTTCAAAGTTGTCAATCCTAGGATTTACAGTTCCTTCAATAATTGATTCAACAAATGTTCACGAATTTTCTGTAGGAGTTCCTTTTGGCATTTTTTTTTCCAGAGGTTTCCTTCATATTGCACCCAAAGGGCTTCACTGTAAATTTCCGCGAGCTTTCTTCTAGGATTTCTCCCGGTATAGTTTTAAAAAGTTCTCGCGAGATTTCTCTTGAAGTTTAACCTGAGACTGACTCAGGGATTTCCCCTGGAGTTTTTTTTTCTCGGAATACCTCCTGGGAAAGACGATGAAATTCTCGGAGAAATATCGAAAGGCTTGAAACTCTGGGAAGATTTATTGCAGACGTCTCAATAAGAGCTTCGGAAGAAATCCTGAGACAACTGGGACATTCGGTCCCAGTTGGAAATACTACAGAAACTCCAGAAGGAACTCTGGAAATCCACGAAGTATTCCGAGAGAAATCTTGGAAAACTCTCTGAAAGTAACCTCTTAAATAACTTCCGCGTAAGTCACGCAAAAAAAAACCGAGAGAAAATTAATTCTAGGAAAATGCCATATACTCGAGATATTTTTCAATTTGAATGGGATTTTGTTCATGTGCTGGATTCCGTGAATAATTTATTTGTGCATCAACACATAATCATTTCCCTCACCTTACTTTTAAAAAGGGCGTATGAAAAAAAAACAACGATTTTTTTTCTGGAAAAAAATATATCGCGAAAACGGTTCAATGTATTAGAGTAGTTTTCAATGATGAAGGACTTAGACAAAAATACACTAAGAGTAATATTCATCGCGGATCTATGTTAGATCTCATATAAATTAAATTTTTCAGAAGCCTTACCCTTTGAATTTTTTTTTCTGAGGAAAACAGTCTTTCAGCCTCAAAATTGGTCAAGCAGCCCAAGTAGGACAAATACCTCTAACTATTTTTTCTATTTTTTTTTTTTATTTTTCATCGTTGAAAATCTAATAAGCATAAGGAATCAATTTTTGAGATGTTGAATATCAGAAACATGATTCTACGTGCAAGTTTCAATGGAAACACCATGCATAATTTTATTCGCACGTCCAACCATACTTAAACAACAACAAATTGAAAAAAAAATAAAAAAAAAGAGAAAAGTGATTATTGACCACATATTGAAATCTCCAGGCCACCTGATTCCTCTGAGATAGTGGCCCATGTTGAAACCAGTCTTGCAACATGAAATAAATAATACAAAAGCATATCATTAGGCCATTTCGTTTTTTCAGGCGCTTCTCCTGGAATTTCCTCTGGTAAGCAATCCCTAGTTCCGTCAATAATTACTCCAAAAAATCCTTCTGGGATTCCTCCAGATATGTGTTCTATGTGCTCTCCAGAGGACTCTTCTTAGATACATCAAAGGGTTTTCCTGGATTTTCTTTTTGTATTTCTCTTGATATTCCTTCAGACGATCTGTCTGAAATTCTTAAAGGATTTTTATATGGAATTCCTCATGAGTTTCTACTGCGATTTTTATGGAATAACGACCTTTGGAATTGGTTAGAAAAATTTGGAAAATTAGGCAAGAAAAAAAAACAGAGATATGATTATGAATGAAAGATATGACAGAAGGGTAAGGGTAATAATATTTTCAAAATTAAAAAAAAAAAACGCTTTCTTAACCTTCCTATGGCATTAGGGTCATTTTTTACCCGAAGCGTATACTACGCAAGCGTGCTATGCTCAACGTGATGCAAAAAGGATGGATGCCAGTACACAGGGTCAAATGTTTGATCAAAAAGAAACCAATGCTAAAACATCTTGTTATTGGACCATTAAAAGATGTGGGATTGGTATTTTGAAAGACATTCATACATTATTTTTTTTTAATTTCATTAAATCCTTTAACTTTCTTCGTACATTAGCTGACACGAACTTCATTGACGTAAAGTACGCTCAACGTGCTGTTACGAGATAATTGTTAAGTAGATCAAGCTCATTTTTAGACTTTCTGTAAAACACAACGGTTTATTTTCAATTCAACAATTGAACCGTAAAAAATTACTGTAGGTAAATTGGAATGAACGTTCTAAATACTTTTAGAACCGAACTTTTGCTGGAAATTGTATCATAGCATTTTACCATGAGCCAAACCAGCATTTTGTTCTTGGTAACTTTTCTGAAACCACAACTAAAAAAATGTGACATTTCCGGAAAACTTGTATTTTTTTAAACTGTGCAATATTTCATTGATTTGTTTACTAAAGTTCTAAACACTGAACTAAAAAGTTTACATTGTGAGCTTCAGGCTCATACGAAATAACTCTTCCAAAGCCTAAACTGAAAGCTTGGACGTAACATGTTTTGTCCAGTTAGATACACCTCTGGAAAAATTGCACAGTAGCTTGCTCCAGGTCTCGGAAAGTTCAACGGAGGGCGATAAATTTTCCGCCTAACATTCCCTGCGGGAGCGAATGCAAGCAAACATTTCCTACTGGCACAGTGCGGCGGCGGTGGCACGTCGCTACTTATGTAGATGTTTTGTCATGTCGCGCGGGGGCCCCCAAATGAGAGTTGGCCGACATCAGCCCGTGGCGGCAACGCTAAAAACGCGGGAGAACCACCCGCTGAACAACCGGAGTATGAGTAGCAATTCGCTAGAACAACGCGGGTAATGTTTCGTTTTTCCTCTGTCTCTCTTTAGTGTTGTTTTTGGTATGGAGCGAAGTGACTGTTGGGTGTTTTTGTTACCCGGAAGAATTAGAATGATTTAATTTTGGGTGAAGGCCATTTAGATAAAATTTTCTATTACTCCTATGCTGAACTGCCTTTCTGCTGACGGTGGTATGTACTGCAAATAAAAAATGCTAAAAAAGTAGATAGCTTCTAATAAGAGAATCTTTATAACCGTGAATTATTTTTCAACTCTACTAGAATAAGATGTTCATAAATCTTTGCCTATTGGATCTAATTACACTAGTTTACAAAATAAAACAAAAGTCGTGAACTTCTGTCAACTACCAAAGTTTTTGAAGCACAATTTAGCACTGATTTCGAAACCGTGCTTCAAAAAATTTTAAGTAGAACAGTTTTTGAGTTTTAGCTCAATATCAAGTTTTACAACTTTTAAAAATATGGAATTTACTAAAATTCAAATATCTTGCGTTTTGTTCAACCAATTACAAATCTTTTTCCATAAATCAAAAGCTGAATACAATACCATTCGATCATCTGAATGCAGGTTTTGCGTCAGATTGATGAAATTCAAGATATTGGCGAGTTTTAGGGACGACCTCCTTAAATTTTAGCCAAATTTCCAAAAATATGTGAAGAAATGTATTTTTTTGAATAAGAAAAAAACAGTATAAAAATTCTTTCTCAGCGTTTATTTGACATATCATATGTAGGCGAGTTACAGTAAAAAATTCAGCTCAATCGGAGCATTGATTACGGAGAATGAGATGTGTGAAGTGAGTGACGTTGCTTAAAAATAGAACAAAAATCGATTTCAAATCATCAACCTTGTATGAAAGTCGAAAACAAATCCGCTCTACTGTAATTTTTTTCCTTCGCCTTTTCGAACTCAGGGCATGATTCTACACCAAAAATGATCATCAGCTTACCGAGTTCAAAAATGCTGTAAACTAGTGTTATCGGGAGTGGAAAATCCCTGATATTCAACTAGACTAAGCTGAGAGTGCCTGGGTTCAATTCCAGTTGGTCCAGAAACTTTTCTAAGTGGAAATGTCTTCGGCTTATTGGTAGAAGGTATGTTCGTAACTGCCACACGAAAAAAAAAAATCCATCACTTGAAAGAGAAACTTCTCAACTGCTGCAGTGCTCGTGAGACACTTTGCCTTGAATCATGAATAAAAATGAGAATGTCTTGCAAGAGATCAAATCAGCTGATACCAGTTGCCAGTAGTGTTGTGCGATCATCTACATACGTGATCAAGTTCACGATGATGTAAGTAACAACACATAGCACCATCATCAATGATTAGGGCCGTGCCAACTTTCTCTCAACTTGCTCCTCATACTCCACCTTACCGCCTTGTTCACTCGCACCACGATAATCTCACAACACTCACACGGCGCAGGTTGCGGGCATCGCGAGTGAAATCCGAGTCGTCGTGGCCGATGCGATGCGATGCAGTTTATTTTTATGTCAAGTCGTGGAAAAACCATAACAAGGAAGAAACTATCTGAATGCAGGTGGGTAACCAACCAACCAACTAGGGTAAAGTGGGGTAAGATGCCGTTTTTGAAACTTCCTTTTTTCAACGATTATATTTTTTACTCATTCAAGGTGTCTGAAGCGACCAAACAATATTTGCTTGATATTATTGGATACATTAACAAAATTATTGCATTTTTATCGATATTTAGCGATTGAAAAAGTTGGTGTGCCAGGCTCCGTGGCGCAGTGGTCACACGTTCACTCCATATGCGGATGGTCGTGTGTTTGATTTCAGCTCCAGCGCTTGCAATTTTTCCAGAGTTGTTCTTCTCCGCGGGTGCGGCTGACACCTGACCCAACACTAAACTATCACGTCAAGGACCTGGGATCGAATACCCACAAAAACTGTGAACTAGCCTCGCAATTTTATGTGTCGCTTGCATGGGATTGGCTTACTTTTATAATTGGCTACTTCCAGTGGGACACCCGGAACCGGTTCCCGTATACTACCTGTTCATATATAATATGAGACTATTCTTGTGTTCTGATAACCGTTCATCAGGTTATCGAAAATGCTGCGGTTTTACGTGTCGCATGCATGGGTTTGTGGCATTTTCATATCTGGCCCCTTCCTGGGGTACCGGTTCGGAACACCTGAATGGCAATAACTCCGGAACGGCTGGATCGATACTAATCATTTTCAAAAGAAAACAATGGGACCAGATTCTACGTCGATTGAGCCATCGGTCATTGAAATCGGTTGAGGTTGTCTGCTAAAAAGTGAAGTTATTTTTTTTTTTGCTATTTCTCATCGTAATAGGCTGTTTTACCTCATGCAAATCTGACAGGAAAAGGCCTACTTTCCTACACCAAATTAACAGTGCTGTAATGGTTTATTACAGCACTGATTTGCGTTGCGTAATGAACCATTACAGCACTGTTTTCAGTTTTGATCAACTTCTTGATGCTTTCTGGATGCAGTTTTGAAAAATTGTGACAACTGCACAGTATAACCTGCTATGATCAGATTTTCTTAAACATGGCTATGAGCATCAGTATGCAGTTTGATGAAAAATTGTGTTCAAGCGGTAATTTATGAACTTGCAAAAAACGTTGTACGCAACTCGGTGCAGAACTCGATTTTCACAGCACTCGTCGTAATTATCCAACTCGGCAAGCCTCGTTGGATAAATGTACGACTCGTGCTGTAAAAATCGTCATTCTGCACCTTGTTGCGTAAACTACTATTTTGTACATACGTACATACATACATACACACATACATACACACATACATACACACATACACACACACACATACATACACACATGCATACACACATACATACACACACACAGACATAACCTCAGTTCGTCGAGCTGAGTGGATTGGTATTTGTGATTCGGCTCTCTGAGCCTTCTATTAAAAAGTCATTTCTGAATGAACATATAGCCTTTCCAGAATACTTAGTGTACAAGAAAGGCAAAAAAAAAACATTCGGGAATGATGTGTTGGGTCATTTAACCCAACCAGTGCACTTAGGATTATGTTACTGTACTGGCTGCACTAAGGTGAGAACCGTCGACAAACAAACGACTAGTCGTTTGTTAGTAGAAAGATTAGAAGGGAGTAATAATAGTTACGCGTTGTATGTATTTGGGTGTACTATGTTGTTAGAGAAACCAGAAGTCGAATGTTCTGTAGCTCACTTTTAAGAGGGCCCATATAACCACAGCTGTAGTAAAGGCGTCGGTATATAGCATGACCATGCTGAGGATGACCGGTTCGGTAGCTGGTTGATCCAGGAAGGGAATTGCCTTGACTTCCTTGGGCTTAGAGTATCTTCGTGCCTACCACACGGTATACTCATGCACAATGATCATTGGCAGAGGAAGCTTTCGGTTAACAACTGTGGCTGAAGGATCTATGACATTCGGTCGAAAGACATTTGATCGAATGCCGTTTGGTCGAACGACATTTGGTCAAAAGTACGTTTGGTCGAAAGGACATCTGGTCGAATGGACATTTGGTCGAAACCCATTTTGTGGAAGAAGAACCATATGACATTAGGTCGAATGGCCAATTCGTCGAATCGATATCTTGTCATAAGGCATTAACTGATGAAAGGAGATTTTAGTATGTATCATAATGGCCAAAACTCAACAAATACGTAACTCAAACAGCTCAAATTGACAAACAATTACCCCTATATTTCATTTGCACTAGGTCAACGTATTGTGTATGTCAAAGTAGATATTGGATTGAATGAACCTTCAGATACAAACAATTTTTGGGTAACTGTTCTTTGAGCTGTAGTTGACAAAAGCAACGGTGTGGATTTCCAGGAAATGTTTAGCAATTCAACTTCAATAACTTTAAAAAAATCCTCAATCGATAGCCTGACAATTCTTGCCATCAGTCTATTAGTTGGTCGTTTCAGAAAAGGGTTCTCAAGCTGCAATCACTAACAAAAACACTTTCTTACACCTAAACCCAACAATGTATATTAGTATGTTAATAGAATATATTTCAGGAGCTTTGGGTGACCGGACCGATTTATTCGCATGTCATATTAATAGAAAAAAAAACTCATGAGTTCAGAGCCGAATTGAGATCTGAGTAGCCTTCTTGATCAGTAAGCAATGACTACTACGTTCTTGTTAAAAAGAAACTGAACGTGTAAAATTCATTTTTAGCTCGCGTTCAGTTTAAATGCAATACTGCGTCAAAGAACAGCATATGTTTAAAAGAAGGAAAAATCTGTGATGAAAAATCAGCACCTATAAAAAACCAAATACCAAACGGAAGAACAGCTTGTGTTCAAAAGGAGAAATTATATTTGAAACAATCAGCAGTTGGTACAGGAAAACGCAATAAAATTATAAACGTGAAAGAATTGCCTATGTTTCAAAGAAGAAATAAAACATGATAAAAAGACATCAGCTATAACATTCAAACACACCACAAATACGAAACTTGAAAGAATAGCCAATGAAAAAGAAGGAAAAATCATTCATAAAAAATCACAACCATAATGGTCACTCTCAACACCCATAACAAACTTGAAAGAACAACATATGATGAAAAGAAGGAGAAATGTTTGATGGAAAAGCTAGTATGTTATACACAAAAACGCAATGAAATGATGAAACTTAAAAGAAGAGCCGAGATTCAAAGTATGGAGAAATCTTCGATGGAAAATCAACTACTTTAACAATGCCAACAAAAACTACTCAACACAACAATATTTGCTTTTTAATGTTTAATATTATTAAGCACGATTACATTGATATACGACTTAACGTCCATAGGACCATACGTTCTTTCAACCGAATAAGTTCAGTGACATATAAATTATGATACCGAAATCTATAGTATTATTTGCCACTCAAATCTCTTTTCATCAGTTAGTGCCTTTCGACTAAATGTCCATTCGACTAAATGTCATATACTTCTTCTTTCACAAAATGGGTTTCGACCAAATGTCCATTCGACCAAATATCCTTACGACCAAACGTACTTTCGACCAAATGTCATTCGATCAAACGTCATTCGACCAAATGTCCGAAAGTCGTAGCTGAGAAGCTGGAAAGCAAGCTTTGTTTCAGTGGGAACATTACTCCAAGAAAAAAATAAAGACAAAACGAGAAGTAGGAGCAGGTGCAACAAGGTGATAGACACAGAAAAACGAGCAAGGCCAGTCTCAATGTAAGTAAAACGAAAAAAGACTTGTTGAGACAATTAACAAGGAGAAGCAAATCGAGGAGTAAAAGTAAAGTGAGACGCAGAGCAAGCCCGGGTAGAGGAAAAAAAGCTCATTACAGGTCGGACTCGATTATCCGGAGTCGGGTTCTGGCGCTTCCCGAAATAATATCTCGCAAACGGAATGCTGTAAGCAGCTGAAATTTTGACTGATCACAAATCAAAGTAGGCTTGACAAGAAGTCAAAATTTCAGTATTATAGAGCATTGCGTTTCCCAGATATATGTTTGAGAAGCAACCGAACCTGACTCCGGATAATCGAGTCCGACCTGTAATAACATACTTTGATATTGAGATCAAAATATGATATTGGTTTGATTGATATTAGAGATAAAAAATCTAAAAATTATTATTTAAACTTACTCCTAGAACATCATCATCAGAACATATTTAGATCTTGTAAGATCTAACCAATAGCAGCGAGCCATTCGTTAGATCTTGAAATATCAAATTTTGATATTGTGCAGATGTTGCAGGAACATTTTTCAGATACTTATCAAACTAATATCACGTATTGATCGTCAATACTTCACCTCTACCTGGGTGGCAAGGCAAGATGAGTTGAGTCGAGGAGCAATACCATGCAAGGCTGGAAAAAGTGAAGTAGTCAGAACGAGAGGTAAGATGAGCAAGATGGGGAGCAATGCGATGAGCAGCACATGGTATGACGAGAAGTAAAACGACACAAGAAAGGGAGCAAGATAAGGACCAAAAAGAGACCAGAAAAACAGTGACATAACTAAATCTATGTAATCCCGAGCAGAGGAGAATAGCAAGTTAATTACTACGAAATCACATAACCTGTTTTTATATCTTGTTTTGTTATTATTAAATTATGCCTTGAGCTATTCCATAACAAATTTTGTTGGACAATCTCATTTTGTTCTAATCAAGCTATTGATATACATTAACTAAATTACATTTGAATAACATGTTTTGTTGAAGTACAAGTTTAGTTATTGTTGTACTATTGATCAACTTATCAGCAATAGCACAACAGTAACAAGTTTTGAAATCACAGCAACAATTCGACAATTATGACCTGTCCTTTTGTGTTGTTCCATTTTTGTATTCAGTTAAAAAGGAAATTCCTGGACGACTCCTTTAAAGAATTCTATATATGGAAGTTCTATAGAAACCTTTCGATAAATCCCTGGAGAAGTCTTCCAGAGAACTACCGGGGAAATTTTCTTAAAAATTCCGAAGTTAATTCTTCTGAGCAATTATTAGGATTCTTGGCAGAATATTTTGAAAAACTCCTGGAGAATACTTCGGAAAAACTCATGGTGAAATCCTTTAAGAAATTTTCAGAGAAATCTTAAGATGAACTTCAGGACTAATGATCACAGGAAATTCTGAAGAAACCCTTGAAGGAATTCTATGCAGGATTCTGGAGGAATTTCTAGAGGAGTCTTTAAAAATCCATGAAAGATTCCGTCAAAAAACACTCGGAGAAATTTCTGAAGATTTTTGGAGTAATTCATGTCGACAAATTTGTGGAAGAATTTTATGACAAAGTCATTTGATAAACATAAAAGGAGTTTTTGACGGAATCCTTAGAGAAATAAATAAAAGAATTTTAGAAAAAAATATTGCAAAAATGTCTGGTGAAAGTCCTGTAGGAATCATCAGAGGAAGTTCAGGAGAAATTATAGCAAAATTTTTGGAGAAATTATTGTAGAATCCAGGAGGAGTATTCGACATAATTCTTGAATCCAGGGAAAAATTGGAGGAATTAAAACAATCTTTCCAGGAAAATTGTAATAATCTGTACAATATTTCCGATATCCCAAAAATTTTCTGCAAAACTCTTGAGCATTCTAAAAATTCTCCAGTTTCTTTGCTGAAAAAAAAAACAAAGATCACAGTGCTCCAAAAACAATTAAAGTATAACAGTTTATAAATTACAGGTGGAAATCGAAGCTCATCGTATTTAATACTATAGAAATTACTAAAGTTCGATTATCTTGAGGCTTCAAATCTCTTAGAATAACGTCAGAGTGATGAACCTCATGTTATTGGCGGGTTTGTGAGACAAAGCGAATAATTTAATAAGTATTATAACTTATTTAGTAACGAGTTTGATATCATAGCAAACTCTGCTCTCCGATTATTGTCAATAACATATTAATATCAAAATTTGTTATTGAAATATTTTCCGAATCCACTGTTATTAAGTTGTTATTGAAACTAACAAAACAAGTAATTGAAATGGTTTTCCAGGAACATTTTTTTGTTACGGAATTTGTTATTTTTCCGCTTATGACAGATAAGTTTATAACACAATATGTTATGGTAATAACTTAAAAATAATCGATTTTATTATTAAGTTATTTTGCCCAAATTACACAGCTCCTTATGCTGTTGTTATTCTGTTTTGCTCGGGATGAGACAAAACAAAAAACAAGACGAACCAAGTGGAATAGCAAGATCAAAAGCAATACAAAGAGCAAACCCAGAAAAAATAGAAGTGGGACTTGATAAGGTAAGCGGTAGCACAAATCAAGACGAGTTGAGGTAAAATACGCAATAGGACGATGTGTTACGAGGAGTAAGACCTGGAAAGACGAGTATGGTGAAAAGGAAGGTGAGGTATAATGAGGCGTGCGACGCGCAAGATGAGAAGCAAAAGGAGGAGCAAGTCAAAGCCAGACGCGCGGTGAGATGAGGCAATATAAGAAGTACAGCCAAAACAAGAAGTAGGACAAGACAACGTCAGGAATAGAGACAAACAAACCAGGCAAGACGAGAAGAAATTCAGGATAAGATTAGGAGCATGACGAGGGCTAAGACATGGAGCAACAAGAGAAGCTAAACGAGGCAAGCCAAGTTAAGATGCGGAGCAAGGCAAGACAACATGAAGACTAGGACAACGCAAAATCACAGACAAAAAGACGTAACACCTAGAACAATTTCCGTGAAAATCCATCGTCCTCTTCACAAGACCATCACCTAATGGAAATGTTTCTCGAAACACTGTGTTGTGTAATATCGTCAATGAAAAAACGATGCGCGTGCCTCTGGTTGTAAAAGCGCTATAACTATGAAGATATGCAATGATCGTTAAAGGCGTGGTCGATGTGGCAAAACTGTCTCTCCACGGAAGACACGAAAATATGTGCAAGGTGAGGCAAGAAGAAAAGTAAGTCTAACCGAAACAAGGAGCAAGATGAGGCAATGAGGCATGTCAAGGAACATGACGAAGAGCAAGCCATGACATAATGAGAAGTAAGACGAGACCTGACAATGCGAGTAATTGAGACAAGTAGCAAGACCAGGCAAGACGAGAAGTAAGACAGGATAAGACTAGGACCATGTCGAGGAATAAGAGGAGAAGAAACACAAGGAGCAAGAAGAGTCGATATGAGAAGAAACACGAGAAGTAGGGCAAGGCAAAACGGTTTCTCTCTCTACGTAACACAGGGAATTCGAGCAAAGTGTGGCAAGGCAAGAAGTAGGATGAGACAAATCAAGACGGGGTAAGTCGAATAGCAAAACGAGAGGCATGACAAAAGAGAAGCAGCAAGCAATATAAGGCAATACGAAATTCAATGAGGTCAAACGAGAAGGAACATTAGAAATGAAACGAGGCGAAACTTGGAAAGACGTAAAAGGTGTGGCCAGAGAAGAAGTAAGACGAGAAACGCGATACAAAACAAAAAGCAAAACGAGGAGAAAACGAAAGGCAAGCTGAGAAGCCAGACGATATTTAACGAGGAGAAAAACGTGAAGTATGTAAGACGAGTTTCAGACAGTATTAGACGAGTTTAAAATCAGTCATAACGAGCTGATTTTCATGGCGACTGTTTATGTTTCAACTGACTGAAAAAAATAATCGGCTTTGGCAGTCTTAAAACTCTTTCAAACCACCACAATCATCGCATCAGACTGTTTGGCAAGAGTCAATTTTGCTACCATTTGTTGTCCATTGCTAAAAACACTCTCTGCTGATTTAAGACAAGTTTCAGGGGGCTTAGAAGGAGCTACAAGCGTTGAATCAGTTTAACGCGAGTAAAAAAGCAGATGAGGACGAGTCTATGATAGTGTTAGAATCGATTTCGGTAGTTTTAGATAAACTTAATGATTTTTAAACAAGAGATTTGTATATAAGTTGCTGGTGAGCTAAAGACGATTTCATGGCAGGTTTGTTGAAATAGAGAGGTGATTTTAAGAAACAATAGAGACTTTTGACCAAGGGGTTACCAACAGGTTTTTAAGTTATCATGGTAATCCGAAGTAATCATTAGTAATCCGAAGTAATCAATGATAATCCGTGATAATCAATGATAATCAGATGTAATCAACTATATAATCAACGGTATACCCAAACAAAATGGTAATGTGTAATTAGTTGTAATCATATGATAATCATAACTAATCTGAGTAATCAGTAGCAATCATGAGTAATCAATAGTAACCTTGGTAATCAATAAGTAATCATAAGAAATCAAGGTAATCACAAGTAATCATGGTAATCAGAAGTAATCATAAATCATTTGAGTAATCAGTGGTAATCATGAGCAAGCAATAGTTATCTTGGTAATCAATAAGTAATCAAGAGTAATCAAGGTAATCAATAAGTAATCAAGTAATCATGGTAATCAGAAGTAATCATTGATAATCCGAGGTAATCAATGGTAATCAGATGTAATCGACTAGGTAATCAACTGTATACCCAAGCAAAGTAATCATGAGCAATTAGTTGTAATCATATGATAATCATTGGCAATCTGAGTAATCAATAGTAATCTTGGAAATCAATAAGTAAATATAAGTAACCAAGGTAATCACGAGTAATCAGTAGTAATCTTGAGTAATCAATAGTAATCTAGGTAATTATTAAATAATCATGGTAATCACAGTAATCAATGAGTAATCAGAGTATTTTTTCAGTAATGACAGGTAATCAATTAAGTTGCAAACCCCTTGTTTTTGACAACTTCCAGACGACTTCATTAAAAGTTTACGATTTATTGACAACTTATAGATCAATACCCGACGAGTTGAGGATGATTTTTGATTTATTATCCGTATCGACCTTATTGTCTAAAATTAAACCATCTTATCATCACCTACCAAGTGGAAAATTATCTTCGCAGAATACCCAACCTTGAAAAACAATCATAACAACCATCAAAGAGCCGTCATCACCATAATCCAAATACAGTTATTTTTTTTTTTTCAAACTGCCCCCACTCTTCCAGCTGCATTTCGTAAAAACCTTGCCAAAATGCAACTATTTCCACCTCGTTGAATTGCATCCTCTCAACTAGCTGGCCCCAAAATGCAATTCTTTCACTTTCCAGTCGGAACGTTGCTGGTTGGTTGGTTAGGAAGGTTTCTTAATTAGCCTACTAGTAGTAGATTACTCGTCATCTGTGCGACCGGAATCCTTTTTTTCGCAATTCGAATGGCTGACGATGACGTCCACCTCAAGGAAAAAAAATGAGTCTGTGCACACAGTGTTTTATGCTTTGTAGAAACGAATAGCTCTTAGGGTTTAGGGTTTGTTCTTTATTTCAGTAAATTAAATTTAACTTTGTCTTGTTCATTTTGTTACTTTTTATTTTGATTATCGTTTTTGTTTCCTTCTTACTCAATTTAAATTCGGTTTATTTTATTAACTTTAATTTTTTATATTTTTGTTTTATGTTTTTTTTTTATTCATATTCTGCTATTTTACTTTATTGCATCAGCTTTTGTTTGAATATTCAGATATGTTGAAAACTTTATTGTTATGTTTGGAACAGCTTCGTTACAGCGGTTGGTTAAAACAAATATGTGCATCTCTCAAGGTCCTTACAGCTCACCCTGTAATCACGCGGCTATTTAGCAAAACAATTCCCAGTATGGGATATTCGTACCTGCCATGCCAAAATGGCCAGTTGGAAAAACGAGTTCTCAGTCAACAACTGTAGAAATGCTCATAGAACACAAAGCTGAGAATCAGGCTCTGTGCCACCTGTCGTGCACGGCAGTCCAAATCTAGGTCAAATCTGCTATACTTTCATGACGTCATTATGCCTGACGGTGACTTTTACCACGTCGTCGTCAGAAGGAGACGCGGCCTATTCGTCCTGCAAGCACTGACCCTCATCTCGCACAGACACAGGGAGACTGAACGTGGGCCCAATGTTGCACCACGTCCGGCCGGAGGCATCCGGCCGGCTGGCTGACGGACGGACGGTGATGCTGTGATGAACGTTTGATGTGAAGATGGACGGGATTTTTTTTCTTTGAGTTTTGTGTGAGCATTGCGTTTGAGAGTGAGCAGTGAGTGAGTGCTCGGGAAGCTAAATCCCTTGACAGTTTAGCCTGGAGGTGCCAAATGGAAATAGCATGGCTGAATGGTTACGTTGCGTGGGATAGGGGGACTGTTTAGGTTAAACAAAGGAGTTTCATTTCGGCCGGGAGCGAAGTGTGAGAGTGCGGTTATTTCCTTTTTGCCTTTCTCGTATACCACAGTGTACTGGAAGGCTATATGTTCACTCATAAAACGAATTTTCGACAGAAGGCTCGGAGGGTTAAACCACATATACCAATCAACTAAGTTCGACAAATTAAGATGATGTCTGTATGTGTGTATGTATGTGTGTCTGTGCGCAAAAATAGTTTACTCACTTTTAAGGCACTTCCCATTGTCCAATTTTTCGGATTTTAGCATGAATCAAACCGGAATTATACCGCATTGTTTGCTATTAAAAATGGTTCATATCGGTCAAGGCGTTCCGGAGTTATGGCCATTTCAGTGATCCGGACCAGCACCGGTAGAACTGGCCGTATATAAAACTGAACCAAGCCCCATCATGCGACACATCAAACTGCGGCGATTTTCAATCAACACTGGAGGCCAGGAATTCCACGATGTCGGTCCGAAATTCAATATGACGGCTTCAAAATCAAGATGGCGGCTGTTTAAAAGAGTTTTAGGCTCCAAAACCATGCAATATGGAGTATATTTGGTATGGAGAAGATGTCCGGAGTACAAAAATGCTGATCAAAATATCGAAGATGGTGATCTAAAATCCAAGATGGCGGCTCCAAATTCAAGATGGCGTCTGTTTAATGGAGTTTTAGGCCCTAAAACCATAAAAATGGCTCAAAATTCTTTAAAATACACATAAATAAAAACTAAAAAACAAGCTCAAAATTCAAGATTAAAGCTTTTTCAAGATCAACATCAAAAGCCAGATAAACGATATGATTTCTGGCGTCATGAAATGGATGTCTGTTTAACGTATGAAAATGTGATATTCATCGACATGGTCATGCTGACTATCCACTCCTGTGTAGCTGTGGCTCTATGGACCCTAACCAAGGCAGACAACCTATGGTAAAACTGGCCATCCGATATAAACCAAGGGGTAGGATCATTTTAAACTGAGGCTACGTAAACAAATATTCTTCAAATGATCGAAATAGCGGTGGTGATATTGCCTAGCAAAACACAGATGTTCCAGCTACATAACATAAATCAGTTGACGAAAGCTTAAATAAAATAAACCTATCAATAGACAGAGAGGAAAGGGGACAGTCCCAGTACTGAACAAAATCAGAAATCAAAAGAGGAAATATACCTCACCCACATGTTCAGTCGCGAGGGCAGCAAAAAGCTAGCAAAGTCTGAGGCAATTTCTTTCGAATTCCTACTTTAGAAGAAAGTAACGAATGCCTTAAAAAAAAAAAAAGAAAAAAAAAACGCAACCGAAAAATTCACGGAAACGGAAACGATGAAAAATATGTCCTACGTGGGAGGATTATGGAAATGTTGTTGTTCCTTCGTAGCGTCGTACCGCGTGCAGAACCACCAGCACCACCGTGGTCGCAAGGACTAGCGCGATGAGGAGGAGGAGGAGGAGGAGGAAATTTTTTGCCGACTGTCTCCTGGCTCAACGGGCGCATATATAATTCGCCCTCCTCGCCGGTTCCAGCACATTCGTTAAGTTTGGTTGGAACCATGGCAAAATGTTGCGGATGATGGAGTCACCCAATGGGATGTTTTTTTTTTGGTTTTGTGAGGAAGATTATTCATGTCTAATGTGACATCCCAAGTAATATTTTGATGACCATTTAGCCTTTAAGAGGTTTTTAAAACCATCGTAAAGTCTTATACTTTTCAATTTGGTTTTATGACGGTTCAAAGAACCTCTTCTAGTACATTTGACTATAAAATGTTACTTGGGATGGTTTTGTTCGGTACTTGTAGAGGTTTTATGACAGTAAGTATTGAAGTATTTCCCGAGTATATTTGAGACTCAAATTGTAAAAAAAGATTGAACTTTATCGTTCTTATAACAAAAATGACATTGTATAGGTTTTAATAACCGTAATAAAGCCCAATAACTTTTATTTTGGTTTTATGGTGGTTTTATAAAACCTTCTCTAGTTGAAAACAGCCCTTTCAAAACCTATGTATATACATTTGGAAATTATCGACAAGAAATTGAAGAACACATTCCATCGCCTATCCCCAGCTCTCACGGAAGTAACAAATCAGAACTGACTCGCCAGCAATGGGATAATCGAATGACGATGGTGTATTCCACCAAAAGACGTTTTCCTCGAAATCCCGCGAAATAGCTAGATGGCGGCGCGTTGCGGTGGTTTGCGGCCTCCCGCATCCTCATGCTCGCGGTGGCGGAGTGGCGCGACGTTACCATATGTGTGATATGTGTGTGCCGAGTAAAAAGAATCGTGCCCTAACGATTTGAATCTAAGTCTTAATCTGTGGGGTGGTGCCCTTCCCCCCAACCCAAAGGAATTCCCGACGATTTGCGACCCGGAAGATTTAGACTGCGGTGCTACGATTTTCGCTATTCGTGCCCGTCGTAGAGGCGTGGACGACGACGATGATGGCGACGTATGCCATAAATTATGGAAATAGTGATTAGATGTGACATCTGGCGGTGGTGAAATTTGGTTGAGGATTTTATTGGATAGCTCTTAGCTAAGGGTGCTGATGGATGTTTGGCGCGGGAAATCCAATTATCGAACAGATTCGACTTTTTAATTTAGAGCGCCTGCAAGTGGGGATCCGGAAAACAAAGTGGAAGTGGAAGACGAAACGAAGGGAAAGAAGGACGTGGAGTGGACCTGCACGCTCAGTCCTGGTCTATTCGAACATTTGTACATACGACCTTTTGTTTTTTTGGACCTTTTTACTTTTCGATCTTTTGTTTATTTAACCTTTAGTTCATTTGGCCTTTTGTCCATTCGATCTTTTGTCCATTCGACCTTTGGCAATTAGACGTTTTGTCTATTTGACGTTTTGTCCATTCTAGATTTTTTTTCCGTTCGAGCTTTTGTCCATTCGATCTTGTGTCCATTCGATCTTCTGTGCATTGGACCTTTTGTCCATTCGATCTTTTGTCCATTCGACCTTTTGTCCATTCAACTTTTTGTGCTTTCGACCTGTTTCCCATTCGACCTTTTGTCCATTCGAGACTTTTTTCCGTTCGAGCTTTTGTCCATTCGATATTTTGTCCATTCGACGTTTTGTCCATTCGACCTTTTGTCTATTTGAGTTTTCGTCCATTCGAGCTTTCGTCCATTCGATCTTTTGTCCATTCGACGTTTTGTCCATCCGACATTTTGTCTATTTGAGCTTTCGTCCATTTGAGCTTTCGTCCATTCGATCTTTTGTCCATTCGATCGTTTTGTTCATTCGACCTTTTGTTCATTCGACATTTTGTCTATTCGCCTTGTTTTCCATTCGAACTTTGTCCAATAGATGTTTTGTCCATTTATCCTGTTGTCTATTCGACCTCTTGTTCAAACGACCTTTTATTTATTCGAATTTTTATCCGTTCGAGCTTTCGTCCATTTGAGCTTTTGTCCATTCGATCTTTTGTCCATTCGACGTTTCGCCCATTCAAGGTTTTGTCCTTTCGAGCTCTTGTTCATTCGATCTTTTGTCAATTCGACCTGTTTTCCGTTCGTTCTTTTGTCCATTCGATCTTGTGTCCATTCGACCTGTTTTCCATTCGAATTTTGTCCAATAGACGTTTTGTCCATTCGACGTTTTGTCCATTCGACGTTTTGTCCATTTAACCTGTTGTCTATTCGGCCTTTTGTTCATCCGACCTTTTGTCCATTCGAGTTCTTGTCCGTACGAGCTTTCGTCCATTCGAGCATTCGTCCATTCGACCTTTTGTCCATTCAACGTTTTGTTGGTTCGACCTGTTGTCCATTCGAACTTTTGTTCATTCGATCTTAAGTCAATTGGACCTGTTTTCCATTCGTTATTTTGTCCATTCGATATTTTGTCCATTTAACCTGTTGTCTATTCGACCTTTTGTATATTCGACCTTTTGTCCATTCGTGCTCTCGTCCATTCGAGCTTTCATCCAGTCCATCTATTGTTTATTCGACGTTTTGTCCGTTTGACCTTTTGTCCATTCGAACGTTTGTCCATTTGATATTTTGTCAATTGAACCTGTTTTCCATTCGCTCTTTTGTCCATTCAATCTTTTGTCCATTCGATCTTCTTTCCATTCGACCTTTTTTCGACCTTTTTGTCCATTCGACCTGTTTTCCATTCTACTTTTTGTCCATTCGACCATTTGTCCATTAGATTTTTTGTCCGTTCGACCTTTTGTCCATTGGACTTTTTGTCCGATTTGATTACATTAGCTTTTCTCGGTGACTGATTGGATTAATTAATTCAATCGAATGGGTAAAACGTCGAAAGACAAAACGTTGAAAGGACAAAACATCGAAGGGACAAAAGGTCAAAAGGACCAAACGTCGAAAAGTATATAAACAACAAGATGGTCTGAAGGGGGGCAACTAGATGCTTCAGGGAGGAATTTGAATGCGTTCCGAGGGCTTTTATGGGGTTTCTGAAGATTTCTTATAAAAAATGATTCGGAGGTTTCATAGTACTTTAGCTTGACGAGGCTTCAGGGATTTTCAAGATTTCAGAGGTTTTGAAGGAATGTCAATAGGTATCAAGCATTTTCCATGAGGGTTTTAGAGGAGTTTCTGAGGTGTTGCAGGGAGTTTTCATGGGGTTTCAAGAGGGTTTCAGGGCGATTACGAGGTGTTTTAATGTGGTTTGAGGGACATTTCACTATTTATGAAAATTTCGTAGGACTTTAAGAGGCACCAACGAAAGTTTGAGAGGGAATCAAGGGGTTCACATAAGATGCGACGCGAGACAGGACACAACACTTATAGTTCTTACAACAAATTAAAAGGATTTAAATTTACCTTTTAAGTCGACCGGTTTCGGGCTCGACGTTGCCCATCGACAGGACGATGTCCGACAGGTCGGCGTCTCGCGTCGCATCTTATGTGTATTGTCGAGGTTCTTACGTTAGCACAAACCTCAAGAAATTGAAGTGGAATCAAGGGGTTTTCAGAGGTCTTTCTCAGGTCATTTTAAGATTATGGAAGGTTGTTTTCCGATGCTTTCAGGGTTGATAAAGGGGTCTTCATAGGCATTTCAGGTGGCCTCCGAGATTGTCAGGGAAACTCAGTGAGTTTTAGGGTTTTCAGAGGCGTTTCTGGGGTTATCAAGAGGTCTCAGGAGGCTTCACTGGCGTTTCAGAGGGATTCGTGTGGATTTCCGGGTGTTTCATAGTGTATCAGGGAGTTTCATGAGGATTCATGGGTTTTCAGAAAGTTTTCAGAGGAATTTCAGGGTGTTTTAGAAAACATTCCAAAGACTTAAAAGGGGCGTTTCAAGGGGTCCCAAGTGGTCTCAATGGGTCTCATAAGGATTCCTAAATCCCTAAAAAAAAGCTCATAAAACCATTGAGATGTCTCTGAAACCTCTGAAGCCGCTCTTTACTGAAAAGTACCTCAAAGGCAATAAGATAATAAGATAATTCCTCTGAAACCCCCTAAAATGCTCAGAAATGTCCCTAGAAATCCTCTGAAATCCCCTTAACCGCTCCAAAAGCCCATCAAAGCCCCTAAAGCACTAAGCACTAAGCAATCTTCTTGGAGCCTCCTCCCAAAATGCCTCATTTACTTCTTAGATTCTCTATAAATCTCCGTAGCCGAATTTCAAACCCTCAGCAGTAAAAACCTTGCTCGCTAACTAAGTTCCCTAATTAAACCCTTTGAAGCCGGAATTTTTTCAAGCATTATTACGGAGTTTCTACGTTTTTCTGTAATTTTGGAGGTCAATAGCATAAAAACGGTAGAATATTATGAAGAATATTTTTTCTGGATATCCTAGGTCATGCAAACTGTTCTTGAGTTTAGACCCTTGAGTCTATGGGCGTAACGGTAACTTCTTTCATTATACAAAGCTACGATTTGTGATTTATTATGCCCAATAAGTCTTCTGGAAGGTTAATGAAGAATATGAGATCAGTCGGGATATCCTAGGTCAGCCAAATTGTCCTTGAGTTTAGATCCTAAAGTCTAAGGGTATCACGATAACTTGTTTCATTATACAAAGCTACGATTTGTAATCTATCATGTCCAATAAATATTCTGAAAGTTACAGTAGTCCTAATTACAGTGGATTGTGTAACATTACTTAACGTAGTGGCAAAAGCTATTATCACAAGTGTAGACCTTAAGCCATGATCTCCAGAGTAATGTTGTTGATCTGGAATATCTCAAAACTATTTTGAAATGACTCATGATATGCCAGAGGAGTTACAGAATACAGTTTAAAGTTTATTGTGGGAATAACTACTGTTACTATCAAGAGCTAAACTTCAGGATAGTTTGGACGACCCTCAATGTCCCAAAGGTTTATAATAATGTATAGTAGACTTCAGGTTGGTCCAGTCACCGCGATTGATTATGGAACGTTGCTCAGTATGTCAGATATAGCTGATGTTACGAGTGTTGACCTGAATGAGCTGAATTCAAAGATAGTTTGGCTGACCTGGAACAATTCCATAGTGTCTCTAAATGACATTTGAGACTTCAAGGGTTTTACGGATTTCAGCATTGTGCTATGCTATTATTTATGGTGAAAACACAAAAAGTTTTTCTCGTAGATTTGAAGGGCTTCATTATAGAACAGTTTTGACGACCCTGAATGTCCCAAAGTTTTAAAATGTGAAATAAGTCATCAGATTGGTCCAGTAACCACGGATAAATATGCAACGTTACTCAGTATAGCTGATATGGCTGTTGTTACGAGTGTAGACATTAAGTCCTGAACTTCAAGGTAGTTTGGCTGACCTGGAATATCCCTGTAGTATCTCCAAATGACACGATGACACGATGACGATCAGGACATCAAGAGCTAACCGATACTGAACTAGTTGGTTCTAGGGTATTCCACTAGGTGGCGCTAGCGAGTCATAGAAATTCTGAATTTCTGTTTCTCAACATCCAGACTACATAGAAAAATTTTGTCTTCGGCAAAGTTGATCAGGACATCAAGAGCTATCCGATAGTGAACTAGTTGGTTCTAGGTTTATCCGCTAGGTGGCGCAAGTGAACCCTGCAAATTCTGAACTTCTGTATCTCGGGAATGAGACTACATAGAAATTTTCGTCGTCGGCAAAGTTGATCAAGAGCTAAAGGATAGCGAACTAGTTAGTTCTGGGTTTATCCGGTAGGTGGCGCTAGTGAGCTCTTAAAATTCTGAATTTCTGTATCTTGAGAATCAGACTATATTGAAGAATTTCAGAATTTCGTCTTCGGCAAGGTTGATCAGGACATCAAGAGCTAACCGATTCTGAACTAATTGGTTCTAGGTTTATTTACTAGGTGGCGCTAGCGAGTCATAGAAATTCTTAACTTCTGTTTCTCAACAACCAGACTACATAGACAATTTTTGTCTTCGGTAAAGTTGATCAGGACATCAAGAGCTATCCGATAGTGAACTAGTTGGTTCTAGGTTTATCCGTTAGGTGACGTTAGTGAGTCCTAAAACATTTAAACCTCTGTATCCCGAGAATCCGACTACATAGAAAAAAATCGTCTTCGGCAAGGTTGATCAGGACATCAACAGCTATCCGATAGAGAACTAGTTGATTGAAGGTTTGTCTGCTAGGTGGCGCAAGTGGGCTCTAAAAATTCTGAACTTCTGTATCTCGAGAATCAGACTACATAGAAGAATTTCGTCTTCGACAAGGTCGATCAGGACATCAAGAGCTAACCGATACTGAACTAGTTGGTTCTAGGTTAACCGCTAAGTGGCGCTAGCGAGTCATAGAAATTCTTTACTTCTGTTTCTCAACAACCAAACTACATAGACAATTTTTGTCTTCGGTAAAGTTGATCAGGACATCAAGAGCTATCCGGTAGTGAACTAGTTGGTTCTGGGTTTATCTGGTAGGTGACGCTAGTGAGCTCTAAAAATTCTGAATCTCTGTATCTCAAGAATCAGACTGCATAGAAGAATTTTGACTTCGACAAGGTCGATCAGGACATCAAGACTTATCCGATAGTGAACTAGTTGGTTTTAGGTTTGTCTCGTTAATACAGGTTAAAAATAATGATGGAAAAACAACGAAAAGCTTAGTGAAACACATTCCTTAAATGAATCAATTGACTTTCAAACCAAAAAGCTCCATATAAACCCCAATTCTTGGAATCACTTTTCCACTAGTTAAAGTATAATCCGTATCCTTAAAGGCCAAGATCTTTCCAAACTCAAGCTCTTGAATTCTAATCGTTTTTTTCGCTTGTGTGTTCATCGAGCAAAACGTGTTCCAAAGCCCAAGTGCGTCTCCCCTGACAATCCGCTGAGACCGGTCATCTCTTCAAAATCAAACACTGAAGAGCACCATTGGAAATTAGAATTCCATTCAGACGACGACGACGACGATGACATCGTTGGTTCCATCCGCCTGTCTATCTCCTCTATCCATCTGTTGTTCTACGTTCTACCAATCGTTTCGCGAATCTTGATGACGACGCCGTCGGGTCAAAAGTTTTCATCGATTTTCCACCAACCAACCAACCAACCGGATGGATGCCAATGCCAACTGGAAGAGGGACAAAAATCAGACAAACGACTCCGGCGATGGTTGTGATCTGTTTTCGAAATTTTCCCCGTCGTTTTGAGAATCTCTAGCAGCGAGCAGTAGGTACCTAACCGTTTTGGGTCGTCCACCAACGCAACGGCAACGTGGCCAAACAATTACCCGAACGTGACTCATCCAGAATCAGCGGAAAAAAGAAAGCATTAGAATTTCTTTTCAAGTTCATACGTTTTGGGGCCACGATTAGGCGAAGATGTTCCGCGATGTTGGTCGATCACTGGAAAAGGGTCCGAGCAACCGCCACCAAGAAAAGCGTCCTAAATGAAAATGGTTGACAACGATGATGGAAGGAGGGGAAGGACGGCCGCTGACATGACAAGTGAAAGTTTTATGTGGGGTTTTCTTTCTGTAAGAAGGAATTTCTTTCTTTGGATGGCGATGGAATAGGCGTTCTCGGTCTGTGATTGCTGACAAATCGAACTGGGCTCGAAGCAACAATGTTTACATCCATACGTAGCCATCCTAGAACCAAATTAAAAACCAATTCCGAAAAATATGGAGCCAATAATTCAACATTTTTT
Source organism: Aedes albopictus (assembly GCF_035046485.1). Taxonomy (NCBI): domain Eukaryota; kingdom Metazoa; phylum Arthropoda; class Insecta; order Diptera; family Culicidae; genus Aedes; species Aedes albopictus. Next base: position 304,645,608 of record NC_085136.1, read on the forward strand.
TTAATCTTCGAATCAAATCCAATGACGGGCTTGATGGTCTAGTGGCAACCGATTCTGATTTGTATGCAGAAGGTCCTGTTTTCAATCCCTGGCCCGATTTTTTCATCCTACTTTGTGCCTTTCTATATACTTTTTCTCTCTTCGCTACATACATATACAACTCATGTATATTCACATGTTCATAGCCGTCTCTAGAACAGAAACGGGTTGGGAAAGCCGTTTCTCTTCCTTCCAAACTTTCACAGCACAATGTCAATCTACCCAGACAACCAGTAATCGTATAAAATGTTGCATAAGATGATAAAGTGGAGGCCATATGCGGCATGCCTCCATTTAGGCGCATGTAAAGTGTACGTATATCGCCTCCACTTTAACATCCTATGCAACATCTTATACGATCACTGGCTGACTGGGTAACATATAACGCCTACGAGTTATGCAATCAAGCGAACTGTGCCGTTTTATCTTAAAAGTAATAAATACACTAATCTTTCACCTTACGCCTGGCATCCACGCACCAATGTGTGAACCCTTTGTCATCCATATCCCATCAACACTCCAACATTCGCATGAATTTGTGCAGACACAGAGATATATTCGGTCTGCTGTGGATACAAACGACTGCAATCATCACTTCCTTCCTCTTCTCCACATTAACCAGCAACCTCACGTGGCAGGCGCCATTGTCGCCTGAAATTAGAAGAGGCCAAAACTTAAACGACTCACAAAAAAGTGATAATTTTCCATATCAAAATTGGAAATTGTCAATAAAGAAGTAAGGGTGAGAGCAATATTCAACTACAAAAGTTCCATAAACTAAGCGCAAAGTATATAAATGGATCAAAATTTCCCATGAATAATTGATTTTCGAGCAATTAAAAAATCGGAATTTCCTCAAGTAATTCAACAATTGCAATGAATAACTGCATTTTTTCAGAAATTTTAAATTTCCCATAATAAATCCGATTTTTCCATAATAAATTTAAAAATTCACAATTGAAAAACATAAAAACTAGACAATAAATTGGAAACAACAAGGAATTGACTTGAATGCTTTTCTAGCTGAAGGTATCGGCCAAGCCAGAGAATTAAGGAACTGAGGTGGCAGAAGGCCATCAAAGTTTCCGAAATCCGACGCGCCGTAGTTGCGTCGATTCGGTTCTAGGCAATTCACAGATCCAAGAATTTGACCGGTATAATGCGAACTGAGATGTTATCCCTTCTGAAAGTCCGAAGTGTATTAGCGAGTTCAGGCAGCAAGCGATCGCCTGTTAAATTGCACACATAATTTTTAGCCGTTATGTGGCTGATAGCGTACCCGGGTACCCAGCACCCATTTAAAATACACGGTGTAGAAAAAAGCAAAAAGTTCGTCGGATACATAACGGTTAACGTCTATTCTGTCTTTCTATCAAAGTTCTATAATGTAGTTCTCTCACTCCTTTCGTCTGATTTGCAATTGGCTATCTTCACTGACAACTCATAACTCCTCACTCCTAACTTCTTATTGCACACTCACTCCTCACTGATTCACATTCGTTCTATGTTTTGCATTTCTCGCTACTTACTTCTGACTTCCAATTTCTCGCTACTCACTCCTCACTTTTCATTACTCACTACTCATAACTCACTACTCATTACTCACTATTCATGCATCCCTTCCAAGGCTTCACTACTTGTACTTCATCGTTCATTGCTTCCAGTTCACGTTTCATTCTTTACTGCTCACTTCTCACCTATTTCTTCCCATTCCTCAATTTTCACTCTTCGCTGCTTACCTCTCACTACACACTTCTCACTGCTGCACACTTCTTGCTGCTTATTCCCAACTGCCCACTTCATACTCTTCATTCTTCACTGCCTACCCCTACAAGGAATCAAATCTCACTGCTCATTAGAGTGGGTCAACGTTGTATGGAGAAAATTTAAATTTGATCGCATCAACCCGGAACAAAGCTTTTTCAATCTGTATTAGCGTCCAAAACAACTGTACAAAATTTGGAAGCGATTGGTTGCGTCCCCGTATTCCGCATTGCGATTGAAATTTGCTTGGAAATTAGTATGGGAAAACTTACTTTTTTACATTTTATTCATAAGTTGAATTCTTATGTCTAATACCATGTTACTAATGATGTTAAAGTATAAAGAGCGAACACGATGAAATTGCCACACAGAAAATATTGTATAACTTTTGATTGCGTTCGTCAAAATAGCTAATTTTTTGACCATGAATAGTATATTATGTGTAGCTAATACCATAAAATGTTCATTGAAATCGGTTGAGTATTAAAATTGAGATTTTATTATTGATGTTATTCCTTTACATTCTAAATGTTAAGCATCACTGGGCATTCCTACGTCTTAGGTACGTTATAACTTTTTTACAAGTGTCGAATCACTTTACGGTTTAGGCAAAGTTTTTCAGCATATCCTAGGCTATATTTCTGCGTCATTAGTTAGATCGTTTTAGACAAAAAAAATCAATTTTGTAGAAACATGCAAAAAAGCACGTTTGCTCATACTAAATTCTATACAAATTTCAATCGCAATGCGGAATACGGGGACGCAACCAGTCGCTCCCAAATTTTGCACAGTTGTTTTGGATGCCAAAAGGAATCAAAAAAGCTTTGTTTAAAAAAAATCGACTTTATTGACCCAGTCTACTGCTCATATTTCACTACTCACTTCTCACTTCTCACTCTTCACTCACCATTCCGCACTGCTCACTCCTCGCTTTTGCCTGAATACTTAGAAGTAATTGTTCACTTCTCGCTTGTCCTTGCTCAGTCTATTCACTATTCACTGCTCACCTCTCACCAACAACAACTTTTTCCTCACTACTCAGTTCAAATTTCTTTCTTATGACTCCGAACTGTTCACTTCTCAGGCCCACCGCTCTACACTTTTCACTGTTTACTCCTCACAGCTTGCTCCAACTGCTCACTTTTTACTGATCACTCCTTACTTTTCATTGTTCACTTCTCTCTCTTTGCTCCTCATCATCTATGGGACAGCTATATGTGCATGTATTAATTGAATATGGGACAGCCTGACCAATGCATATAGTACAGTTGAGGATGAAAAATTGAGCATGGGAATAATGGACTTGATGTTGATTTTTGAATAAAGAATGCTAGCCTTGATGAGAGTATTCGAACAAAGTGAACTAGCCGAGATCGCTTTCTGAAAGTATACATAAAGTTAGGCAAAACGTGGAGCTTATCCGGGAATTTGTTCCATAAATGCCTCTGTAAGAAACGTCGAGCCAGCAATTTCCTCTGAATCACATTATGTATCTGGGCCTTTCGGTACCTCCAAGAACAGCAGTGGGCTCTGGAACATTTCAACGATTCCAACGTAATAATTTGAAAATTTCCCGAAGGGACTGGAGAAGACAGTTTCACCTTCACAATAATCGGGAGGTACAAAGCTCAAGTTTCAGGAACAAACCATAACTTATAATCAGTTACAGAAAGTGTATCCACTTTCTCACTCAAGGATCATTAGGGGCTTTGAACACTGACTTGGCTTGAGACGAGAAAGGAATTAACTATCAAACCAACTACCATTAAAAATACGCTTAGGTTATGTGTGTACGGCAAACCGCCTTAGCGGCTATCGCTGAATACTCTCGTCATCCAAGTGATGAAGTACTGATGACGGGAGTGTTGAATGCCGAAGCAATTGTATTTTCTCGTGCGTTCATTTGCACCCTGCTAGACGACGCACACCAAGAGGCTCTTACGCCGAATCGCATACTTCTTCACTGTTTCAACTGACAAATCCGTCAGAACCGGAAGACTTGTTGTTGTTCACTGTAGACGAGAACAAACGAAATCGATGGGTAAGAGACCGCTTCATCGAAGAGTTCCAAGGAAAGGACGGTGAACAGGTTGCAAGTGCAAAGGTGCAAACCAAGGAAAGAGATCTGATCCAATCGATCATGGAAGATGGTGGCTCCAGAGAGGCAGGTCCAGAGAGGCAGGTCCAGAGAGGCAGGTCCGGAATCTCACGGGCGAGGGAATGAAAAGAAACTCCAGGGCAGCCACATTCAGTTACACCTCGGATGAGTTCCGTATCATCAGCTACCGATTGTTTGACGATCGGATGAGGAACGTCAGCTAATCTTCTTTATCATCTTCATTTTGTCAGAATTTCTTGATCTTCTGTCTATCGGTTGGTCTAGCGTTTTCTCCTTTCTATCCTTCTCTATCTGCTCCAGTCTGCCGGTGGACGCATAACTGTCCCGTGTTCAAAAACAGACAATCGAGAAAATCGCGTCCAAAGATCAAAAAAGTAAATTGCTTCAACTATAGGAGCAGAATCGTGTTCTAACGTCAATTTTTAGAATGTGACAAATCGGCGTTGTGTTTTTTCAACAAGTTTCGGAACAAACGGCCTGTTTCTATTTCCCTATCTAATAGTACACTGTAATTCATTGTCATTAGCTACAAAATCTCAATATTGTCCGAAATGCACATGGGACAGTTATGCTTCCACCGGCAGCAGTGTCTTCGGGTCATCATCTTTTCTTTCCTCCTCGTCTACTGATCTTGAAATTCTGGTATTCTTTTATTTTCTGTCTTTCTGTGTTTAAGTGTTTGGGAAGCGCTGTTACTGGTCGTTATCTTCTCATGAACAAGTTGGCCTTTTAACAAGCTACAACAAGCATACATGAGCTTTTTCATACCATTTGACATTTGACAGAATGCGACCACTTTAGCTGTTTGATGATTTCGTTTACTAAGAAAAATCGGATCCTTTGATATTGCGTAGTCATGATACCCCTAAATCAATGACCCTAGTTCAGTAATCCCTAGACCAATCCCTCAAAACACTAATACATTTCTGTGGAATGTCATAAGGAAATCCACAGAGTAGTCCCTGGTGTGTCCGTTTAGAAATTCTCGAAGAAATACATGCAAAAACTTCTGATGGAATATACTAAAGGAATCCTGGAAGCATAGCCTGAGAAATTGCTGTAGCAATCCCAGAATAAGATTCTACAGGAATTATGGAAGAGGGATCATAGAAGGAATCAATGAAAAAAAAAACTGGAAAAGTTTATGAAAGCTTCCTTGGAGAAATCACAGCGAAAATTGCAGGAAGAATATCTGAAGGAGTACATACTATCAGGAATATGTTTTTAATCACTGAAGAAATTTCTCGAATCATCCTCGGAGTAGATGTAAAAATCCCAAGCATTTGAGGCAAAGTACATTTAATTGACATATTGAGAGCTAAATGTGTGTAAAAATACCACTTGTTTTGGGCTTTAGGACATTTGGTCGAATGACATTTGGTCGAATGACGTTTGGTCGAATGACATTTGGTCGAAAGTACGTTTGGTCGAAAGGACATTTGGTCGAAAGGACATTTGGTCGAAACCCATTTTGTGGAAGAAGAAGCATATGACATTTAGTCGAATGGTCAATTCGTCGAATGGACATTTGGTCGAAAGGCGCTAACCGATGAAAAGAGATTTAAGTGGAAAAAATATTCTAGATTTGGGTATCTGGTTTTTTTGTTACTGAACTTATTTGGTTGAAAGTATGTTTGGACGAAAAATATGTTTTCACCGAAAAAAATCAACAAATCTCGAAACATAAAATTCAACGGTGACGAAAAACTCCACAAAGAATAGACGTTAAGTTGTATAGCAATTTAATCATGTTAATAATATCAAACATTAAACAGCAAATTTTTCATTCAAGGGTGTTTATTATTAAGGTAACTTGTTTGGAAATGTAGTTTTCGTTGGCATTGGTGAAGTAGTTGATTTTCCATCGAAGATTTCTCCTTATCTTTAATATTGGCTCTTCTTCCAAGTTTCATAATTTCACTGCGTTTTTGTGTAGCACATACTCGCTTTTCCATCAAATGTTTCTCCTTCTTTTCAACATATGCTGTTCTTTCAAATTTGTTATTTGTGCTGACAGTGGACATTATGGTTGTGATTTTTTTATTGATGATTTTTCCTTCTTTTGAACATAGGCTATTCTTTCAAGTTTCGTATTTGTACTATGTTTAAATGTTATGGCTGCTGTCTTTTTCTCATGTATTTTTCCTTCTTTGAAACATAGGCTATTCTTTCACGTTTATTAACCCTCCTAGGATGTTCAGTTTTTCACACCACGATGGCGTAATGCACGTTCAGCGTGCCTGTTTGGATCATATTGACCCCAACATCGTTTTCCTGTACGCTGTACAAACTGCTGAATGTTTCATAAGAAATTTTTCCTTTTGAACACAAGCTGTTCTTCATTAGCTGATGCCTTTTTTTTAGATATTTTTCCTTCTTTCAAACATAGGCTGGTCTTTCAAGTTTACTCATTTCATTGCGTCATGTATCAACTGCTGATTTTTTTCATCTGGGTTTTGTTCAAGTTTCCTGATTTTATGTACTATGTTCATATGTTGAAGATGCAGATTTTTCATCTGATATTTTTCCTTCTTTTAAACATAGGCTGTTCTTTCATGTAGTGTTGCACTTGAACTGAACACGAGTCGAAAATATTTAATATAAATGCTTTCAATGTTTTGATAAAAACGCAGTAGAAATTTAAGTTGCGTGTCAGAGCTCAAGACCGCCCGTTCAGATACCGATTCAGCTCCGAACTCATATGTGCTTACTCTATCGATATGTTATGCGAATAAACTGGTTCGGTCACCCGGAGTTTCAGAAAATCCGTCAATACATTGTGGGGTTGAGAGGGGATGAGGTGTAAGAAAATGTTATTGATAGCCATGACTTTTTGAGATTTTTTTTTCTGGAATAGCCCACCAATGGACTGATGACAAGACTGATTGGTTTATTGGTTTATGATCTTTGATGGTTATTGTAGCTGACATGCCGAACATATTCCTGAAAATCCGGATTCCCCGAAAACCACGGTAATCAGACCGGTTCACTCGGATAAGCTCCCAATAAAACATAAGTTTCTGAATCGAATCCCAAGATTATTCAAATCTTTGAAAAATGGCAGATTTATAACCATTTCAGTTTTGAGGATACCAGGGTATCATGCGTTCCAACTTCCAACTGAAGAATTTTCAAATATGTCTGATCGCAGCATGCCGAATTTAAACTTGAACGCGTCACTTTTTTCATGTTATCCTCTTATGGTAGTATCATGCACTGCAAGCAAGTATGATCATTCGGGTATCGCTAGGTGTATTTTCGGACATTCTCACGTACGAAGTAAATAGGTACTGCTGATTTGCATTGCTCTAGCAGCGAATGCCACAAGCCGCAGAGCAATATAGGGCACTGCACTGTTTTGATTTTGTATGGGATTTTGACGTTTCGTGGCCTTGTTGTTTACAAAATTTCTGTAAGAGTGAAAGAGAAGGAGCTAATTTCATGCACTGCCCTATTGTTGGTAACGAGATGATAGTTTTCCAATGACAGGTTCAACAAAAGTTTTTTTTTTCCGTTGATCTGCGAATAGTAACCCCATTAACGTCGGCATTCTGCAGTTCACGAGCCAGGTGCGCAAGACGTGTGGGTTGAATTAAAGTTCTCACGTTCCAAGATTTGATTTTCCAATCATTATCCGTAAATCGTTGCCTGGTCTGTTGCCGTTAAATCAATCCGTTTTCTCTAGTTTTGCATTTTTTCTGGTAGGTGACGGTTTAAAACAGGCTTCCTTACCGGGGCTGCTCTGCCTACATGGCGCTCAATGGGCTACCACCTTGGGTACGCACCTCCCTATTGAGTATTCGGAACGTACCTACTCAAGGTGAAGTCGGAAATACAACAGTGCGCGGACTGCTCTACCTGCTAAGCACATAACTCTTATCTAGCGGTTTTGTCATCGGCTGGTCTAGTGTCTTTTCATCAGTTAGGGCCGATTTCTTCACCTCGGCTCAACCGGTAAGCCAGGCTTACCCATATAGTTAAACCTGGTTTAACGCTTAAGCCAGGGTGAAGAAATCGGCCCTTAGTGCCTTTTGACCAGATGTCCATTCGACGAATTGTCCGTTCGACTAAATGTCATATGTTTCCTACTCCATAATATGAGTTTCGACCAAATGTCCATTCGACCAAACGTCCGTTCGACCAAATGTACTTTCGACCAAATGTCATTCGACCAAACGACATTCGACCAAATGTCATTCGACGAAATGTCATACATTCATCCCATCAAAAAAAGAGGTATAATTTCACAAATTTATCTCCCAATATGTGGATTATTCGAACTTTGTCTTCAAATTCTCAAGCTGTTACGTCTATTTCAGATACACTGGCCAACTGGTACAGCCGGAAGACGGTTATAAATTCATTATGATCCCTGGAACTGTGCATGCTTCCTCTAAGAAATCCTCAGACAAGCCCTTGGAGAAATCGCAAGAGGTTCTAGAGGAATTTGAAGATGACATTTTTAGGTCGAAGTCTCAATAAAAAGTATTGCGCAAAATAGATATATTCACAAGACGTGACGCGAGACAAGACATAGGACTCATCGTTATTATAGTAGTGGATTTAAAATTTAACTTTCCTGTCGGGACCATGTCCGACTGATAACGTTATCCTTAAGATGTGTGCGACAGAAAAGAAAAATTGTTAACCCTTGAAGTTTGTACGTGTTAGCACAAAACATCAACATGGGTTTTTTACCTCCTAATTCCACCCTTTTGAGCTTATCTTTTGACAGACTTGTAATCTTGCTCAGTGTCTGTTATCCGTATCGTATTTTACTTAGAGGGTTTGAAGAGTAGGTAGAAGACGAAAATGGGTTAAGGTGAATATATAACGAAGCCACCTCTCGAATTTTCAAGAGCACAAATCTGAAGAACCAAATGTCTCACCACGCTGAAAAGTTGATCGATTGATCGCTGAAGATGACAAATCGATCAACTTTTCAGCGTGGTGAGACATTTGGCTCTTCATATTTGTGCTCTTGAAGATTCGAGAGGTGGCTTCGTTAGATATTCACCTTAAACTGAGAAGCATAGATGGGTACTATAAGGAAACGTGGTGTTATTTCAGTAGGGATTCAATTACAGCAAACACACTACAGAAATCTCAGAAGGATTAATTGGATGAATTCCAATAGAAACTTTTGGATAAATCAAAGAAATAATCTTAAAAAAATCTAGGTTGGGTAGTTCTGCATCCTCTTGGATGAATCCCATGAATTTATCATAGATTTTGATCTGCAAACATAATTCAATTAATCATCAATCATTAATCCTCTAGAGGCGAATAACCTCCTAAATAAATAATAATAATAATAATTTATCCACTTTTGATCAAAAGAAATTGTTTGTGTTAACACTCTGTCTGATTTATGCTTTAGTTGTCATTCGTATCTGTACAGCTATTATTATAACGATGTGGGATTTTTCGACTGGAACTGGATCTTATTGCGTAGAAACGGCTATCTCAGTCTTAAAATAAATCGTCGTAAATTAAGACTGAGATAGCCGTTTCTACGCAATATTATTATAACAGTTGGCAATATCATGGCTACCAAGGGCTACCAAACTACTCGACAGTGAGATGACCGCAGAATGAGTGAGAAAGATAGGGAGGTACTGAACGACAGCATTAATTGGCGCGTGGAGTAACTAAATCATATAGGTGCTCCGGGTTTAAACTTCTAGAGATCTCCTAGAATCATCATTCTCTGTACGGCCACCAACTAGCTAAGATCAACCGCCATCTAGTCAAGTTTTAAAGTGTAGTAATTAGTTCAATAAATGTATAGTCTGTAGTGTTAATAAATGTTCAATGTAGAGTGTTAATAAATGTAGTGTTAGTCAAATAAAGTGTTTTATGGTGCAAACGTCTTTAATTGCATTACAAACCTGGAATCAACCCATCCGAACCGGAACACCTACCTGGGCACTACAGACTACCGGAAGGACAGGAAAACCTAGACGATCACAGGAATCTCTGGTGGAACACTTGGTTAAGGTCACAACAGAAATCAAATGTTATAGTAAAATAAATAGAATTTAAGTTCTCTGTAACGTTACATGAATACCCGACTAGAAAATTATATTAAGTTTATATCATATTGTGTTATGATGTTGTAATATTTTTCTACAACAAGATGCAGGGTGATGTTAAAATATTTAACTAAAATTGTAACAAAAAGTACACTGGTCTAATCAAGATACAACCTATTTTGTTATTAGCAGATCAAAATTATAACAAAATGTGATATGAATTTCAGCCTCTATATTGCTATTTTCTATCAAAATTTGATATTATTTTTTTACATTGTTTTCCAAATGTCGAAGACTCGAAACTAAATTATAATAGAATGAGTTAACAACAACATTTATAACATAATGTGTTATATTATTTTGAAAACATCAGAGATGTTGAACATGATTATATCACAATGAGTTATAAGTATCATGGTTTGTTAGGATTATGTTATATTTTTGTTACAGTTCTCTAGTCGGATAGCTCCAATTTTCTCGAGCACAAATCTAGAGCACCGTCTGATGTATCTGACTGAAAATGCAACTTAATGCTTGCTTCCGCACACAAAACATTGAGTTACATTTCCAGCCAGTTTTGTGCTCGAGAAAATTTGAGCTGTGTACTTCAAATACCTTGCCCTTAATGGGATTACGGGAAATTCAGGGGCATTTCAATAGTATTAAGTGGGGTTCAGGGATGTTTAAAGGGGCTTTAAGAGCAATTCAATGGATCACAAGAGCCTTTAAGGGGCGTTACAAGAGGTTTGAGGGGCGTTTCAAGATATCTAAGAATATTTTCAGAGTCATTTTAGAGTGTTTCAGGATGTTTCAGGAACATTTGAGGAGAATCCTAAAGGTTTCATGGGCATATGATAGCATTTCAAGGGCGTTTCAAGGGGTTCCAGGTGTGTTTTAGGGGGTTTCTGGACCCTATTAAAGGCGTCCAAAGGGGTTTCAGAGGCATCTTAAATTGATTATGATGATTTAATGGGCGTTTCAATTAAATTACGGAGGTTTCAGGGCCCTTTTGAGGCATTTTAACAAAATCCCCCTGAAACCCCCTTGACCCCATGTAACGCACCTGAGACGGCCCGGAATCCTCTAAAACTCCTTCGTAACGCTTCCGTCACGGCTCCAAATCACGCCGAAAATGCTTCGAAACTTCCTGAAATGCCCCCCCAAATGCCCCTTAAACCCTCTCGGACCCCATGTCATGCACCTAAGAGGCTCCGAAAGCCCCGAAAACGCCTGTATAACGCCTCTGAATCCCGCCGAAAATGCTCTGAAACTTCCTGAAATGTCTCCAACATTCCTCTTATACCCTCTTAAACCCCAGAGGCTGAAAGGCCCCGAAACCCCTAACAACTCCTTCGTAAGGCTTCCGTAACGCATCTGAATCTCACCGAAAATGCTCTGAGACTTCCTGAAATACCTCCCAAATCAACCTCTTTGGACCCCATGTAACGCACCTGAGAGGCTCTGAAAGCCCCAAAAACGCCTGCGTAACGCCTCTGAATCTCGCAAAAATTGTCTGCAACTTCCAGAAATGCATCCAGAATCCCCCTTAAACCTCCTTGGACCCCACGTAACGCACTCGAGCGGCTCAAAAACTCCTCCGTAACGCCTCTAAATCTCGCCAAAAATGCTCTGAAACTTCCTGAAATGCCTACCGAGGTGTTTTTACGGGAAAAAATACCTTGGACCCTATGTAACGCACCTGAGATTCTCCAAAATCCACAAAAACGCCTCCTCAATGCCTTTGAATCCAGCATAAATGCTCTGAGACTTCCTGAAATGGCTCCAAAACCCTCTTTAGAGACACTTGGACGTACCCGTCGAAAATCCTCTGAAAGTCTCAAACCCCCTGAGATCTCCTGGTACCTCACTGAAACCCCTTAGAACCCCCTGAAGCGTCCCTGTAACTTTCCTCTGCTCTCCCCTTTAAAAACCCCCTGGTCGCCGTTGCAATAGTTCCCGTTATTATTAAATATTTTAATCCACAATATTGGTTCTGAGTAGCTTTCCTTCTTTTATGCAGGGCATAACATAAGGTGCACAAATTAAAAGTGCATAAAAAGAGGTTTTAGTGTACTATAGATCCTTGCCTCAGTTCAGCGATGACCCGGATGGTATCGGACAAGGCATAATTGTGCAATACTCTGCACGAAAATGACTCGTACTGTGCATCTATGAGGCCGACGATTTTCTCAGGGATATCCTTAGGAGCCTGAGGGCTCCCCACATATTTTCGTGATCGAGACAATTGTCAGTTTTTTTTGTAATCAATGAACACCAGGTAGAGAGACTCTTGGAATTCACTGTTTAGCTTTAAAATGATACGGAGCGTAACACCATCAGAATCAACCGGCAAGAAATCCTGTGCAATGGGATTGCAAACACAAAACACACAGGAGGAGTTGGGATCCAATATTCCGATACATTCGCACTTCTGACCACTAGTTAGGAACCTCTGGTTCAAAACACTTGCCAACCGGGAGAGTCTTCCACCGAACAAAATGAAAACTGCACGAAGCCTACACAAATCGCATCGATTGTCCAAGAATACCAAGAAAATGAAATTCTCTTCAAAGAATAAAGATGGATTTGGAAAAATAAAACGGAGAGATAAATAACACAGTGATGACGACGAAGCTCCCCCTACCAACGTCGTATCCCCGGCCTTTTACCAAGGATAAGAAATTTGCATAAATGGAATAACGCCTTCTCATCGTTCGGCCGAAAAATGCTTTGAATGGAAAGAAAAGAAGGGAGGCCTCGCATCCGTCGACGGCTCTGTACATAGTGCTGCTCGTGACGTTCCGACGTGGTATGGCGTGGTGACGAAGAGGCATGATGATGAGCTTTCACTTCCATTCTGCTGGTGGGTTCTGGAGGTTTCTTCTCGTCACGTTCGTTACGATGGCTCACCATTTCATGTGCCTGGCGCAATTCTGGTCTGAGAACGTGGTCACTTCGGGGACTAAATCTGAGTCTAATGAGATCAATTCTCGGTTGTTGTAAGGATTGAAGGGGGTCTTTTTTGTTGGAATGGTTCTGGGATTGCTAACTGTATACGTTTTCTAGTCTTTTTGTGCAAAACATATAAGGAAAAACGAAGGATAATTATCAAGGAACACGTAGTTTATTTTTCAAGAGGATAAAGTTTTAGGATGACTGTTTTTGGAAAATCATCAGAATTGTAACAAATCTCGCAAAATGGTGTTCTATGTTGCCTATTCTCCTGATCGTAATATCAATATGCACAGATGAATATTCCATGAAACTTATTTGTATTTTTCTCCTCTCCTTTTTCAGGTACGTCTCAAAAAGTGTCACCTTCGTCGTCCAGTTGACTATCCTCTTATGTTGATACATGGTAAGTTTGAAAAAGGGATAACGACAAGAAAATCTTCACTGTGCTGAAGTGCGACCTAATTGGTTTGAAACTAGTGGCCAATCTCGTTTGACTCACTCGATTACTGATGACTTTACTTTGGTAATCGTAGTTTCTCGTAGCTCGGTGTAAAGTATTTCCTGTGAACACAAGTAAATACACGCGAACCTAGGAGAGACAAGACCGTTCTTGCCTCCGTTCACCCTTCTCCATCCTCGAAACGAGGTGATATAATGTTAAGTTTGTGTACTATCTCGGGCAGTGATGCTTTTCCCTATGAACGGAGAAGGGACCAGAGGCAATCAGGGGTGAGAAACTGTAAATACTATTACTTAATTTGAGTGCTGGCGTTGCCGACCGGCGCTGTGCTGCTGTGGTAGTTGCTTCTCAGTTTCGTTCAATCATTCCCACATGCCATGGTCGACTATCTACACCGCCAGCAGCCTGCAGACTACAGGGAAGTGCATGCTCACGTTTTTAACCAAGCATCAGCGAGCGTACCAACTCCGGCGGTCGGCAGCTGTGACATGGCACCGATGAGAAATTGAAATTTAAACCCTTTTGATGATGCATTGGACCCGGTTCTCTGGTCCTGGACCGATAGATGTATAGGGGATGGGTATGGAATTCAGAGGACCGATAGTAAACTCTGACTACCACCACTGCACTTACTGACTGGGGTCATATTTACTTTCTCATGGAATGTGCGCGGGCGATTGCTGCCGGCGATAAACTTTCACGCTAAGTAACGCTTGTCCGGGGGTAAACCCGACAGGAAATAACTTCGATGGTGCTGAACTACGAGTTATGGCATAACGATGAACTTGAGTACTAATACCATAGAAGAACAATAAAAATACTATACCGTTTATGGTTAAACACATAGCGCTCATCTTTGCTCTTTTTTTTAACTTTAAACTTTTTCAATTTTTTTTCTCTTTCTTTATTATTTTTTAAACCTTTTCGATTATCTCTCTGAATTATTGGTGTTGCCCATTGTAACGTTGTTTCGATTAGAGAATTATTCAAGAAAAATTCGAAAAAAAATACCATGTGACGTTAAACTTCACAGTTCTTCAATAGTTGTTTTTATTTTTTTTATTTTTTAACCTTTTTTGTTTTTTTTTTATTTTATTTTTTGATTATTACTATTGGCTATTGTAACCCGTATCTTTGGAATCATTTTTAAAAATAAAGGCCTTCTGAGCTAGTGCCACCGGAGTTACTATAAGTTGCTCACTGAGTAACCAACTGTTGCTATAAAAAAAAACAATATGAGCGGCTCTGCAAATATAAAAAAAAAATTCCAGTAAACATCACAAATAAATTGCCATTCTTGATTCAATATTTTTCAATTTGAGCAAGATTTTGTTCATGCGCTGGATTTTGAGAATCATTCATTTTTGCATCAAAACATAACTATTTGTACCTACCTAAATTTTGAAAAGTGGGTCTGCTTCAAAAAAAAAAAAACTAGAAAACAGTTTGTTGGGTTGAAATGATGTCTTCGAAAATGTTTGAAAATATTTGAAGAACCTTCAGAAAAAAAAACACACTGAGAGTAATATTCATCGCGGATCCATGTTAGATGAAATACAATTTCAATATCCAAAAACCTTACCTTTTTTATTATTTATTATTTTTCTGAAAAAACTGACTCTCAAAGTCTGCCAAGTAGCCCAGGATGATGAAATGCTTTTATCTATTCTCTTGATGAACGGCTACGCACTCTTGGGATTCATAATAAGGAGTGTATCGTAAAGTAGTTGAAAATGTTTACTATAGCCTCAAAAATAGTTTAATACAACTTTTAAGTAATTTTATTTCTGGAGATGCTGTATAAACCCTTGAAAATAGAAATGACTTTTATGATTTTCTAAAAATGTTCTTTTAACTAGGTTTTTAACATAGAATACTGAATACATGTTTTTAAGTTTTTGCACACCTTCTTAAAAATTGAAATTGCGAAAAAAGTTCGATAATGTTCGAAAATTGTTAACTTTTTTGTGCAAATATAATAAGCTCCAGAACCCTCATGATATAGGCAAATTATTTTTTTCATGAAAAATCTCCACTGCATTTAAGCACAATTCTTAAAAATGAAAAAAGGCCATTTTTGAGGAACCCCTTTTTTTCTATGCTCCTCCAAATCATGTTTAAGCAAATAAAAAATATATAAAATGAAAAATTCGCATTTTTTTAAATAGGGTATGTTTTATTTTATGGAAGAGTAAGTTAAACCAAAAAATTGAATTTTATAACCTTTTAAGATATTAAAAGCAGAGGTTCAAAGTTTGACCAAAAAATAGACGTTTTTTGGCATGGACCATTTTGTAGATATAGGAGATTTTTCTATCGAAAATAGGAATTTTGAAAGTCGGTGTCGAATGATATGTTATGTATACATAATCGCTATCAAGTATAAATATTTTCCAGATTTTTATTCGTACAAATTTTATTGACTACAGATTTTTGAAATGTTGAAAAATCTTAACAAAACTGCATTTTGTGCAGATTTTTATTTTGTGAGGTGTATTCATTTAATCATATTTTCAATAATACTAAACATTTTCCAAATTTTTCCAAGCTGTTCTAAACTTAACTATATTGTGAAGATTTCATAGAAGAACCGAAATGAAAAGACCAACCCAGCTTCCAGATAGAGGATACTGAACATTTTCAACTACTTTCCGATACACTCCTTAAAACGAGTTGTTTTATTCACCAGACGTTTCGACACGAGGATAGTGTCTTCCTCAGGGGGAAATAATTACTATCCCCGTCTCAAAACATCGGGTGAGTAAAATATCTCGTTTTTCAAATCCCAGGACTGCGAAGCCGTTAATCAAGAGAGCCAACTAAACAGTCGTATTTCAAAAGCTTTTATCTATTTTTTCTCTAATTTTAATTTTTCATCGATTTTCAAAACAAGCATTAACAAACATTTTTTGTTTTTTTTTTTATATCAAAAAATAAATTAAGCATATTTTTATTCCTTGATCTTATCTTACTTAAGTTACAGCGAATTTTAAAAAAATCCCTAAAATTAGGAAAAATGTATGAAATAATATTCATATTTTTTTACTGTATTACGGTTCTTATCAAAAAAGGATCAGATATTTTGCATGTATTTGAATTTTAAGACTGTCTTGAATAATATATAACAAGATCCAATTGTTTTGTTCTTTTCGTCATGGGGGATTTTTTGAAACCTGTAGGTCTCAGAGTTGGCCTTAAATCATTCCCAACCAAGCTGAGTTATATGCCCAAATTTCAGGCAATTCGGCCCACAAAAACCCCCCATGACGAAGAGAACAAACCTGCCGATAATACCCATCGTCACCCTATTTCAGTTTTCCACAAAAAATAAAAAAAAAAACGTTGCGGAAGGATTTTGAAAAATTGAAATTACTTGACATCTAATATAGATTCCTTATGAGTTTTACTCTGTTACTGTACTTTGTTCTGAAAGTCCTTTATATATCCTGAAACACCTTTGAAGACTTCATTTCAATCCAACAAACAGTTTTCGTATTACATTTTTTTATTGTTTTATTTCCATATGTTTTATTTCCATTCCAAAAAGTAAGGTGAAGAATATTGTCAAACCAATAACATGAAAAATACCGACATTTATTAAACAGTTATATTTGAAAATCTTGCTTGGATTGCTTCAGAATGCCCTCCATGAATTCCTTCAGAAATTTTAAGAACTTTTCAGAAATTCTTTGAGCGCTTTATTCAGAATTTCATCAAAAGGTTTTTTTTAGAAAAGCATTCATGGATATCTTCAAATATTTCTCCGAAAATTTCTATAAACATACCATCTGGTATTTATTTTAAGAAATTTTAAAATTTTCGCCAGAAATGCATACGGAAATTTTCCTGTGAATTTTTCAGGAATGTTTTCAGAAATTTCTTTAGAAAGAAAAATTGCTTCAGGAGTTTCTCCATAATTTTCTTAAAATTACCCCCGAAAATAATTTAAAAACTTGTGTATAAAACCTTCCTTAGGTTTCTTCCGACATTGCTCCTTGGAATTCCTAAGAAAATTCTCCAGAAGCTATTTCCAAGAAGTCTTCTTCCTGAAAGCTCTACTAGATTATCTTTCACGGCAAGAAATGCACCTGCCTCGTGCTGCAAATTTCTTCAAATAATACATCTTATCAGGCCCGTGCACAGAAGTAGCGACAAGGGAGGGGTTTTTCCCAATTTTGGTAAAAGGCGGTGGGGCGCCTAGTGTATGAATCGTCGGTTATGGGGGGGTTTTAACCCCCATACCCCCGCCCCCTTGTGCACGGGCTTGCATCTTATCTTTTCTGGATTGCTTCAGAAAATCCTTCAGAATGTCCTTTAGTGGATCATCCAGAAAATTCTCCAAGAATTCCTCTAGAAAAGCTTCCACGGGTTTACACTGATTTTTTTCATAGATGCTTTCAGAAATCCGTACAAGAATTCTTCCAGGAAGTAATGCACGGATTCCTTTAGAATTGTTCCAGAAAATGTAAAGTTTTGCATTCTTCCAGGAATTCTACCAGGGATTTCTTCAGAAATTTTCCCAAAGATTCATCCATAAGTTTGTCCAAAAATTCCTTTAAGAAATCTTCTATGGATTCTTTTTGGAATTGCTCCATGGATTTCTTCAGAAATTACTCCAGGAATTTTGTCTTAAAGACTATCGGTGGAGATCAGGAAGAGATCCAGGAAATTTTTCCTGGAATTCCTTAAGAAGTTTTTTTTTAAATTTTTCCGTATTCTCTTAAGGCGAAACCAGCTGCATATCCTCATTTTTTTGTTTTCGATTTCTATTCAATAACGAAGCAATATTTCCAAAACTGATTTTCGCACACATGTAGAGGAAAGATCATATTTTTAATTTTTTTCCTGCAAGAAAATGTTTTCCAGTTTTGTAGAAATTATTTTCAACTTGATGATTTTGTGGCTATATCGGTCTCTTTCTACTCATAAGTATAAGGGAGTAGAGATCAAAGTGGATAATGAAATGATAGATATGATAGAATTCGCTAGGTAGCGAACAAGTGTGAAAATTTTAATCGAAATATCGTATTACATTTATTACTCTATGTTCAACCAATATCCAGAACAGTTTTGAAAAAATCTTCTTGTATTTCATCTGGTTTCTCTTATATTCTTTTTCAACACAAATTGAATAAAAAAATTAAAAAAAAAAGCAAAAAATGAGGAAATGCATGCAGTTTTGTCTAAAAATTTCTCCAAAAAAATCTCCAAGATTTCTTTTGATTGTTTCTACTGAAACAACGTCTGGAATAACATTTGGAATTCGTTTGGAATATTTTTAGAATTTTTTTTCCAGGAATCCCTTCAGAACTTTCTACATGGATTCCGTCAGATTTAATTCAAAGAAACTTTTATAAATTCTTCCAGTGCCTTTTTTTCCAGAAAATCTTCAGGGATACTTCAAGAAGACTGCCAGTGAGTTTTTCAGGTATTACGTTGAAAACTCCGGTAAGAATGTGTCTAAGAATGTCTACGGCGGTTTTAATCCTGCATGTATTCCTGCAGAGAATTTTGCATTATGTGAAAGTGATTTGAGATTCTTTCAGGATTTCCTCCAGCCGATTCTCCGCGTATTTCTCGACAAACTTCTCCGGAATTTTCTCTTTAGGATAACTTTAAGAATGTCTGCATTCTGCATGGAATTTTTACAGGAATTCTTTTATAAATATCTCACGGAATGTCTTCAAAAGCTTATCCAGGTGATTCTCGTGGTATTTCAGCAGGTATTTCTCCAGAAATACGTCCACAGATTTCTCCAGGAATACTTTCAGAAAATCCTCCAAGAATATTGCTAAAATATTTCACCTGGATTTTTTTTTCTAAAAATTCCGTTTTTTTTTTTCGACGTGTTCCTCCAAGTATTTATCCAGCAAAGAAGAACAGAGACGACAGAGTAGCCAGAAAAGCCAGAAAAGGCAGAGAAGACAGAGAAGCCAGAGAAGCCAGAGAAGCCAGAGAAGCCAGAGAAGCCAGAGAAGCCAGAGAAGCCAGAGAAGCCAGAGAAGCCAGAGAAGCCAGAGAAGCCAGAGAAGCCAGAGAAGCCAGAGAAGCCAGAGAAGCCAGAGAAGCCAGAGAAGCCAGAGAAGCCAGAGAAGCCAGAGAAGCCAGAGAAGCCAGAGAAGCCAGAGAAGCCAGAGAAGCCAGAGAAGCCAGAGAAGCCAGAGAAGTCAGAGAAGCCAGAGAAGTCAGAGAAGCCAGAGAAGCCAGAGAAGCCAGAGAAGCCAGAGAAGCCAGAGAAGCCAGAGAAGCCAGAGAAGCCAGAGAAGCCAGAGAAGCCAGAGAAGCCAGAGAAGCCAGAGAAGCCAGAGAAGCCAGAGAAGCCAGAGAAGCCAGAGAAGCTAGAGAAGCCAGAGAAGCCAGAGAAGCCAGAGAAGCCAGAGAAGCCAGAGAAGCCAGAGAAGCCAGAGAAGCCAGAGAAGCCAGAGAAGCCAGAGAAGCCAGAGAAGCCAGAGAAGCCAGAGAAGCCAGAGAAGCCAGAGAAGCCAGAGAAGCCAGAGAAGCCAGAGAAGCCAGAGAAGCCAGAGAAGCCAGAGAAGCCAGAGAAGCCAGAGAAGCCAGAGAAGCCAGAGAAGCCAGAGAAGCCAGAGAAGCCAGAGAAGCCAGAGAAGCCAGAGAAGCCAGAGAAGCCAGAGAAGCCAGAGAAGCCAGAGAAGCCAGAGAAGCCAGAGAAGCCAGAGAAGCCAGAGAAGCCAGAGAAGCCAGAGAAGCCAGAGAAGCCAGAGAAGACAGAGAAGACAGAGAAGACAGAGAAGACAGAGAAGACAGAGAAGACAGAGAAGACAGAGAAGACAGAAGACAGAGAAGACAGAGAAGACAGAGAAGACAGAGAAGACAGAAAAGACAGAAAAGACAGAGAAGACAGAGAAGACAGAGAAGACAGAGAAGACAGAGAAGACAGAGAAGACAGAGAAGACAGAGAAGACAGAGAAGACAGAGAAGACAGAGAAGACAGAGAAGACAGAGAAGACAGAGAAGACAGAGAAGACAGAGAAGACAGAGAAGACAGAGAAGACAGAGAAGACAGAGAAGACAGAGAAGACAGAGAAGACAGAGAAGACAGAGAAGACAGAGAAGACAGAGAAGACAGAGAAGACAGAGAAGACAGAGAAGACAGAGAAGACAGAGAAGACAGAGAAGACAGAGAAGACAGAGAAGACAGAGAAGACAGAGAAGACAGAGAAGACAGAGAAGACAGAGAAGACAGAGAAGACAGAGAAGACAGAGAAGACAGAGAAGACAGAGAAGACAGAGAAGACAGAGAAGACAGAGAAGACAGAGAAGACAGAGAAGACAGAGAAGACAGAGAAGACAGAGAAGACAGAGAAGACAGAGAAGACAGAGAAGACAGAGAAGACAGAGAAGACAGAGAAGACAGAGAAGACAGAGAAGACAGAGAAGACAGAGAAGACAGAGAAGACAGAGAAGACAGAGAAGACAGAGAAGACAGAGAAGACAGAGAAGACAGAGAAGACAGAGAAGACAGAGAAGACAGAGAAGACAGAGAAGACAGAGAAGACAGAGAAGACAGAGAAGACAGAGAAGACAGAGAAGACAGAGAAGACAGAGAAGACAGAGAAGACAGAGAAGACAGAGAAGACAGAGAAGACAGAGAAGACAGAGAAGACAGAGAAGACAGAGAAGACAGAGAAGACAGAGAAGACAGAGAAGACAGAGAAGACAGAGAAGACAGAGAAGACAGAGAAGACAGAGAAGACAGAGAAGACAGAGAAGACAGAGAAGACAGAGAAGACAGAGAAGACAGAGAAGACAGAGAAGACAGAGAAGACAGAGAAGACAGAGAAGACAGAGAAGACAGAGAAGACAGAGAAGACAGAGAAGACAGAGAAGACAGAGAAGACAGAGAAGACAGAGAAGACAGAGAAGACAGAGAAGACAGAGAAGACAGAGAAGACAGAGAAGACAGAGAAGACAGAGAAGACAGAGAAGACAGAGAAGACAGAGAAGACAGAGAAGACAGAGAAGACAGAGAAGACAGAGAAGACAGAGAAGACAGAGAAGACAGAGAAGACAGAGAAGACAGAGAAGACAGAGAAGACAGAGAAGACAAAGAAGACAGAGAAGACAGAAAAGACAGAGAAGATAGAGAACATACAAGATTTGCTACGAATCGCTTGTGCTTGAAAACCAATGGTAGAAATGTTTTTAATGCTCGCCTCCATTCCATCTTTTTCTATTCGGGAACCCAACTCAAATCGGACCGATGTTCCGCAGTAAACAAAGTTGTTTTACTTGCAAGGATCGCTTGACACGTATGCGACAGGACATGTGCGGGGAGAGCCCACGAGGAAGCGTGAGGAAAATTGATCACTTCACTACCGGACTGTGTATGTGTTTCTACTCGCTATCGCGAGTGAGTTACAAAAACCGTTGATGCTGACGCCGCATCGTTGCCGGTCGCCACCAGTCGCCGCGGGTGACGACTGCTGCTACTGCAGCTGACATTGAATGAACTGGCATCGGATTCGATTCGATTCCGCCCGCCCTGCGATGCACTTTGGATAGTACTTACCTACTGTGTAATCGTAGATTGTAAATTCGTGTGCATCGGAATGGTGGACGTCGTCGCTTCACGTTCCCGTCGCGCCGCGTCGCGTCGGTATGTGTTGATGGATGACTATGTTCGTTAGGTAACTTATTGCATTGAAAGTAATGAATGTTCGCAATTTACAAACTACCAGTGAATAAATTGAACAAATCTGTTCGGAATAAGCTCCGATCGGAAAGGGATTGAATGACTGAATGTAGTTGTATGCAATACTTTGTATTGACTGTGAAAAGGCTTCAGAAAAGTTTTTAAAATGGGGTTTGATTTACTTCATTTGCCCCTAATTTGCAATCGATTATGTTCGACTGGGATTTTGAAATACCCTTTTTTATTGTTTGATTCGATTCGAAAATATTTGGGTTAACTTCAAATAATCTTTCAATTCAGTCCAGTAACTAAGCATTGATTTGGCTTCAGTTAAGTTATGACTTTGATCCTGTGATTAATCGGGTGTCACAATTCTGCGTAGTATTCGAATTATTATTTAGCTTTGCCTAAAAGCTTGAATTTGAAGAAAAGGTTTTCCATGAAGCAACCTATATTTGTCGCCTACCACAAAATTCAATTGGGATTTCTATCCGCAGGAATGCCTCTTGAGCCGGTATATTTTTCAGACATTTCTTCAACAGACTTTTTTTGAGATGATTAATGTTTTTTGAGTAAATTTATAAATTCCGTCTGATAAATTTTTAGATGACCTTGCGATTCCCTCCGCTTGAATTTATCCAGTCAGAACTCTTTTGTGGGCTCCTCAAGTAGAGCTGCCTTTTGGGATTCCACCAGTAGAAATTTCTTCTAAGAGTCCACTAGCAGGTATTCCTTCTGCCATTCCTCTAGTAGAATTCTAATGGGACTTCCTCCAGAAATACCATTTGAAATTCAATCAGAAGTCCTTTTGGAAATGTCATCAGAAGCTCTTCCGAGAGTTTGAGCTGGATTCTCTAGTAATTTGAAAATCCTCAAAGAATTTTATCGATGTTTCGAAAATGTTTCGAAGCTACATCAAGAATTTTCTTAAAAGTTCCTTCTGAGTTTTTTTAGGATTTTTTTTTTTCAAAAATTTTTCACTGCTGTTTAGACAATCCTTCTAGGAAATCCATCGGGAAATCCTTCATGCGTGGATTCTTTTGTGAGTTTCGAAAGGCGTTCTTCCATTGGCAATACCTTCAGTAATTTTATCGGCAATTTCTTTTGGGTTTTTATTCGAAATTTTCTGCAGACGTTCCTCCAGAAGTCTTTCTAGAATGTTTTTCGACGAATTTTCTTATGGTTGCATGATTATTATTTTTTCAGTTTTTTTTTCAAATATTTCTTCAAATTTTTTTTCCTGAAGTTCCAGATTGGAGCCCTCGAGGAGTACTTTTTGAACATTTCCTAAAAAGTTTCATCTGTATATGCTTTCGATTTTTTTTAAACGGCTCGTAAATTAAAAAAAAAAATACAATAATTCTTCCAGAAGTTTCTACGCAGTTTTGTAGAGAAGTTTTTCGGGTAGTTCCAACAATTGTTGGAAGATTAACAGAAGAAACTCCAGAAGGATATTTCTCGAAGTTCTAGATAAATAACTGGAAAAAATTCCAGAAGAAACTGAAAAGCACAATAACTTCTGGCCATTCCCGAACTCACAGGAACTACCTTTGATCTTCAAGTGGATAGAAAACGGCAGCCGCAGACACTGACTGGGGTTACCATACGCATGTTGAAACTGGGATTGTTGGATCACGATCACGAGACAAAAACTATTGAAACCAATCTGAAGTATTTTTTTAAATATTTTTTTTAAGAAAGATCCTGAAGACTTTACCAAAACGAATCTTGGAGAAGTTATCGAATGAATAGCTGGTAGATTTCTTGCAGGATTTCCTCGGGGATTTCTAGAAGGAACTTTCCAAGGAATTTCAAATGGTGAGTGATTTCGTAAGGAACTCCCGAGGAAATTCTCGCATGGAATTGTGAATTGAACATAATTTAAAATGGAATGTCTGCAAAAAATCGATCGTGAGGGAAATTCCGAAAAAAAAAACTCCTGGGGGAGTTCGGATAAAATTCCTGTTAGGAAGTAAACCTAGGGAAAATGCACGAAGCAAATCCTGGAGGATTTCTTGTAGGAACTGCTGAAGAAATTTGCAAAAATAACTTCAAAGATGAATTGCTAGAGAAATTTCAGAGAAAACTCCTAAATGTTTTGGAAAATATTTCGAAAAAAATCCTGAAATGATTCACTGAGAAATTCCTGGAGGTATCCTCGATGGAATGCCTGGAGGCAATTACCAAAAGAACTCCTACAGGGTGCGGCAGGAAAAAATGCGAAAAGTTCAAGGCACTATTACACACTAAATATGGGATACATATGACTATTTTTTCATGACAGTGTATCAGTCAATGTCTATATTCTAGCACTAAAAAATAAAAATGAACATATTTGATGTTTAACATGTGATAATGTAAGCCTATTAAGCGGGTATCAATAAACGGCGCGCCCAATGGTCATTAAACAAAATGAATATAACAGTATAAAAATTAGCTTAAATTCGATGAACAACCAGACCACACTGATCCAGAACCATGTAGTTTCACATACTAGATGAAATAAGTACATATATTTGATGATATTGTAGAGAAAATTAGAAATTTTGTTTTATCAGATACGAAATTTAGCGACCTGTGTACTTTTCTGCGGTTTGAAAATTCTTATTGTCTTCAGCTTCAGGCGCCGCCCTGTAAAGGTTAGTGATCAAAATCTGAAAATTTCTAATTTACTTTTCAGAAAACTAGCCTATTAGAGATCATGAAACGTTGAAACATAGATTGGTTAACGGCAAATGGACGAAAACGAGGTTTGAAGTTGAAAAACACTTTCGCATTTTTTCCTGCCGCATACTGTAGAGGTATTCATGTTCTCCTGAAAATATTACTCATGGAACTCCTGGTGAAACTCCTGTAGAAAATCATGCACAATTTTTCTAATGGAATATCAATCTGCTAGGACAAATCTGGAAGAATTCCCAAAGAAAATCCTGAAGGATTTCCTCGAGGACCACCTGCATGAAATACCAATGGAATTCGTTTCCCCAGGCGATGGAACATCTAGAGATTTTGCCGAATCAGCTGTCAAGCTTGGAGAGATTTCCAAAAGAATCTCCTGAAGTAACCCGCTGCAAATGATATGTGGAACCAGGGATGGCAGCCCGCACTGAAAATATGCACAGAACAGCTCATTTTCATATTAAAACCGCGCACACTTGCACTCACACTGAGGAGCATGCCATCCCTGTGTGGAACTACCTTCGATCTACATGTGGATGGAGAACGGCAGCGGTATACACTGGGAGAACAACATAGGCATGAAAAGGGATTTTTGGATCACGATCACAAAACACAATTTCTAAAAAACTTCTTGAGGATTTTGCAAAAGAGCTACAGGATATCGTGAAATATTTCCTGTGGGGAACCTCCTGAAGGGAATGCAAATAAAACTATGAAATACTGTTAAGTATATTTTGGCGAAATTTTTAAGGGAACTCCTAAATAAACTTCGAAAAGAAATCGAAGGTTTTGCTGGAAGAAACCTAGTAGGACTTTCTGAATGATTTATCGAAGGAGCTTTCGAAAGATTTTCTAGAACGATTTCCAAAAGAAATCCTGAGAAAATACTCAAAAAAAAAAAAAAACTCCTGGAAGAATTGTGAATTAAGCTCTTTGAAGAGATCCCAGTTGAAGTACTGAATAACTTCACCCAGGCAATGCTGATGAATTCTGGTGGAAATTACGGAGGAACTCCTGGGAAATTTCAGATGAAATTTCTGGAGAAAAGCCCATTCGAACTCCTGAAAAGTTTGCTTTGCAACCCCTGGAAGAATTCTCGATAGATGGATTACTAGGAGAAGTTCCTGTGGAAACTATTTGAAACAACCTTAAAGAAGTGCTGGTGAATTGTTGAGGAAACTTCAAAAGATATTTTCCAAAAAAAAATGTTTTTGAAACATTTTGGAAATTTTGGAAAACCTTCGAAAAAAATTCCAGAAATAATTCACTAACAAACTCTTGGAGAAATCCTCGATGGAACACGTGAAGCAAATACTTATGGATCTCCTAGAGGTACTCACGATTTCCTGAAAAGATTACCTATGCAAAGGAGGAATTCCAAATGGAGCTCCTGGTGGAACTATCAATAATGGAGCTCCTGTGGCAACAGGCGATGAAACTTTTGAAGGAATTGCCGAATGAATTCTCATTGCAAGCCTTGATGAGATTCCCAAAGAAACTTGCAAAGGCAATTCTGTAGAGATTTCAGGATGCTTGATTCACAGCATATTAAATGTAATTATTATTACTAAGGAGGACACACAGCTTCTCTTCAATGATTTATTTTTTTTAATTCCCTTGACAAAAATCAGATGTTCCTCTTTAAATCCTAAACATGTAAGCGCGAGTTATTTTTCTTATATTTTTAGTTTCTACTAAAATAGTTCCAGGGATCTCCACGTAGTTTTTTTTAAAGTGATTTTCCCGATATTATTATTTAATTACAATCAAGTATTCAGCTCAATTTTTGTTAAAAATTTTCTCAAATATTCTTTAAGGTTCAAACAGTTATTTTTGGATAAATTTTTCATAAATTCCTGAAAATTTACATCTTATTTTTCTTATCGTCTGAAGTTCTTCCTAATTGCTTTGCTACAGGATTTCTTCTTAATTTGCTTCAGGAATGTCTTTAGAAATATCTTCTAAAACTCCAGTATTTCAAAAATGTCTTCAATATTTATATCATCAACAAGACCAAATCGTTGGATGTAAACACGGTCAACCCTTCCAACGTGGGTTTTTTCTCCAACGTGGAGCTCCACGGTCGATGTCGTCAAAAGGTGATAGCGACAGAAGTTCTGGAGCGAAAGTGGAGGTTAGATTGATACTCAGCAGGACATCGCAGCAGAGGCAGACCCAGAGGCTCATGGCGGCGCAGCCTCAAATCAAAATCAAGCAAGTCGATAGAAATTTGACCTGGCAACAGGCCAAGATGATGGCTGACAATGGCCCAGGATTAAAATCTTTCAATTCGGCGCTCTGCACCACCGTGGGTGCCCAGGACTGAAAGTCAGTTAGTTAAAACAAGGGATTCCTTGTTAAGTGCTCCCATGCTTTTTGCTAAAATTCTCCTGGGAATTATTTTTAAGAATCTTCCAGTAAAAAGTTAGGTTTATTTTTAAAGTCTTCCTTAAAGCATAACATCAGAAATTTCCACAGGTATTCTTTTTGAAATTGCTTCTACGATTCCAACACTTATATCTCTTGCATTTTCCAGATATTTCTACATTTATGCAAAAAAAAATCATTAAAACTTACTGGAGGAAGTCATGAAATAATCCTTGGAGAAAACTTTAAAAGAACACCTGCAAGTACCTTTTAAAAATCCTGGTTAAACAATATTGCAAACTTTCTGGAGGGTTGTATGGACAACAATCCATAAAGCAATTTCCTAAGTATTTTTTGGAGAATTTCCTGGTAGAATCCTTGGGATAATGCCTGGTGTTTGGGATATATAATGAGGAATTTCTAGTAGTATTTTATGATTAACGTCTGGAGGAACTGTTAAAGTTATATCAATAAAAAAATCCTGGAGAATTTCTGAAAAGTAGGTTCTGAGGAAACTTCGAGAAGGATTCTTGAAGGACACCGTTGAAGTATTTTTTGAGAAATCTTGCAGAAATTTCTGAAAATTTTTTGAAGGGATCCTAGGTGGGATTTCTGAAAGAATCACTGGTAGAACTCCTGGAGATATCTGTGAAGGATTCATGGATTAATTTCTTTTACAATTTCGGAGGCCAAAGCGGACAATAGTCCCTAAAGCAGCTTCTTAAACAAGTATGGATTTGCGTACGTAAATGTAATAATGTACAGAGGTATTTTTTAAATGAAAGTCTTGGAAGTATTTCTGATTCCGGTGAAAATAAAAAAAAATCTGATGGAATTACATGAATTACGCTAACGCACTACATGAAAGCGATTGAAAACCCTCTGCAGGTATTACTTGTAGATTTTTTTAAGGAATTCCGGAAAAAATGTGTAGGAACAAAGACTGGAACCATTTCTTTGTGAATTTCAGGAGAAATCCTCAAAAGATCGTCTGAAAGAATCCATAAGACAATATTTGAATAAAATCCCAAATAAATTTATTAAGCAGTGTAGAAATAAATACCTGGAGAAACCCATGGACTTCTACAGGAATCTCTTCAGATCTATTTTTTTCGATAACTTCTGGAGGAATGTCAATAAATAATTCTTAAAGGAACTTGTAGACACATGCCAACCAGAATGAATTTTTATAAATCGGGATTTTTTAAATTTTTCCTTTATTTTTATTATTTTCATTTTGATTATTTACACACTTTTATATTTTTCCTGGAAGCTTATTTAGGATACTGATTTTTTCAATTCGAAAATATTTAGAAATTTTATGATTATTGTTGAAATATTTTTATTTCAATTTTTTAAATAGATTTTTTTTCTGTGTAATTTCTCGGAAAATAATTTAAAGTGCTTTCGGTTCATTCAAACTGTTTCACTTTGATAAAATGACTAAAGAAAAATATGTTAATTGAAAAAAAAACAATTTTTTTTTAATTATTAAAAAAACATATTATACGCTTTAAAGGACACAAAAAACTATTTTGAGAAATACAGGACAGTCCTGAATATCAGCCAAAAAAAAAGTTTTGATTATCCAAAAAACAAAAATTCCAAAAATGCTCAAATTATATCATGTCTAAAAGTGGGGTTGGGTATTGGATGGTTAAAGAATTCCTGGAGAAAGTTTTAAATTTTTGAAGAAATCCCCCTCCAAAGAAACTTGTGCACAAATCTCTAACGGAATTCCTGCTACAACCTCTGGAAGATGTTAAGAAAGAATCTATGAACAGACGCGCAAACATGGTCTTTGGGGGTGGTTGGTGTGGTTTTTCGTTGTTAAATTTGAAAATCGACAAATACTGGGGGTCTAAACCAAGCATTCCCCCTAAGTTGGCGCCTATGCCAAATACAAAATACTTTTCCGTTGATAAACGCCGGATCTTAAAACAAAATCAATACAGTACACCCTCGAAAGCAACATCCATAAGTATCCATTGCAGCCCTGCAGCGGAAGAGATTCCCAGAGAACAAGGAATGGGGTTAGTTTTAGTTTGGTAGCAAGCTCAGTAAAACAATCCACCATCCACCTTGCTCAACTCAGAATGAGTGCGAAAGTTTTCCTGCCCGATCTTTGTAGCACAAAGTTTCTCACCTGCAGCCACCAACTAGTGTAATGTACATGACTAGCAAGTGTGCAACAATGGAGGAACATCGACGACGACGATGACGACGACGGTTCAATCATGGGTAACCAACCCAATGCAATGACAGTACAGGGGGTACAACATTGTTTCTTAGAGATTTTAACAGATGAAGTCAGTGTTGGCAGATTTCAGATTTAAGAAGCGTTTCACTCGCAAGTATAGCGTTTTAAAGATCGAACCATTGGTTTTCAACTTACTTCTTATCAGAAGCAGTACAAAGAGAATTACACTATTCAGGCGCACAACAATATGGAATAAAAGGATATGCGGAAATTTTAGAAAATTGTTGATGGTGTGCGTAGAAAAACTGCACCGTCTCCCATCATGCGAGGATGAATCTTGACTTGCTGAAGTTTGAAGCAGCTTATTTGAGACGCTTCTCGTTGAAAAGCCTGAGACATTATTCTAATTTGAACAAATCTGTTATTCTTCTGGCAACACTGCCATCAGTTGTGAAACGCCTTTCAATGACGGTGGTGGTGCAGTAGCACCATGCAGTTCAAGTTATCCATAGAATCCATGTAGCCTTCGGCGGTTGAGAAGATCCCAGAAAGAACCAGAAAAACCACATCAGCACAACACTGAGCTACTGACACACACCCAACCCACACATACAGAAACGCCTGGTTCTTGTTGTTCCCGTTGTTGGCTGGCACGGCACACTGACTGACTGCTACTGAACCGGGCGATATCACCAGCAGCAATACCGAACTAGGTAAGGACCAACCGAGAACTTGCGAAGAAAACAGTGATTGATTACCGTTGCTCAAACACACTCGACGTTCACGCCCGAACATCGCCCCATCGCCTCCAGGTCCAGGACTCGGGGTGCGGGAGTGGAATTACAAGTTCACTCTTTGCTTGTTTTTAATTTTCATGGTACAACGGATCCGGAGCTTCCGATCTGGAGGAAAGCGAGCGGTACAGTACAGCTGAAGGACAAACTCGTCGAGGAGGATTAAGGGGACGACCGACGCACACTGTTGACACATTCCACGCGTTACGTTTTGCGCGAGAATCAAACTTTTGCTTCCAAAAATGGTTATGTTGTTAAATACATGCCAACCAGTATATCAAACGATCAGATTTGATTAGAAGATTCATTTAATGCTTTGCAAATGTGAATTGGAACTTTTTACTTCAAGAAACACCACGAAATAGAGCGTAACGGGACACCATCGCAAAAAACGGTAAATTTTGACTTAACGACAAGAAATTTGCTACTTTCTCGGAACATTTATCAAAGTTTCAAATGCTACAAGAAAAATAGATGCAATAATCTTCATTTTGATGCAAAAAGATTAAAAATCGATAGCTGTAGCACTAAAATATCGTTCAACGAAGTTCAAAAAGCACGGTGTAGAAGTGCGTGGAATGTGTCTGTTGCGGATGGCCCAAAAACGTGATCGAAATTGTTTTGACCATGAAAAAATGATTTTTGATCTTTGGTGTCTTCGGAAAATTTTTACTATAAAATAAGTCCTAATTTATGGAATTATCAGTTTTGTGATCAATCCCCCTAAAAGTGAGAAACGGTTTCTAACTTTTTTATTTGTAAACTAAAAAAATATGTTTGTTCAGAGAAGTTGTAGGCAATTTTACTAGAAACAACTTTGCCGAACATACAAAATTTCTATCTTTTGATTTGTATGTACATTTGAGGCGTTTTTTATGAAGCACCCCTAAAAATCAGTTTTTTGCTTATAACTTTTTCTATGAATTTTTCACGATTTCCAAATGTTCTAGCAAATGTTTTGCCTTATTAAAACGCGTAACTTTTGCGAAGAAAGTATATATCTATCTCTCATATTTATCATGTTATTGGAAATTTCACTGTGAAAAATGCTTATGTTTGACATACCCATTTGTTAACTTTCGCACGTTTTCGCAGACCAGGATTTTCACATTTGAAAATATGGAACGAGTTTTATCTATTGCAAATATAGCCAGTTTTAGCCTGATTTCGCCTGCATATTTAAATTCACATACTAGAAATGACTATCATTATAAAATGTGTTATTGTAAAATAATCAAGATATCAATAAAAAATGTACTTAGTGCTTTTCTTACATGATTTCCCACATGAACACGCAAAAACATTTTCACAGAATCACTTGGAACTGCATCAGATGACTTTCCCATAAAATTTAAGTTTTTTTTTCAAATAAACAGTGGCTCTCATAGTAGTACGATAAGTCTCTTCCACAAAATAATCGATATTTTTAAATACTCTTGCTAATGCTCATAAAATTTTTCGTGTTCATGTACACTTTGCGAAAATGTTAATTTGCAGAAGGTTCAAATAACAACAACTGATGTTTCGATTAATATTGATTTTTAATTTGTTTACTTGAAAAATGAAACTTATCTGTTAATATTAACACATATCATTGATTACTGTCATCATTAAATGTATTGCTTCCAGTTACTGTATGTATGTTTTTCTGTCCGAGGAAGCACAAGAGTCACGCAACAAAGACACCAGGAATTACAGAGAGGATCATAGACGTAAGTTTCCAAAAAATCTAAACTATGTAACACAGATCTCCTACATCGTCTGCTTGAAACATCTGATCCCATAATAAGGAATATTGGATTATTTCCTAAAAAAAAAACTAGAACACCATAAACGTAGGATGCGAACAACCTTTTGCTCTAAACATATGGCGAGATAGCAATGAAATAAGTGATGACGTTAATCAATGATATGCGTTAATAATAACAGATATGTAATAATTTTCAAGTAAACAAATTGAAACCCAATTTTAATAGAATCATTAGATGCTGTTATTTAAACATTCTGAAAATTTACATTTCTGCCAAGTGTACATGAACTCGAAAAATTTTATGAGCATTAGCAAGATCATTCAACAATATCGAGACTTATCGTACTACTATGAGAGCCACTGTTTATCTGAAAAAAAAATTTAAGGGAAAGTCATCTGATGCAGTTCCAAGTGATTCTGTGCAAACGTTTTTGCGTGTTCATGTGGAAAAATAATGTAAGAAAAGCACTGAGTACATTTTTTGACATGTTGGTCATTTTACAATAACACATTTTATAATGATAGTCATTTCTAGTATGTGAATTTAAATATGCAGGCGAAATCAGGCTAAAACTGGCTATATTTGCAATAGATAAAACTCGTTCCATATTTTCAAATGTGAAAATCCTGGTCTGCGAAAACGTGCGAAAGTTAACAAATGGGTATGTCAAACATAAGCATTTTTCAAAGTGAAATTTCCAATAACATGATAAATATGAGAGATAGATATATACTTTCTTCACAAAAGTTACGCGTTTTAATAAAGCAAAACATTTGCTAGAACATTTGGAAATCGTGAAAAATTCATAGAAAAAGTTATAAGCAAAAAACTGATTTTTAGGGGTGCTTCATAAAAAACGCCTCAAATGTACATACAAATCAAAAGATAGAAATTTTGTATGTTCGGCAAAGTTGTTTCTAGTGAAATTGTCTATAACTTCTCTGAACAAACTTATTTTTTTGGTTTACAAATGAAAAAGATAGAAATCGTTTCTCACTTTTAGGGGGATTGATCACAAAACTGATTTTTCCATAAATTAGGGCTTATTTTATTGAAAAACTTTGCCGAAGACACCAAAGATCAAAAATCATGTTTTCTAAGGGTATGCGGTATGGGATTTTTTCAAAGCGAAACGAAACGAAACGATATGTGAAATGTCTGACGCAATGCGGTACGAAACGAAACGAAATTCAAAAATGTTTCGTGAGATCGATACGAAATCCGAATTCACTCGGTATTTTTTGAAACGAAACGAAATTTTCGAAAAAGTTCCGCGGAATTTTGCAGTTATATCAAATTGATCAGGAAATGGATGCTGCGTGTTTGAATTTTTTTTCTAGCGTTGGCGTGGCGGTGTTTCAGTTTAGTCTCATCTTCAAGACTTCATTTGCTTTAGTTCCATTTTTAGGTTTGTTACTGAGGCTGCCGTTTTTCTACCGTTTCTCACATCAAACCCGACATTGGATTTGTCTTCGGTAAGCTAAAATGCTAAAATAATACATTTATTAGAACAAACATACACATGAAAAATAGAACTACTCACAAATTCGGTGATCTAATTTGGAAACACCTCCTCACAAAGCTTACAATTGAATTCCTATTCGCATGCATTTTATGCAGAACGAATGACTAGGGGTGTTCAAATATAATTTGATATTGTGCGTTGCAAGCAAAACACAATTATGGTGACTACTTTCCAAGGCCTTCAATGATGAACAAAATTCAATCGCAGTGCAAATGCCACGTGCAGTTGCAGCAGGCATCCGGCCAAGTGGCGACCTTTTTTCAAGAATTATCAAAGAGCGCTATGATGGCAAATTTAAAAACAGGTCTGTTTTCTTAGTCGACTGTCTCGCGCGTATCTCTGACTGCGGGTAAAAGTAGTCACGAAAATAGATTTTATTTTGATTCGTATAATATGTCTAAACATTTCAAATAAGTACCCAACTTTGCCTAACAAGGGTGGAGGACCATTTGGGCCCTGGACCGATTCTGACCACTTTGAGCTGTAAGTCAGCCAATATTGTAGCAATTTACTTGGAGTTTTGCACATCTCACTGCGTAAAAAATCAAGTCATTTGTACAGATGTTTCTTTTTCAATGAATATTCAAGATTTGGAGCAACTTGCTAGTGGAATCTAAGTAGAATATAGTGGGAATTTGAAGTTATAGTCCTAATGGAGTTTGGAGATAAATACTTGGAAAGAACTCTAACAATATCTTAAATACAAAAAACAAAATAAAAAAACTTTTGGATTCATTTTTCGTGCAACAAGCTGATGATTATTACTTCTCTACTTCCCACGATCGATTTTCGATGAACTCCAGACAAGCGGATTAGATAATGATGCAATACTTTTTAGAATATGATTGTTATCTCATTAGGTAAAGCCAAATCCTAACTACTTGTTTCAAAAGTGTAACTGCTGATAAACAATCAAGTACTATTGATTTACAACTATTTTTCGTTGATTTTGAAAAATTTGGCCAAATTTGCAATAACTTTTGTTCAAACACTGTTTTCGGGAACGCTTTCTTGGCATAGGAATAGCCGTTCAAAGTCGTGGGAAGGAAAGGGTTAAGATAAGTTTAAAAAGACAGAGGAAAATCTAAATAAATTTAAACATTAATTATACAAATTTTGTTGAATCTTCAACGATTGAGGTAAGTTAATAAAAAATAAAAAACTAGTATTGATTTGCGAAGATCAAATTGATAAAGAAGTCAAAATTATGGCCACGCCGACGCCGCCGAAAGTGCTCTCGGCGTCACGTCGATTACGCTTCCGCCGAATTAAAAAGCGCCAAACGCCGCCGCCGACAGATTTCAAATCGGCGCAAACCTCTACTATAAGATGCTCTAATATCGATTGTTTATCAGAAACATGAAGCATATGATGTGAAAACATCAACTACTAGATGTTAACCAATCAAGCTAAAGAACCCAAGTAACACACTTGTCACCGAAGAGTCACGGCAGCGCAGGTTTTTGTTGCGCAGAAGTCACTGCGACTTACTTTTAGCAAGTTAGTATTTATTTGTTAGAAGTAAGTCATAGTAACTTCTGCGTAACAAAAACCTGCGCCGCCGTGACTCTTCGGTGACAAGTGTGTTACTTGGGAAAGCATGAAATCTACAACCTTCAAAGAAATGATAGATGATTTAATTTATCAGAAAATACCCTGTAAAACTCACAGAGAATGCTTACGAAATATATGCGGTAATCATTGAAGCATCCGCAAACTCGATCCGCAATCCGCAAATTCTAAAAATATAAATACAATCATCTCTAGATATTAGGCCAACAATTCTACCAGATAAAACTGGACTCAAGATTCTACATATTAAGCGGTTGATGTGCATGCCCTTCTCACCGAGGACCTGGGATCAAAATACCACTCCCAAAAAAAATTAAAAAGTGTGTTCTACCTTCAGATCATTTGATTCGGGAATAGCCTAGGGTTATAGCTTTATGAATCGTACATGTAAAATTTGGCCAGAAAATTCTACGGGATTTCTTATTAACGGAAGGAATAAGAGGTTAACCGTGAATAGCGTTTCGTCATACACAGGCCCGGATCAAGGATTGCCGAGGCCCGAGCGGATGCGAAGGTCCCTTGGTGATGAGCATACAAAAATTTCTTTGTTTTCAAACAGTATTTGAGCAATATGAAACATAAAGTTGATGTGTAATAATCAAAAAAGGTCTTTGTAGGGGGGCCTAAAATGTGGGGGCCCGGACCCCCATCCCACCCGTACATCCAGCCCTGGTCATACAGATGTAATGGTAAATCCCTTTCAAGAGTTACACTAAAAATTAAACTCTTTCAAAAAAGGCATTTACACAATGAACTTGTTTTCGAAATTTATTAGACATTCCGCGGAATTCCGTTTAATTTCGTCAAAATATATTTTTTGAAGGCGAAATTTTTAGAATTTGACGAAACAAAACGAAATTCAAAATCATAAATTTCGCCTGGTTGAATTCCGTGGAATTCCGCGGAATTTCGTTTCGAGGTGCATTTGACGAAACTTTTCGGTATACCGCATACCCTTAATGTTTTCATGGTCAAAACAATTTCGATCACATTTTTATGCCATCCGCAACAGTGTGCGACGTTCGGATTGGAGGCAAGTGGAGGTCAAATTCATCATTCCAGTCAAGTGCGAAGTGGGATGAAGTGGAGTAGGTCATCGGTGCCGTTAACTGAGACTGAGTCTACAACGAGAGGAGCTTCAAATCGGAGTGGAAAGTTCATCCTTGTGCAGGGCAGAAGAAATATTCTTCTTTCCGGGAAATACTTGTTGAGCCGGCTCGAAGCTATCTGGAAAATTGTGGTTTTGCACCTGAACCCGCAACAACGACGACCACAAACGATGATGACGATCTGCTGGACACTCGAGGGCAGCGTTTTTAATCGGAGTCGAGTTTTGCTGCGGAAGATTTGGTAACGGCATCCGTTAGATGAATTCATAGAAGAAAAAAATGCAATCGTCCAAAACAAAGGTTTGAAGAAAGCAATGATATAAATTGCCCTTTATTAGCATTTACCACTTTTTGATATGACTTAAGCATACTGAAAAACTTGCCTTCTAACAGCACATAATGTTGTTGATAAATTGAGAGATCAATTTATGAACAAAGCGTTCCAGTGGGATTCAAACTCACGGCTTCGTATTCACAAGCGCGAGTGTGGAATCACAAAGTTTGCGAACGTGTTTGACGAATCTAACCAGGTAAGGACGAAGCATTGTGTCTAGCGGACGTTGAGACATCTAATGTTACCTTATGAGGCAGAGCAGTCTGCAACCTTGCTGTTTTGGACTATGATGTAGCCATGGCCGGTCGTGATGATGCAGATATCTTTACGGCTTGAAATAATCACATGATCAATGTAGATTCACGCGGTATGCAGTGCATGTACTTGTACATATACGTCATGCAATAACGTCTCAATTATTTTCCTCTGCCTAATGCCAAATTCGCAGTGCCACGCGCCTAAAGAACGCACGGTGCCAAGATTCGACCTGTCAAACATTTCTTGTAACGAGCAAATGCTAAGCTAGAAACGTGCGAAAGCGCGTCGAAAATAGTTGCCGCGCTGTGAATGACGATAACACGTAGAAAGGGGAGAGTTTTGCAAAACGCACTCATTAAATTTTGTCGGTGATTTACATTTACTGCTTCTCTTTTGGACCTGAACAAGTATTCCAAAGGTTGAGTATTTTTTTCAATTGTGTAAATTGAATTATAAAGAACCATACGCAGCAAAAACATGAAAATTAAACATCACGTAAATTGAAAAACGAATGAAAATTGTGACAGACATTTCTTATTTAGAAAAATATCTCTAGATCGGTCAATTTTGAAGCTACATAAAAACTGTCTTTAGCAAACTTGCTCAAAATTGATAGATCTACAACTTTTCTGAAGAATGTATATAGTTATTCTTGCAAATAAAAAAGTTTGGTTTCCAATTTCTTTGAAAATATGGACCACCCTAATTTTCATGTACATTAGAAAAAGGCCTTATTTTCAGGAACAACTTTGTAGAAGACCATATTTGTCTAAAAAATCATTTGAAGGCGCTCAATGCATCTTTCCTCGTAAATCTGGATTGTGGACCATTGTGCATTGTCGTTTTGATATTGAATGGCCTGGAGTGATAGTGACGATTGTGCAATATCAGTAGTCACCTGATAAGACTGATATTGCGCAACTCTCGGTTTAGTGGAGTATCAGAAACTCTCAGGTGAGTTTCACGGAGGTTTCATGAGGGTTTCAGAGGCGTTTCTAAACGTTTCAGGGAGTTTCATGGCCTTTCAGGAGGTTTCAGAAGGCTTAAGGGAGCCTTCAGACGGTCACAGGGTGATGAAGATTCAATAGGGGTTTTAGAGGCGTTTCAAAGCGTTTCAAGGCGATTTAATGCGTTTCAGGGTGTTTCCTGAGGTTTAAGTAGGGTTTAAAGGGAACTTCAGAGGCAGCTATATTTCATGGATGTTTCATGGGGGATTCAGAGGTATTACAAAGCGTTTCAGGGCATTTCAGAAGGTTTCGAATGCACTTAAGAAGGCTTAAGAAGCTCGCAGGTGAATTTCATTGAGGTTTCATGAGGGTTTCAGAGGCGTTTCAAAGCGTTTCAATGCGTTTCAGGAGGTTTCACAGGTTTTTTAGGGAGCTTCAGAGGATCTCAGGCAAATTCCACGGAGGTTTCATACGAATTTCAGAGGCGTTTCAAAGCGTTTCAGGGCTTTTCTATGCGTTATAGGGCATTTCAATGTGATTCAGGACGTTCCAGGAGGTATAAAACTCATTCTTAATGCTCTTAGATACAACTAGGTTGTGTGAGTATGAACCTCAGTCTTAAATCTCTTAGAGACAACCAAATACGTTAATTCCGATGACCTCAAAGAAGTTCTAAGAGATCCTCAAACTGACAACGTCTCCTCCCGAGCAGGAGAAAATAGCTGAAGAATACCAAACTCAGGTATGGAAAACCGAATACCTACAACTTGAATGAGGTATTAGGTAGCCCTGTATAAGAGATAAAATACCTAAAATTATATCTGGTGTGTATTCTGTGTATAACACGTGAATAATGACATCAGGTACACAGCAAATAATTTTGTAATATCCAGGCGCGTAATTTTTGGCGATGTAACCATTTTTGAACGTAATTTCATTCGGTTACATCGTTTTCCAACATTTATCACACTCACTATGTACACCCTGGTTGGCACTGGAAAGTGTCAACAAACCCATTCCAGCAAACACTCAGAAGCAGTAT
Source organism: Aedes albopictus (assembly GCF_035046485.1). NCBI lineage: Eukaryota > Metazoa > Arthropoda > Insecta > Diptera > Culicidae > Aedes > Aedes albopictus. The sequence goes on from NC_085136.1 coordinate 304,684,211, forward strand.
CATATTTATCATCTACCTCCCAACTCGGTGAAATAGCCGAGAGGTAAGAGATACGCCTCACAATCAACGGACCTGTGTACGAATCCATGCCAATATTTTACTTATATATGATTCAACAATCGTTCCGGTTCTAGCGATTGCTAGACCCACTTTCAAGCTGCGGCGGCTGATTTGCTGCGTAGAACGGATGTAATTTGTGCATCAATTTTACGACGCGACTGATGTGCATCGAAAATGATGTGATATTACAAGAATTTTTTTGCTGTGTATGGCAATACATAAATTATAATCGGTGATTTTTCCATACAAATAGTGATTTTCACATAATTGAATAAAACCTCAAGCAGTCCGCAGCAACGCCAAACCAATAACTCGTTGAGGTATTTTATCAATACCTAGAAAATACCAAAATAAGTTATTTTCAATACCTGTGTAACCGACCAATACCTTGTCTTGGTATGATACCTGGCTTTGGTATGCTGCAGTTATGTGTTAGTTATTTGTTCCTGCTCGGGTTTAGTGATGTCATGGCTATTTCTGTGTTATAGCAAACGAGCAAAGGCGAATAACAAAATGATAACAAGTTCTGTTACCTGGTTATCATTCTTTTGATAATTGAGTTTGCTATCATAAGGTTTGAATTAAGATGTTGGCTTAACACAAATCAAGACTTAAGCTTTACTCAATATTGCATTTAGTTATCTGCATGAAAAAAGACAGCTGACTGATATCAGGTTTTTTATCACTATTATTCAGAGCTATTTTGTCGATCAAAATAAAGAAAGTCTACTTTGTCGACATACTTGAAAGTTGGATAAAGTTTCTTATAATTCAAAAATCAATGTTTTCAACTACTGCGCCCAGTGGGTCTCAAACCCTGATCGAGTGTTTAGCGATCGCTGCCGATAGCCCCTGTACAGATGGGACTCAGTGAGAGGGAGGGTGGTTGAAGGCTACGCTTTCCTTCTAGAGTCGCATAGAAGATTTCTCAGACTCTCAGTTTTGTAAAAGCTTTGAAATATTGGAAACTGATATCATATTTTGTTATAATTGAGAATTTTGATGTTATCGCGAAAGACCAAAATTATTTATAACATGCAACAATATTTGGGATAGGAAACTTTTTTATCTCACAAATTAGTTCAACTTTTCATAGAGTGCGTTGAAAATTCTCAAATTTTGACTGTTTCTCAATCTATCATAAGTGCATCACTGGTACAAATTTGGGCTCGATTTCTTCAGCTTCCGCGAAGCTACCACCGTTTTCGTAAAACTATTTTTAGACAACTAATTTTTGAACTGTCATATCTCGGAAACCGGTGAACCAAATTGAATGATTTTTATAACGTTTGTCAACAATATATTCTATCATGACGAATAAAGTTGTACTGGTTTGACGTGTTCACACATATAGAGGAAAATAAGTCAAATTTACAACACCACCCAAAAATTACTAAACGTGTTTTTCCTTTAATCCAAACAGGCTCTTTTATACTTAGCACTCCGTGTACCGTGATAGAAAACCTTAGGCGGAATATCGTGATCAGAAAAAAAGTGGGAACTAAAAGTTTGAGCAGCTCGTTCTCAGTCGCCTGTGAACCGATTTTCAATTTTCTTTCAGGGATCTTCACCCAACTATTCTACTTTCATACAAAATTCATGTTTTAGGGATGCTTATTTTTCCTCCAGAATAGCGTAAGTAAGGAACGTTTATTTTTTTAAATGATATTTTTTTTGTTTGTGTGAAAAATTCAAGTCGAACCAAGTTCAACTTATAATGACTGCAAAACGTGATATCGGCTCTCGACGAACAAGCGCATCAGTGCTCTTGCCAAGCATCCTAGAGGGTTTGGGTCTTCAGCAAAGTTGTCTAGATTGATTGATGCTACATTCTAATGTCTTTGGTTTCGATCTAGATCTGCTGAAACTGACTTGATAAGCCATAGAGGAAGCACTCTAATGTTCTCGATATGCATCCTAGAGGCACAGAGAACAGACGAACATGCTCAAACAAAATTGCTTGAAAATCTTGTGTAAAGAAAAAACAAGCTCAGTAGCGACATCGACGGTGACTTTCCCACTCAAAAACTTGACCATGATGGCGCTGTCTGAAGAAATATTTCACTAGCGCACCTTTAAATTTTCCTACTCAGATTCTGAGCTATATTTGCTTAAATAACAAGATGTTTATGATTATTTCACTAACCCAGCAACAAAATTTGAGCAACCCATTGATATTTAGTTTCATTATTTTTAATAAGAAACAAATTGAACAAGAATTCAATTATTGTTTTCCAAGTAAAACCAACACATTCTTTTGGTGGAACTATACTAGGGTGCACACTTGGTGACACTAGCGCCAAAAGGCAAAACAACGGCAAATTTGTACCCCGATTCGAAATTTGACAGCGCCGCATAGTGGCCACATTCCCAGTTATTTCAAAACAACCGTTGCAATGTTTTACACAATAACACTACATGAGCTTGGACGTCTGTTCTCTGTGCTAGAGGGTTGGAGTCTTCGGTAAAGTGTTTTGAATTGGTTGGTAGGTACTACATTTTAACGTCTTCGGTATTGATCTGGATTTGCTGAAACTAATCTAGATAAGTTTTATCTTTCAATATGACGCTCTAGTGTTCTATTTGTTGCATCCTAGAGGGTTGGAGTCTTCGACAAAGTGTTTTGAATTGGCTGGTACTACATTTTTACGTCTTTGGTTTTTATCTAGATCTACTAAATCTGATCTAGATAAGTTTTATCTTTCGATACAACGCTCTAATGATCTCGGTTTGCATTCTAGTGGGTTGGGGGTCTTCGGCAAAATGCTTTGGATTGGTTGGTAGTACATTTTAACGCCTTTGGTTTTGATATAGATCTGCTTAAACTGATCTAAATAAGTTTTATCTTTCGATACGACGCTTTAGTGTTCTTGGTATGCATCCTAGAGGGCTGGAGTCTTCGGCAAAACGCTTTGGAGTGGTTGGTAGTACATTTTAACGCCTTTGGTTTTGATTTAGATCTGCTGAAACTGATCCAGATAAGTTTTATTTTTCGATAGGACGCTCTAGTATTCTCGATATGCATCTTAGAGGGTTGGAGTCTTAGACAAAGTGCTTTGGATTTGTTTGTACTACATTTTAATGTCTTCGGTTTTGTTCTAGACCTACTGAAACTGATCTAGATAAGTTTTATCTTTCGATAGGTCGCTATAGTGTTCTTATATAGTTCTAAAATTTCAAAAATGAGTTACATCGATCATTCGAATATGGTTAGTTACTCGAAGACGACTCCCTTTGAAAACAATGTGCTTCACTTCGGATCGGTTTGCAACATCTCCCTCTTTTCGTCGGTCAAAGACAAAGACACGCTGCGATGTGTCAAAGCGGAAGCTTCTCGTCAATCGCACTTTCTCGGATTGTTAGCAGCTAGCAGGAATTACACAACTGTGCAGTAGCATCAAGCCACTATTGTTGGGTTTAAATTTGGAAGCGAGTCAAAATTAGTTTGAATTTAGCAACATAAACAAAACTGCGTGAGATACAAGGTACTCCAAATTCATGTGCTTCTGTTGTGAGTTGGGAGCTTCAAAAGTCTCTGCAAAATTTTAATTTTTTATTGCTGTTGCTGAAAATCTTGACTCCATTCTGAAGAACTGCCTGTGACACCACTGCCCAGAACAGAAGAATGTGCTCCGGGGACTTCGGGACATTGTATAATGTTTCCGGAACATCGATTCTAGATTCTTCTACTTCCAAGAAGTCCCGAAAAAAACGCCTAGAAACATACCTCAACAGTTCCAGGGATGTCCTCCTGCGGATGAGGTCCAACACGCCTCAACACGCAATCTTGTTTGCAATCAATCATCGCAGTTCCCTCTAAACAAGTTCCGTTTGTTCGAATCTCATTCCAGTTGAAGACATGGGTGTAGTGAGGATGGCCATGGTCCTTCCATACAACAATAATGTGACTCTGAATAATAATAAACTGTAATTACTGTAATAAACTTTAAACGTAATTAAACGGCCACACTTCATGAAGTTTTTCCAAATGTTTTTTTTTTGGTAAGAATCCTAAGACTTTTTATATATTATAGAAATCCTCCGGGTATCTTTTAGAAAATCTGGCAGAACATCGTGTAGAAAATCAGTTAGAGCTTTTAGCAAAAAAGGAAATAAAACCATAAAATAAAAAAAAAAACATAAAAAATAAATCAAAATAAAATAGAATGGAACAAATGAAAAAATAATCAAATAAAACTACATGTGATAGAGAATAATAAGATAAACGGAAATGAAATTAGACAGTTCAGAAATTCTATGTACTCACATTTGAAAAACAAAAAAAAATACTCCAAGAGAAACCCTAAAGCAGTTTTGTAGTAGTTTTTTTCAAAAAAAAAAAGATAAAAAAGATATAAATATTAAAAAAGCGGAAATTATATAGTACATATTATGATCATTCGCTCATGTAATGTTGTGAATCGTTCGCGCAATTTTACGGCTCTTTTAACCCAGTTTTTACCTGTGCTACAGTTATTGTTTATGTTTGTGATTGGTGCTATTTTGCACTTCAGTTTTCCTGTCATCGTAATCTTGTGAAGGTTCTTTTGTAGTTATTGGAAATTCGAAGTATTAAGCTAAAATAGAACTCCGTAACTAACCACATAGACAAAAAGTTTGTTTTCGCCCTACGGTGTCAGTGTTCCCTAGCTACACTTCACTCGCCACCGTACCGTACTCGTTCGTTTGTCTATAGTTGATCCACAGTTGGATTGTCTTGATTCGTGCCGCGTACCTACACGCGTATTCGGTAACAGTAGTTTTTTCACGAGAAGTCGTCTAAGAATATCAAGTGCTCATCTGCCCTCAATTGATTACACTCACAACATGTCTGTGATGTGTGATGCTTGTGCCGGGGATGCGACGAGTAATCATGTGAAATGTGGTTTTTGCTCTGCGTCGTTCCATCCTGAATGCACCGGTGTATCTGATGGCACTAGGCAAGAGATGTTGGAGAATCAGCAGCTGTTTTGGCTTTGTCGTCCATGCACTACAATGATGTTAGACATCCGTTTTCGAAACACCACCCGTGCGGCATTTGAGGCTGGGCAAGATCAAGCGTTGAATGCCCATAGCGACACTCTTCAAAACCTCAAATCAGAAATTTTGCATGAGCTGAAAAATGAAATACGCACTAATTTTGCTACTCTGATCAACTCTAATTCGCTAACTCCAAAAACTTCGCAGCGTGTTAGATTAGATAATCGGTACACTAGAGCACGGCGACTTTTTAGCGTGACCAATGCTGCTCCGACACAAAAGCCCGTACTTCTGCAGGGAACTGGTAGCACACTGTCCCCATCAACGGAAATACAGACTGTTCCGGCCCCACAGCCCAAGTTTTGGTTGTATCTGTCGCGTATTGCACGAGACGTTTCCGTTGAGCAGATTAATGCACTTGCATGTAACCGACTCGGCACGACGGATGTCCAAGTTATTCGCTTGGTTGCCAAGGGAAAAGATATCAGTACCCTATCCTTCGTGTCATTCAAAATTGGAATTGATGCAGGATTAAAAACTAAAGCGCTGTCTACATCTACGTGGCCAAAAGGTCTTGTTTTTCGAGAGTTTTCTAACGATAGTACGGGTGGAAATTTTTGGCGGCCAAGACCTCCCCCGGAAACAAACGATCCGATGAGCAGTCGGATGGAAGCGGAAAACGCAACGTTGGAATAAACAATATTCAACCTACTGCAACCCCTGACCACCACTACCGTTTATCACCGGGACGCACACTTGCCTCAAGCCCCAAGGAAGCCTCTAATCCGCTCAACACAGTCGTGCCACTCCAGCCAGCGACCAGCAGTCGTCCCGGTCCTGTGTTTGAGATAGGAGAAGAGGTCTTCCGGAACCCGTTTCCAGGCAAGTATGCATCAATTTTTAACAGTTCGCTACCTGAAATACCTCCCGCTTCCAGTCGCCACGCTGACTCCAGTCGCCTCGTTCGCAATTCATCACGGTCCTCACCACTCCGTAGCCAACCACCGGGACGCACACTTGCCTCAAGCTCTAAGGAAGCCTCTCATCCGCTCAACACAGTCGTGCCATTCCAGCCAGCGACCAGCAGTCGTCCCGGTCCTGTGTTTGAGATAGGAGATGGGGTCTTCCGAATTCCGTCCTCAGGCAAGTATGATTCCATTAATAACAGTTCGCTACCTGAAAAACCTCCCGCTTCCAGTCGCCTCGCTGATTCCAGTTGCCACGTTTGCAGTTCATCACGGCCCTCACCACTCCGTAATCAACCACCGGGACGCACACTTGCCGCAAGCCCAAAGGAAGCCCCGAATCCGCTCAACACAGTCGTGCCAATCCAGCCAGCGACCAGCAGTCGTCCCGGTCCTGTGTTTGAGACAGGAGACGGGGTCTTCCGAAATCCGTTTTCAGGCAAGTACGCTCTCAATACGTTCAGTTCGCTGCCTGAAGTACCTCTCAATTCCAGTAGTCGCGCTGGTTCAGATTATCACGCTAGCCCCACTCGCCACGCTGCTTCCAGTCGCCATGGGAGTACTCCATCACGTTCTCCAACGCTTCGCTACCAACCACCGGGACGCACACTTGCCGTAAGCCCAAAGGAAGCCCCGAATCCGCTCAACACAGTCGTGCCAATCCAGCCAGCGACCAGCAGTCGTCCCGGTCCTGTGTTTGAGACAGGAGACGGGGTCTTCCGAAATCCGTTCTCAGGCAAGTACGCTCCCAATACGTTCAGTTCGCTGCCTGAAGTACCTCTCAATTCCAGCAGCCACGCTGATTTTAGACGCCACGCTGGTTCCAGTCACCACGCTAGTCCCGTTAGCCACGCTGATTCCAATCGCCACGCTTGTCCCGGTCCTGTGTTTGAGACCGCTCCTAGTGTTTCGACTGCCGCTGACCCTGAACCCGATCCCCTCTCACACCTGAGAGTGTATTATCAGAATACCAGAGGACTTCGCACTAAAATCGATTCGTTCTTCGTAGCAGCTGCGGAAGCGGAGTACGACGTCATTGTGTTGACGGAAACTTGGCTCGATGACGTTATATCTTCTACTCAGCTGTTTGGTAACGCATATACAGTGTACAGAACTGATCGCAGTAGGCTAAACAGCAGAAAAACAAGAGGTGGTGGAGTTCTAGTGGCCGTTTCGTCCAGTCTTCAATCTTGTATTGACCCTTCGCCTGTTAGTAATCGGTTAGAGCAACTCTGGGTGAAGGTTCATCTTGATGGGTTTGATGTCAGCGTTGGAGTACTTTATCTACCCCCGGATTACAAAAATGACCTGTTCCTCATTCAGCAGCACTTGGAATCCATCGAATCTATTATGTCCGGTTTAAGCCAACACGATTATGCCCTACTTTTTGGTGACTACAACCATTCGGAGATGCTTTGGTTACCTTCTGAGGGTGGTGGCCTTAAACTTGATACTAGAGGTTCAAATCTCACAGGTCCTGGTAGCATACTATACGATGGCTTTTGCTTCCATAACTTGACGCAAATTAATTCGGTTAAAAACGCCAATAACGGTATTCTTGATCTGGTTCTGGTGAATGACTTGTCACTACCAGCCTGTCATCTTTCCGAAGCAGTCGAAGCGCTCGTTGTAGTCGATACCGCTCACCCCGCAATAGAAATCGATATTGTGATGTCTCTACCGGTAAAGTACGAGCAGGCTCCAGAAGGCACGCATTTCGATTTCCGTCGTGCTGATTATGAAGTGCTCACCAATGACATTTTTTCAATTAATTGGCAACTTTTGGACTCAGATCTTAATTTGGATGACATGGTTGAATCGTTCAGCAGTGAAATTCGACGCATTATTGAGCATCGTGTCCCTTTCAAGCGTCCTCCGTTAAAACCACCCTGGACAAACCGATACCTCCGTAAACTGAAATGCCGAAGAAGGTCAGCACTTCGAAAATACCGACGGAATCGTTCTCCTCAGCTGAAACGTTGTTTCGTGTTTGCTAGCAACAAATACACTAGCTACAATCGACTTTCATACGCTCGATATGTTGACCGAGTTCAGAGGAATCTTCGACTACACCCAAAACGCTTTTGGTCTTTTGTAAAGTCTAAGCGCAAGGAAGATGGACTACCGACGGCTATGCACTTTGGAGAATCTTCGGTAGATACTGCTTCTGGAAAGTGTAACCTTTTTGCGCAACACTTCAAGTCTGCATTCTCGAGCGCCGATGTCACGCATACACTAATCGCTGAGGCCATCCGTGATACTCCATCGGATGTAATCGATTTTGGTATTTTCGATGTCACTGAAGAACACGTTCTTAATGCAATTCGGAAGCTGAAGTATTCTACGTCACCTGGACCTGATGGCATTCCGTCATCTTTGCTGAAAAGGTGTTCCGCTGCATTTTTAATGCCATTGACGAAGCTGTTCAATCACTCGCTGCAACAAGGTACCTTTCCTACCAGTTGGAAAAACTCTTTTCTTTCACCTGTGTTTAAGAAAGGCGACAAGCGTGACATAGCTAACTACAGAGGGATAACATCATTAGCTGCCTGCTCGAAAATATTTGAGATTATTGTGAAAAACGTACTGTTTGAATGCTGCAAGAACTACATATCCACGGCTCAACATGGATTTTTCCCTAAGCGATCAGTGTCTACCAATCTTGTCGAGTTTACGTCACTATGCATTCGGTCGATGGATGCTGGAAAGCAAGTGGACGTGATATACACGGATTTCAAATCAGCGTTTGATCGTGTGAATCATAGGATTCTCCTCAATAAGCTTGCTAAATTGGGAGTATCCGCAGGCTTCGTTAGATGGTTCGACTCGTATTTATCTGGTCGATCTATGAAAGTGCGCATTGGTTCGACCCAATCGGATTCAATTCCTATTCCCTCTGGAGTGCCACAGGGAAGCAATCTTGGACCACTTTTATTTTCGCTGTTTATCAACGACGTAGCGTTTGTACTACCCCGCGGTGAAAGAGTGTTCTATGCTGATGACGTGAAGTTTTTCATCGTGGTCACCAGTATTGAAGATTGCTTGGCACTTCAGGCAACGTTAAACTCTTTTGAATGCTGGAGCAGGCGAAATGGATTGGAACTCTGCGTGGGAAAATGCAATGCAATTTCTTTTTGCCGAAAACGGAATCCTATCCTCTTTGAATACTCTTTGCAAGGTGAAAAGTTGGAGCGGAAGAGCGAGATTAAGGATCTTGGAGTGATACTGGATACAGAGATGACGTTCAGGTCGCACTATGATGATGTACTTACTAGAGCAAACAAACAGCTGGGCTTCATTTTTAAAATTGCTGATGGATTTCGAGATCCTTTGTGTCTAAAGTCTCTGTACAGCGCTTTAGTTCGCTCTATTTTGGAAACGGCAGCAGTTGTTTGGTGCCCGTATAACCGGAATTGGATAAATCGTTTTGAAGCTGTACAACGGAAATTCGTGAGATTAGCTCTTCGGGGCCTACCCTGGCGGGACGCTGTGCATCTTCCTCCGTATGAGCATCGGTGCATGCTATTGGGGTTGGATACTTTGGAGAAAAGGAGATCGTCTATGCAATCCAGCTTTATTGGGAAGCTATTGAATGGCGAGATTGATGCTCCAGCTTTACTCTCTGAACTTCGTATTTACGTTCCTGAACGGCCACTACGACGACGCAACTTTCTCCATTTGGATTCTCGCAATAGCCGATATGGACAACATGATCCTCTTAGGTATATGGTAGTGAATTTTAATAATGTTTTTGATAATTTTGATTTCCGTTAACGTATTTTGTAAAACTTAGATTTGTTATTTTTAAAATGTGAGTATTAGTTCTTAGTTTTAATTTTGTATTTTTAATGTGTAATATGTTAAGATGTGGGTTTTTATGCCTAAAAAGGCTTTTCCCAACCACACTTCATTAAGACTCCAGAGGTCAGATGAAGAAATACAATACAATTAAATACAATTAAATCTGAATGCATGTGGCAAGTTCATCCAACCTTGCCCCCCCCCCCCCCTCCCCTTTTGGAGACTACTCCCTTGGTTGGACGAGTGGGCCATAAAAAACCAGCCCGGGATCAAGTTGGATTGTTTTGTACACTCCTAGTAGGAAGGCTATTAAAAAGTTTTCACCCCGATCGACTATGAGGGTAACGAAAACGACGGTGACGACGTCGTTGGCCGGCAGGGAGAAGGCTTGTAAAAGGGTACCCGTTCGCCGCTCCACGTGCTTGATGAGCTGGAACACGAGAGTGAGAAGTTGTTGTTGTTCTCGATGGTCACTTGATAATTTTCCGATTAGTGGCAGTGGTGATTGCGTGACCAGGGGGGAAGGATGATCCAGGCAGGTGTGGTGCGTGAGGGGAAGGGAGCCAGATTGAGCACAAGAGTTTAATGAGTTAAGTTTTCCCGTGAGTCGTACCAGTTCGAGTTGGTGTTTCGTTCCGTGAGCGAGCAGCAACTGAGCCTTTATAATTATTCATTTCCTGATTATCGAACGGGTTTCCGATTCTCGGGGGGATCGGAAAAGCTGCAACTGCAATCAGTTATTCAACAATCGGCCATCAGCGGGGGTACGGAATGACTCGCAAATATTGGCATAATAAATTCAAAAGTACTTCTCACGAATCTCAAATCGATCAGCTACCTTTCCTTCGTCACTTTTATTCGAAGAAAAAAAACGAGTCTCATCCCTGCATAATACTAAGAATGAGAACTTGCACTACCGGAGGTAGAGTAGAAAGGCTCATCCAGCAAATATGACCCGCAAATATGATGACGGTATATCATCTTTTGCCTACCAGTTAATCTTTAAAACAACATGCGTCCGGCAATTTTTTTAAATTTTTTTTAACAATTTCTTCTCCATTTTTATTCTTGTATTCTGTTTTCAAATTCTCAATTTTTTCATCAATTTCATTGTATATTCTTCTAGGAATTTCCGGTTATCACTTTAAAAGTAATTCATCAACTGCTTTGTGATTTCTTTGGTAATTTATGTAAGACTTCTGCCGTAATGCTTTATAGAGTTTTTGCAGCAATTTCTTTAAAACTTTTTTTTTTCTTTTTTAATTGATACTTTGGGAAATTCCACAGCTGTTGTTTTTTAGAAATTATTTCGGAAACAACTCACAACATTTATTCTGTGGTTATCTTAACAACTCTATAAAGGATTCCTTTGAATATTCGTTGAGGTCTTTTTTTGCAAACTCATATGAAAAATAGCTATGGCATTTTTTTTCGTAAAAAAAAACTTTAGAATTACTTTTTTAACTTCTCAAGCGATTTGGATATTCCTTTCTCACTTTGTTTGGTTTATTCTTCAACCCTAGTAAGATTTTGAGGTTATGATAACTCAGACAGGCTCGCTGAGCATGCACTACGCTATCGTAGCGCGCCTCGCTTAACATCCTTGGAGGGTTAATAATTTCTTAAGAAATTTCCACGAGTATTTTTGGTAATTTTCTTTTAAATTGTTTCGTAATGTCATCGATAACATGTTCGATTTTTCTATTTGTGAATTTATTCCTTAGAAAATGTCTCCTGAGAAGTGCTGATCAATGAATCTGGAAATGATTTTGCCATTTAATAGTAATTCTGTGTAAATTATCAGAGGAATAATTTCAGCAATTTCTTTAGGAATTTCTCTAATGCTTTTGTGAGAAATTCTCCTTGAGCCTCTAATGTATTTTTCAATTCGTTCGGTGTTTCCTTTGAGTTTGGCGGGCAGTTTTTTTTTCTGCAGTTTCTTGAAAAACTGTTTCAGAAATGGAGCGGACCTGATGTGATGGTTAGAACACTTGACTATCACGCTGAGGACCTGAGATCGAATCTCACTCCCGACAAACTCACAAAAATGTGGGTTCTTCCTTCGGAAGGGAAGTAAAGCGTGGGTCCCGAGATGAGCTAGCCTAGGGCTAAAAATCTCGTTAATACAGATAAAACAACAAACAACATTTCTCCAGGAATTCCACCGAAGTTTTTAAAAAATACTAAAAAAAATCTTTAGAAAATATTATAGAAAATTTTTCATGGATTATTAAAAAAACCCTTGTGGAATTCTCTCGGAAATTTCTCTAGCGACTCCTTAACAAGATTATTTTTTCAGAAATTCTGATGGAGAGACTTTCTGGAAGTTTTTCAAGAATTTCTTCAGAAAGTAGTCTAAAGATTTCTCTTGAAATTTCATTAAGTATTACACTGAAAAATCAGCCATGAGTTCTTTGAAAATTATCTCCAGGGATTTCTATAAGCAAAATTTAGGGATTCATTTCTCAACAGACTTTCAAGATTTTTTTTCCAGATCTAGAAAACATCTTAAAGAAAATCTATACGTTGATTCAGAAACTCGTTTAAAAATTTGTGTCGAAATTTCTCCAAGAATTCCATTGGACATTTTTTCAAGTATTTCTTTAGATGTTTCTTCACACATTCCTTCAGATATTTCTTAAAAACATTCGTCAAAGATTTCTACAGAAATCCCACCACTGGTTGATTTGAAAAATGTTTCACGAATTCTTTCAGAAATGTTGTCACCGAAAATCTTCTAGTTGTTTTTCAAGAAATTTATCTAGGAATTCGTGAAAATATCCTCTTGGTATTCCCTCAGAAATTCTTCTGAATTTTGGAAGTTCCCTTAATGTTTTCTTTAGCAGTACTTCCAAAGATTTCTGAAAAGTATTCTTCAGGCCAAGAGATGAGGGTATCTTTTAGAAGCTTCTCTACGCAAATAAGATCTTCTCAAAAAATCTTCTAGATATTTTTCCGAAAATTTCACCAACAACATCAAGAACATATTCTATGGATTGCTTCCGAAATTGATGCATAAATACCTGTAGAAAACTCTGTGGGGTTTGCTTACACATTCTTCTCCAAGAATCCTTTATAAATTCCTTGCAAGTTCCTCCGTCATTTTTTTCAGAAATGTCTTCTGAGTTCCCTACTAAAATCACGCTAAGAAGTTACTCCATAAATTTCTCAAGCATTACTCTAGAAAACATTCCATGGTATTCTTTAGAAATTCCGCCATGGATTGATTCTGTCTTAAAATTTTCCACGGAATCGTTTAGAAGTTCCTGAAAGAATTCCTTCAATATATATTCCAACTTTTCTTTCAGAAATTTCTCCAGAGTTAAATGAGAAATTCGTCTCGAATAATTTTTGAAAATTTCTCCAGAACTTCACTCAACACAAATTCATTTAAAGATTTCTTCAATGGATTTCTGAAAAACTGTATCCAATGGGTTCGTTCCGAAATTGTTTCAGAGATTTTTTCACAATTTCTATTTTTTCAAAAGTTTTTTTAAAGCCTCTAAAACAGATACTTTATCATGGATTCCTCCATTATCCTCATCAAGTATTTATCCAGAGATTCCATTAGTATTATGAATTTCCAAAGAAATGTCTACAGTAATTTCTTCGGGGATTCCAGCATAAGGTTATACACTAAATTCTGCTGTTACGCAATTGATGCATCCATACAAAATCCGAACTGTTGAAAAAACATTCGCGTAGCTTAGAGAAATCGCGCAACAAAAACAAAGGATTTTTGTCACGCTATTCAAAGCTGCGAAAATTTCGTCTTAAAGTCGCCTCACTTTGAAATAATCGTGCGTAAGAAATGTGCAGAATTAATCGCAAAAAAAAAACACGTGAAAAAGCATTCAGTGAAGATTTTTTCTCCGAGTATTCCTCGAGTGGCTTAGTTGGTTAAAGTACCGGTCTAGCGATACGGAGTCGTGGGTTCGAATCCTGCCAAAATATTTGGCATTTTTTCACAAATTTATCTCTCAATTTAACAATAAATCACACACTGTTTCGTTGATACACCGTAGGTGTATCAATAAAAATCTCATCTGGATAAAAAAACAAGAAAGTATATTACTTCATTTACTTCAAATAAGCTCGTGATTGAAAAAAATAAGACTCACATTTATATCAACATGGGACAGCTATACACTATAACCTCTTTTTATGCAGTTCATTTAATTTATGCACCTTTTATGCCCTACATAGAAAGGGGGAGAGCAATTCAGAACCAATACTGTATCCGATGAGGTATCAGCTGTGTTTCAGGTGGCTTCAGGGGTGCTTCAAAGGGTCTCAGAGAGTTTAAGAGGTTTTTCAGAGGGTATCAGGGGCATGCCAGTTGCGTTTTAGAAAGTTTCAGAGGGTGCCGGAGAAAAAAAAAGTGGTCTCTGGGCCATATCAGAGGTTTTCAGGGGGTACCAGGGAAATCCAGGAGGTCTCAGGGATGCTACAGGATTTCAGGGGGTGTCAGGGAGATTCTACGGGGTCTCAGGAACACTTCAAAGGGTCTTAGTGGTTCCATGAGGCTCTAGGGGTGTCAAGGAGCGGTTCAGTGGGGCTCAGGGGTGTTTCAGGGGAAATCTTATAACCCTCTAAAGCGTCCCAAAGGCACCTTGGAACTCCCTGAGACTTTCCGCAACATTCTTTCAGCTCCCTGAGACAACCATGAGATGCCCTGGAACGAACCTAAGACCTCATGGTATCTCCTGAAATCCCCTACGACCCCCTGAAAGCGCTTCCGAGATCACCTAATAGCCACTGAAACTTTTTTTCAGGAGTTCCTCGGGAATTCTTTTAGGAGTTCCTTCAGAATTTCTTTAGGGGTTCTTAGGGTATTTCTCCATGTATTCCTCGGAATTCCCTCGAGAATGCCTCCAGGAGTTCCTCAAAAATTCATCCTGGAATTCCTTGGGAATTTCTCCAGAAGTTCTTCGTGAATTCCTCCAGAATTTCCTCGGGTATTTTTCCAGGAGTTCCTCGGGATTTTCTCAACGAGTTCTTCGAAGATTCTTCCAGGAGTCATTTGAAATTCTCAACAAGAGATTCTCAGGTATTATTATTATTATTGGCTCTTTATTATGGGGATTTTCAGCCCGAGGCTGGTTCATCCCCGGATTCTCAGGTATACCTCTAAGAGTTCCTCGGAAATTTCTCCAGGAGCTCTGCGAGAATTCCTCCTGGAGTTTCTCGGGAGTTCCTTAAGAAAATCCTCGGAATTCGCTTAGGAGTTCCTTGAGAACTCTTTCAAGGCTTTTTCGGGAATTCTCCAAGAGTTCCTCGGAAAGTCCTCCAGGATTTTGCAAAAAAATCTTCAGGAGTTCTTAGGGAATTCCTCGGCAATTCCTTTAGGGGTTCCTCGGGAATACCTCCAGCAAATGGAACTTATCCAGAAGTTCTACGGAAATTCCTCGGGAATTTCATCTGGAGATTCTCAGGTATGCTTCCAGGAGTTTCTAGAGAATTTCCAAAAAAGTTCATGGGAAATTTCTGTAGGAGATCCGTGGCAGCCCTCTAGAATTTGCACGGGAATACTTTCAGGAGATTATCAAGAACATCAAGAACCTATAATAACATCAATAATAATATGAATAGTGGAGCGGACCTGGTGTGGTGGTTAGAACACAAGACTATCACGCTGAGGACCTGGGATCGAATCCCACTCCCGACAAACTCGCAAAATGTGAGTTCTTCCTTCGGAAGGGAAGTAAAGCGTGGGTCCCGAGATGAACTAGCCTAGGGTTAAAAATCTCGTTAATACAGACAAAAAAAAAGATAATATGAATAACTACAGGAAATTCTCAGGAAATCACGGTAAACTCCTGCAGTAGTTATCCGGGGAATCTTGAGACATTCTTGGTAGATTGCAAAAAAAAACCTCAGGAACGCCGAAGGAATTCTCTTGGATTGGTTTCCGAGAAATACTCAACTCTTGGAGAATCGCTCGCCGAGGAACTGTTGGCGGTATTCTCGAGAACTCCTGTAGGTATTCCCGAGAAACTCTTAACGAAATTCCTAGAGGAATTCCCGATAAACTCCTGGAGGAACTCTCGAGAATCTGCTGGAGAAATTTTGAAGAACTCCCGAAGAAATTGCCGAGGATCTCCTGGAGGAATTCTCGTGGGTTTCCTGGAGGATCACCAAGCATTTTTTTTTAGATCTTCTGCAAGGGTTCCCAAAGATCTCATGAATGAGTTGCCGAAGAACTCATGGAGGAATCGCCGAGGCTCACGCCGAGGAATGTCTGAGAAACTCCTGGGAGAATTCTCGGGAAACTTATGGAGAAATTCCCGTAGAATTCCTGGTGGAGTACCCGAAGGACTTCTGGTGGAAATCATGAGAAACTCCTTGAGAAATTTTCTCGACGATCTTCAGGAGGGTTTCCCAAGGAACTTCTGGAGGAATTTCCGATGATCTCTTGAAGGAATACCCGAGGAACTTCTAAAGGAATGCCCGAAGACTTCCTGGAAGAATTCCCGAAGAAATCCAGGATGACTTTACATACACTAGACAACGGACAGCACACATAACACCCAGTGCACTGCAGTGGCTCAATTGCGAATTTTCCATTTGACGAAAAGTTTTCCCCGATTGGAGCGGGAATCGAACCCGCACTCCAAGGCTTATGTAATGCCTAGACGACTGACGCCGCTAACCACACGGCCACGAAGCCCACTTTACGAGGACCTTCTGGAGGAATGCCCTACGATATTCTGAAGGAATTTCCAAGGAAATCCCAGAGAACTACCCGAGGAACTCCTGCAGGAATTTTCAAATTTTTATGTTGAACTCGTAGGAATAAATCCTAAGCACTTCTTCAGGAGTTTTCGGGTCAAAACCTGGAAAAAATTAGGGAAATCCTGGAGAGAACCATGCATTATTACTGGAGAACTTCTTGACAATCTTCTAAAGTAAGTTTCGTGGCTTTTCTGAATTGAGTATTCGTACAGTTTATGTAGTTTTTTTTCGAAAAGCCATTGATTAATTCCCAGGGAAATACAGGAGGGATGCTACCACAAATGCTGCAAGAATTTTTGGAAACTTCTATAGAAATTCCCGTGGTATTCGTGGGGAATCTGTGGAGGGATTTCCGAGGAATTCCTGGGAAAAAAAATCTTGGGGACTGGTGGAGAAATTTCTATGAAACTCCTAAAAGAATTCCCTGGGAGTTGATAAACTTTCGGTACTACTGTAGAAATTGCCTGGATATCTTTGCAGAGATTCCCGAGGATCTCTTGGAGGATCACCAAGGTAATCACTCAGGAGTGCCTCTAGGAACACACTCCTAGAGGAATTCTCTAGGATATCTTGTAGGAATTCCTGAGCATTTCCTGAAGGAGTTCCCGAGATACTCCTGGAGGAATTCCCAAGGACTCCTAGAGGAATTGCTGAGGTACTACTTTAGGAGCCATCCTTAAGGAGTTCCCGACTCACTTCTCTCCAAAAATCCGGAATGTTTTGGAGAGCTCTTGGAAATAAATTTGAGGAGCTTCTTTAGGAATTTTGGGAAATACCGGGTAAAATTCCAGGGAAATCCTGAGAAAACCATGCAATATTGCTGGAGGACTTCTTGGGGAACTCCTGAAGTAAATTTCATAGAAGTTCTGGAGGGAATTTTTGTATAATTTGTGTAGCTATTCCCAGTAAAGTCATGGAGAAATTCCCAGAGAAATTCTGGAGGAGTCGTACCACAAATGCTGCAGGAATTAATCGGAAGCTTCTAAAGGAACTCCCGTGGTTTTCGTGGGGAAGCCAAGGAGGGATTCCTGTTACATTCCTGGAAATTCCTAATACGGAATGTTCACCAAAAATTCTCGTAAGTCGTCAGAGTGTCCTCGAGATTACCTTCAACATTCACTTGAGTATTGTATCTACAATTCAGAATATCTCCGAAATCTGTTCACAGTTTATTGAGGAATTTGATAAAAAAAAAACATATCGATAAAAATTAACATTTTCTGTAAGTTTACGCGAAACATTGTTTTTTAAGTTCGGCATACATACATACATAAACATTCAAGTTGGTGTAGTGTGAACGCCTTTCTTGATATTGGATCATCACGATATATTACTTGACATAGAGCGCAGTGAGAACATAGCATAAATTTGGATTTTTAACATAAACTTTATACCAAACCCACAATATGGTGTGTGAAGACATTTTGGCGTGCATTGTGAAGATATTTAAAAATTTACCTGGCATCCTGGGGCAAGACTTCGTCATTTAAGCTCAACTTAGTGTATGCACATTATTAATTAATGGACTCCCAGCCAGGAGTATGAGAAAATAGGTTCCTGTGTACTTATAAAGAGCAGCATTTCCGTTGATGATACACAGAATATGGTTTTGGTTACTCATTTAATTTTAATTTTTAATTTTGCTTAATATATTTTACATAAAGCCTGCCAGAAATTGAGTATAATAATATTTTTGTTAATCAAAAATCTAAACACACAACCTTAGTAACATTTTGATAATAAACTAGATTTAAAGAGACATTGAGAACTTTCATAAAACCTCATATTTTGGTTTGATGATAGTTTTAAGAACCTCTTCTAGTCTCTTAGACTAAAACAATTTGGCTTGGTAAAACTGGAAAATTATATGTGAAACAACAACAGTAGATGATCATATCGGCACCAACATTTCAAAATGGCGTAACTCCTTTTGGAACCTACATTTCCTTATAAACTGTGTAGAGCGTATTTCATTCCACCGATAGAAATAACGCATTGTGGAAAACCACATAATCTGTTCCCTGACCCAGAATAAACATTACAACCAAATCTGTGCTGCAAAACCATCATAATCGTATCACTTTTTGACTGTTAACTGTGGCTAGCAAACGTAACAAAAAATTTCCCTCCACCAAACCCATAAAGCAAACAGCAAGCACTGCACACGCACCAACAACAGCAGGCTGCAAAGGGCTCCGATTTACATGTGCATCTCTGTCGGCGGCGTCGGCGGCGGCGACTGTGGCCAAGCAAAAAGTTTTAATTAAATTTCCAACTGCTGCATTCTAACTCGCTTTTCTCCAGCCAGTCAGTTAGCTCGGCGCAAAGGGAGAGCCGCTCGGTCTTTTGCAACCGACACTTTGTGTGTTCTTCGGAGCCCTCCTTGGTTAACAGTTATCCATCGTGTATGTGAAGGGAGTTGGAGTAAAACGTCCCTATTTTATGTCACTCGGGTTTAGTTACAAGCCCAGTGTTGCCATAATAGAGACATTCACACAAGGAACCAATGTGATGACTGTTTGGGACTTTGCTTTAGGAAGTGAGAGAAAGTGATGATGCAATCGCGCGCCCATGGCAGACCATACAGACGACTAAATCTGCGCGAGTAACTGTGGAATTTGAGGTGCACGTGGTGGTAGTTGGCTGTGGAGCATAAATTAACAATTTAGTGTTTAAGGACGCATTCTACCCAATCCCACCCACGACAGTGCAACTGAAGCGTACAAGACCGGGCGGAGATTGTTGCAAGCAAACAATGTGTATGTTGTAATAGTTTCACCAACAATTTCTTCACTCCAGCACCGCACCGCCGCCAACGCGGACGGACGATGAAAGCCCACACCCACACAGTAGCTGGTTGCTGGTTGTAAACTTGGTGAGAACCAGAAATGAGGCCATCATGCGTCGGTTTATTGTTTGATGGGAGTTTTAATTGTTATTGCAGTCAGTGCAGCCAACGCAGTAGTTACAGATGGAGACGATATTTAGGATCCGGTTTAGAGCGAGCGGCTGCCACCGTGCCACCTAGCAAAAGAAGTGTTGTTTCTTCGGGACAGTTTCTTCGAGCGAGGCGGTTTTAAACCCCGATCCAAGAAGTGGACGGACAAAAAAGCAGATATACACTACAGCCAGCAGCAGCGGGGCAGCCCGAAAGCGTAAAGAAACACTCTTAGAGCGCGCCAGCATGGCACCACCGGGGCCGGAATTTACGACCCCATCCAAGTGCGAATGGTGGAATGTGTCGGATCTGCCATAGCTGGGCGTAAAGTAACAATCCGAATGGCGGTACCAGCAGCAGCCATGGTGATAGGGTTAGTCCATGGTTTCTAAAGAAGTGGTGATGTATTGTAACAATCTTAGTTTTGTAAAGATTCACTTGGTATTCAACATTACTTAAGCAGTGTTGCCAGTTAATCATATGATTGTGTGGTAAACCATCTAGTCTGCCTCTTTCTCCACCCGCAACCATGTACTTTGATTTGGTTGGAAGTCGCCGGTCTTGCCCATTGTTTTGTCGTCAAATGAACGCCAGTCTTGTCAGTTTCGCCGGAAAACCATGTAAAGTTATCACAATTAATCTACTATTACTGACTTTTAATATGCATAAAATCAATGAAGTTATGCTTATACTGCTAGTATTCCTAGAATCTTGAGACAGCAGCTGATACTCAGCTTCCGATTCCGACATGGAACGACCTCAGTAACGGTGTCATCGACGCTGACGGTGCCATGGACGGCAGTGCCACCACACGCAGCGAAAGGAAAAGCTTCCGAGGAAGGATGTCTGGTGCATTAAAAAAAGACGACGACGACGGCGATTCACCCATCTCTCCGTCGTCCGGCTGGCTGCATCTGTCGTTGACTCGGGCTGGGATCTGTGGTCGGTCGTAGGACGTGGCAGCAGGGGTTGGTGTTGCTGCTCTGGCATTTCGCCATGGTCACCGCGCGCTCGGCGAAAACTATGTAAGCGGGGGACAGTGAACTAGTTATGGGGGCCAGGCAGTCACTAGATTACGCCAAATCGCATTCCAGGGTGGTTTCTAGCGTTTAAGTAGAAGTGAAGTTAAAATTTCTGTTTGGGGAAATAGAACGGATTCCTTCCATTGAGCAATTCTACAGAAATTTCATCGAACCTTTGAGTTTGGCAAGAGCTCTGAAAAACTCAATAACTGCTCGCAAGTGTTAACCTCAAACCTTAGTTCCAGTAAACCAAGCTTAGAATTCATCACAATCATTAATTTATAACATACTTCAGAACAGTTACGTCCCTTCACCGTGTGCCCGTGCCATCACCATCACCAGTCAGTTGTTGCAGTTCAGCCTTAGCGTGCTCAGTTTTCACAGTTTCACATGCAAAATGCAAAAGTGGTAAAGTTTTGTTTGGAATCCAATTTCGACAATCCGTCTTTTGCAGTCTACCCCATACTCCGAGGACGTCTGTGCAGCTGACACTCCACACCACCACCGCAAACTGAAACTCAAATATGCACAGCAGTTGTCCCTTGGTTCAACTCCAGGATTTGGGAGCTTTTGAGGGTGATTGCTAAACAGCACAATAAATGGAAAGTTCTCCCTTTCTCTTTTTCCCACCGTGTAGAATACTGATGTGCATCTGTATCGGTTGCTCACATACACGACTTTGTTTGTACACCCTATAAGGGTATGCTGAAAATTTAAACAACTTTATTATATTCTCTGACTTCTTTGACTTCTCTGTCTTCCCATTGTTTCCTTTGTCGTCTCTGTCCTCTCTGTCTTCTCTATCTTCTCTGTCTTCTCTGTTTTCTCTGTCTTCTCTGTCTTCTCTGTCTGCTCTGTCTGCTCTGTCTGCTCTGTCTGCTCTGTCTGCTCTGTCTGCTCTGTCTGCTCTGTCTTCTCTGTCTTCTTTGTATTCTCTGTCTTCTCTGTCTTCTCTGTCTTCTCTGTCTTCTCTGTCTTCTCTGTCTTCTCTGTCTTCTCTGTCTTCTCTGTCTTCTCTGTCTTTTCTGTCTTCTCTGTCTTCTCTGTCTTCTCTGTCTTCTCTGTCTTCTCTGTCTTCTCTGTCTTCTCTGTCTTCTCTGTCTTCTCTGTCTTCTCTGTCTTCTCTGTCTTCTCTGTCTTCTCTGTCTTCTCTGTCTTCTCTGTCTTCTCTGTCTTCTCTGTCTTTTTTTTTTTTATTCTTAATCACTTAACCTAATTTACAGCTCTATTGTCCACTGGGGCACTACGTGAGCAATTTCAATTGACAGCTGCACTTACATTTTTATACAGCGCCTAGATTCAATTCTACTTTATCGAACTGGTTACCTTTCTGCTGCTTTCACTTTTTCTACTTTATTCCTAGTAGAATGATGAGCACAAGGATGATGATGGATGGCCGTTGTTCCTTTCCAGTCCGATTGGGGGTCCATTATGAGTAGCAGTTCGCCGATGTCCAGGGTATCCGCGTCCGTTTGAGCCATGGGGCTCAGAAGAGGGTCAGTGTCAGTTACTCTCGGGGAAAAGCAACTGACGAAAAATTGCAAGTGCCGGGGCTGGGAATCAAACCCATGACCATCCGCATATGAAGCGAACGTGTGACTAACTACGCCACGGGCCCCGGCATGTCTTCTCTGTCTTCTCTGTCTTCTCTGTCTTCTCTGTCTTCTCTGTATTCTATGTCTTCTCTGTCTGCTTTGTTTGCTCTGTTCGCTCTGTCTGCTCTGTCTGCTCTGTCTGCTCTGTCTGCTCTGTCTGCTCTGTCTTCTCTGTCTTCTCTATCTTCTCTGTCTTCTCTGTCTTCTCTGTCTTCTCTGTCTTCTCTGTCTTCTCTGTCTTCTCTGTCTTCTCTGTCTTCTTTGTATTCTCTGTCTTCTCTGTCTTCTCTGTCTTCTCTGTCTTCTCTGTCTTCTCTGTCTTCTCTGGCTTCTCTGGCTTCTCTGGCTTCTCTGTCTTCTCTGTCTTCTCTGTCTTCTCTGTCTTCTCTGTCTTCTCTGTCTTCTCTGTCTTCTCTGTCTTCTCTGTCTTCTCTGTCTTCTCTGTCTTCTCTGTCTTCTCTGTCTTCTCTGTCTTCTCTGTCTTCTCTGTCTTCTCTGTCTTCTCTGTCTTCTCTGTCTTCTCTGTCTTCTCTGTCTTCTCTGTCTTCTCTGTCTTCTCTGTCTTCTCTGTCTTCTCTGTCTTCTCTGTCTTCTCTGTCTTCTCTGTATTCTATGTCTTCTCTGTCTGCTTTGTTTGCTCTGTTCGCTCTGTCTGCTCTGTCTGCTCTGTCTGCTCTGTCTGCTCTGTCTGCTCTGTCTTCTTTGTCTTCTCTATCTTCTCTGTCTTCTCTGTCTTCTCTGTCTTCTCTGTCTTCTCTGTCTTCTCTGTCTTCTCTGTCTTCTCTGTCTTCTCTGTCTTCTCTGTCTTCTCTGTCTTCTCTGTCTTCTCTGTCTTCTCTGTCTTCTCTGTCTTCTCTGTCTTCTTTGTATTCTCTGTCTTCTCTGTCTTCTCTGTCTTCTCTGTCTTCTCTGTCTTCTCTGTCTTCTCTGTCTTCTCTGTCTTCTCTGTCTTCTCTGTCTTCTCTGTCTTCTCTGTCTTCTCTGTCTTCTCTGTCTTCTCTGTCTTCTCTGTCTTCTCTGTCTTCTCTGTCTTCTCTGTCTTCTCTGTCTTCTCTGGCTTCTCTGTCTTCTCTGTCTTCTCTGTCTTCTCTGTCTTCTCTGTCTTCTCTGTCTTCTCTGTCTTCTCTGTCTTCTCTGTCTTCTCTGTCTTCTCTGTCTTCTCTGTCTTCTCTGTCTTCTCTGTCTTCTCTGTCTTCTCTGTCTTCTCTGTCTTCTCTGTCTGCTCTGTCTGCTCTGTCTTCTCTGTCTTCTCTGTCTTCTCTGTCTTCTCTGTCTTCTCTGTCTTCTCTGTCTTCTCTGTCTTCTCTGTCTTCTCTGTCTTCTCTGTCTTCTCTGTCTTCTCTGTCTTCTCTGTCTTCTCTGTCTTCTCTGTCTTCTCTGTCTTCTCTGTCTTCTCTGTCTTCTCTGTCTTCTCTGTCTTCTCTGTCTTCTCTGTCTTCTCTGTCTTCTCTGTCTTCTCTGTCTTCTCTGTCTTCTCTGTCTTCTCTGTCTTCTCTGTCTTCTCTGTCTTCTCTGTCTTCTCTGTCTTCTCTGTCTTCTCTGTCTTCTCTGTCTTCTCTGTCTTCTCTGTCTTCTCTGTCTTCTCTGTCTTCTCTGTCTTCTCTGTCTTCTCTGTCTTCTCTGTCTTCTCTGTCTTCTCTGTCTTCTCTGTCTTCTCTGTCTTCTCTGTCTTCTCTGTCTTCTCTGTCTTCTCTGTCTTCTCTGTCTTCTCTGTCTTCTCTGTCTTCTCTGTCTTCTCTGTCTTCTCTGTCTTCTCTGTCTTCTCTGTCTTCTCTGTCTTCTCTGTCTTCTCTGTCTTCTCTGTCTTCTCTGTCTTCTCTGTCTTCTCTGTCTTCTCTGTCTTCTCTGTCTTCTCTGTCTTCTCTGTCTTCTCTGTCTTCTCTGTCTTCTCTGTCTTCTCTGTCTTCTCTGTCTTCTCTGTCTTCTCTGTCTTCTCTGTCTTCTCTGTCTTTTCTGTCTTCTCTGTCTTCTCTGTCTTCTCTGTCTTCTCTGTCTTCTCTGTCTTCTCTGTCTTCTCTGTCTTCTCTGTCTTCTCTGTCTTCTCTGTCTTCTCTGTCTTCTCTGTCTTCTCTGTCTTCTCTGTCTTCTCTGTCTTCTCTGTCTTCTCTGTCTTCTCTGTCTTCTCTGTCTTCTCTGTCTTCTCTATCTTCTCTGTCTTCTCTGTCTTCTCTGTCTTCTCTGTCTTCTCTGTCTTCTCTGTTTTCTCTGTCTTCTGTTTCTTGGTCTTCTTTGTCTTTTTGTCTTGATATGTTTTTGTGTTCGTACCTAATACTGCATTTAATTGCTGCGATTTGGGTGTACCCAGAGATATGGAGCCATTAGGAATATTCCACCAAATAGATAACTTTCTCTCCCGCCACATCTTTAGTTAACATAACACAGCGAAAGGAGTTCACAAGCTTAGCCCTGCTTTGCCCCTGGCATTGTTCTTCCTCGGTGTCTCAGCATCCCGTGGCATCATCGCCTCCAAACTAAAGACGAAACACTTTCCCATTCACGTTCTGAACGGTGGTGGCGTGGTGCCTTGTCGATGGTACGGTGCTAACTCCACAGCTCCAAAGACCGAGTCGGAAAAGTTCTACAACAGTGTAAATCTTGACTTTTGCCACATAAATTTGCACTCCACCAAGCTCCAAGCTCACAGGGTCTGGCTCTGTCTGCTGGTTACTGTAAATAGCAAATGGCAGGAAATTAACCATGCATCTCCATTTTCCAGTCAGAGGCGTGGGGAGGGCGGGGGCTAACGAAAGACAAGAGTGATACCTACAGCTCTCGATTCCTTCTGTGATACTGTGTTTCAAGAAACTAGCTGTTTCTGCCATTGAGGCAGAGAAATGTATCGTGCTGGGACATGGTTAGTTTAGTTTTAGTTCTTCTTCTCCTCCTCCTCCTCCTCGGAGAATCCTAGGAGAGCAATTGTAGCCCGGTTTAGAAGAATGTTTGAACAGGAATAGTTTTCCGGTGGAAAAGATTTAATGCGAAACCATTTACCAAGATGGTATTTTACGGAACAAATTGCCAATGGTAGTTTTGCAATTTGAAACGGGAATAAATGCAAGGGCATTGTGAGCCAGGTATTCGATCGGAGGAGATGATGTCGGAGATTTGTTTCAATTATCAAAGTAATGGAGATGTTTTGATTCAGTTCTTTCTGAGAGGATGTCTGTTATTATTGCTTCTATTCAAAGTCACTTTTTCTGGAACAAATGGTTACTGATCTGTGATATAAAACATGCGGCAATAATTCTAAGAAATAGTGTTAAAGTGCCAGTTTTAATTTGACTTTCAGTTATACTAATAAAATAGATTAAAGCTTTTCTGCATAAGTACTAATTAGAAAATGTTCTTTTTTATTACAGGTATGATGCATTTCGTGATATTTCTATCACCGTCAAGACGGCGGAAAAGCGTATGTTTATACCAGTGATGTTGGTATTTGTCTGCAAGCCCACTTAACCTACCCTTTGGTTAAAAAAACTGTTCCTCCTCGGAGCCACCATACGGTATTACTAGAGCACATTCAAAGGAGCCATAAGAGCCTCTGAATCCCGGCCTCTACATGAAGTCCTGAGAAGTCTCTGGATCATGTCCAGAAAAGTCTCTGGATCACGACCCGAGGAGTCTCTGGATCACGTCCAGAGGAGCGTCCGGATCACGTCCAGAGGAGCCTCTGGATGACGTCTAGATGAGCCTCTAGATTAAGTCCAGAGGAGCCTCTGGATCACGTTTAGAGGAGCCTCTGGATCACGTCCAGAGGAACCTCTGGATCTCGTCCAGAGAACCCTCTGGATCACGTCCAGAGGAGCCTCTGGATCACGTCCAGGGGAGTCTCTGGATCACGTCCAGAGGAGCCTCTGAATCACGTCCAGACGAACCTCTGGATCACGTTCTCTGGATCACCTTCTAAAGATTTTGATGATTTTGATGTAGTCCAAAGGATTCTCTGGATAACGTCCAAAGGAAACCATTCAGGAAATGCTTTGATCACTCTCAGAGAAGCCTCTAAATTCCGCCTAGAGAAGCCTCTGATTCAAGTCCAGAGAAAACACACCCAGATGAGTATGAGTTTAAATCCCACGTATACCCAGAGATGAAAATTAATAAATCCGCCGTACCGCTATTAATCCGATGACTTGGAATGTCCTAATTGATCATCGAGGTGAGCAACTAATTAATATATTATGAAAATAATTGAACGTCGAGTTTTATGCTTATAAAAAAAACGAACTCCAAAGAAAAAATCCATAAATTATGCACATATTGAGCCATTGCAAGCAAGCGAGCGTACCAGCTCAGCACCCACCACACCACCGTCGTCACCTTCGTCATCGCCATCGCCGGGACGACGTGGACGAGGAATCCCTTGCCCTCGCGCAAATGAACGCATATTAAATTCCAATCTAATCTGAAATGCACACGTGTGCGTCCTCCCTGTGTGTGTGCCTGTGTGTGCACGTTTGGGACTATTGGTTGGGTGTCCCACCAGCACCGGGTTCCCACGCTTTAGACACAAAAACGCCCAAGTTTAGTTTGCAAATAGTTCAATATGCGAGCGAAGGAGAAAAGGAGAAATGCGTTTTTTTTTCTTTTCTTTTTTTTCGTTTTTCTTTTTTTTTCTTTTCTTTCGTATTTTATTTTATTGGTTAGTATTTATTGGTTACGTTTATTTGACGCTCATTTTCTTGAGTTTGAAGTTCATATTCTTTCACTAAAACCAATTCTGTTCTTTTATTTGTTATTTAAAAACATATAAAACATTTGAAGCCCATAGAATTATTTGTACTAAAAGAGCGTCATAACCCCGATCTCCCCTAGTCGGGTTGACGAACGACGACTACGTCGACGACGATCCGCAAAACGGGAGCGAATGAATTTGCATTCCATTTGACCCGGACGGGACCGCCCGACCGGGGCAAAATGATGAACGAACGAACGAACAGGCCGGATGGATGGCTTTCATAAAGGCTAAAAAATGGCTAATAATTTAATGGCGAATAGTTGGCCTCCGTCCGTCCGCATCCCCATGCCACATGCGGTCACATGCGTTCCGCCTTGTGACAAGCAAGCCGGATTCGAAACTGCATTGATTTCTGGTATGGCATTGTGGGTGTGGGAAGGCGACGATGATGGAAGTGAAGGAAAGGGGGGTCTCTTTTATGAGTCGTTAATTAAAAATTCCAAACCCTTTTCGGTGAAAGAATAATGGACCACTCACAGATTGGATCGCGGGTTGAGTCTGCGGCTGGCAAATGTCAAAGTTCAGGTTTGGTTCCCCAGAATTTGCGGAGTGCGGCTTCAGCAGCGGCAAATATTTGAAAAGAGCGGGCCGAGCCATCTAAACTTTGATGTAAGTGGGTTCTGCTTACTAAATATAAGAGTTTAGGTGTTTGCAACTTTGCATCAAACTTATGATTTGAAATATTATAGCTGTTTTATAGACATCGGAGCTGCTAAACAGATCAAAGATTTAAATATCCTGTGTATTGTTCCTACAACACTTTCCTCTACGGTAAACGATACATCCCTGTATTCGCATTTGGTCTGTATCCCATTAGCTCTTTTATCTGTATTAACGAGATTTTTAGCACTATGCTAGTTCATCTCGACACTTCCCTTCCGAAGGAAGAACTTATATTTTGAGAGTTTGTCGGAATTTACCCGCAAATTCGCAAAACGTATCTTTTCGGCATATGCCCTAATCCTCCTCGGAGCCACCTTATCACCTTCGTCATCATTGCATTTCATAAAATTCCTCCTTTCATTTTATTAAGGAGTGGGAATATGTTCCTAGACACCTGGATGCGCTGGCTTCCGCCAACCCACTAAGCCTACCCCATAACCGTCGGCCCGGTCCTCTTCGGAGCCACCTATTACCTCAGGAATGAAGGATACACTTTAACGCATTTACCACAATTCTTCTGGACAGTCACTGTTGCCCAATTGACTCATTTTCCTTCCTTAATACACCTGCTTTTGGCCAAGAAATCTATTCCTTATTGAACATGGCTAATAATCAGTCTTCAGTAACACCAAATTGTCATGCCAACGGTTATGAAAATTCCCGTCCTGCTCTTCTTTTCTTTGAAAACTATAAAAGCAAAAGCCTTACCGTCAACGCCCGTTGGTTTGACCACATGTAATCTATACACTTTTTAATTTGACCCCCGCTCATTAGTATATCGTTCAAACTGAAAATAGTTAAAACGTCATTCTGATAATGGAACGGGGTGAAACAGAACGTATATTCAAAATAAAACACCAAACAAGGTTGCCAGAAGTATGTTTTCCAACGCCCACAGGGTTGCTAGAAGTTCAAACTAAAGATAAACCCCGTTGGTGTCGTTCAAACCAACGGGGGTAGATAATATGGAACGGCGGAAAGCAGACCTCAAAATTATGTCTAAGTGCTTCTATTCCTGTTCAAAGTGTATGTCAGTTTACTTTCCGCTCTGTTTTTCAAGAGGTCTTCTTTAACAAGAATTAGGAATCTATCCTCAGACACCTCGATGCCCTAAATACAAATTGATAGTGTGAAATTGGCATTTTTCCACCAACTTGCTCATCTCTTATGCAATGGCAGTAGTTCCTTATCCTCTTCGGAGCCACCTTACAAGTTTGCTTGATCAATTCTAAAAGATGCCTTTTTTATTTTGAAACAAAAAAAAAGGAATCTGTACTCAGACACCATGACTCATTAGGTATATTTCGGAAGTATATAATTTGCCTTCATTGGCCAACCCTTACAACTACATCTTATTCCAGGAGAGGGGAGGGGGATCTAAGGGAACCCTTTCGAGATTCATTAAGTAAATATCTTAGGACATGTTTCAGTTATTTTTGGTGGTTTCTCCCAGAGCTCTATTAATGATTCCTACAGCAGCTCTGTCACAGAATTCGCCAAGAAATTATTCAGTAATTCCTTCAGAAGTTTCATCAATAATTCCTTCAGAAGCATCTCAATAAATTCCTCAGAGAAAACTTTTGAATGTTTTTTCAACTACATTTTTATTTCGTCTACTCGTTTATTCAAAAGTTCTTCATGAAATCCCTCCTTGAATACTTCTGGACATTTCTTTTTGGATCCTCTACAGACAACTCGCAAAGATTTTCTCCTACGATGTTCATCCTAGAGTTTTATTTTACAGTATTTCAAAAGTTTTATTATGGAGCTGCTTCCAGGATTTGGTCCAAAAATGTTCCCAAGAGTTCCTGCAGGAATTCTCTCAGGTGGTTCTCCAAAAGACTCTCTTGTAATTTCTTAAAGATTTTTTTTTTCAGAACAAACTTTCAGGGTGACATGCTGAAAGAATTTTTGGAGGAAAAGATACCCCTGGATCACTGATGTATTTTTTTGAGAAACTTGAGAAATGGAGATTTTTTCAAAATTCTTCCAGAGGAACAGGTTAATATTTTTCAAAATTCTTCCAGAGGAACAGGTTAATAATCTTCTGTAGAGTTTATTGAAATAATTGCTGGTATTATGTTTGCTTCGGCAAACCTGAGCGTCTGTTCTCCAGGAGGAGCGGCTCACAACAGCGTCTGATCCCCATGTTAGGGGCGGCTGATCTACGTCCGAGTGCCAGGGAAGGACTCTAAGCTCAACTGTGCACTATGGTCCTCCGGAAAGTAGGGGGTTGGTGTCAGGCCCTACGAGCCAGCCGTAAAAACCCATTGTAACGGAAAATCAGCAACAGAATAATACGAACCGAGACCAACGGCAACGACCCCAGCGAACAAAAAGGACTTGCGATTGGAAACTCGGTACGTGGAACTGCCGATCTCTCAACTTCATTGGGAGCACCCGCATACTCGCCGATCTACTGAAGGACCGCGGGTTCGGCATCGTAGCGCTGCAGGAGGTGTGTTGGACAGGATCCATGGTGCGAACGTTTAGAGGTAATCATACCATCTATCAGAGCTGCGGCAACACACGCGAGCTGGGAACAGCTTTCATCGTGATGGGTGATATGCAGAGGCGCGTGATCGGTTGGTGGCCGATCGACGAAAGAATGTGCAGGTTGAGGATCAAGGGCCGATTCTTCAACTTCAGCATAATAAACGTGCACAGCCCACACTCCGGGAGTACTGATGATGACAAGGACGCATTTTACGCGCAGCTAGAACGCGAGTACGACCGCTGCCCAAGCCACGACGTCAAGATCATCATAGGAGATTTGAACGCTCAGGTAGGCCAGGAGGAGGAATTCAGACCGACGATTGGTAAGTTTAGCGCCCACCA
This sequence comes from Aedes albopictus, assembly GCF_035046485.1. Classification (NCBI taxonomy): domain Eukaryota; kingdom Metazoa; phylum Arthropoda; class Insecta; order Diptera; family Culicidae; genus Aedes; species Aedes albopictus. The sequence continues at coordinate 304,714,546 of NC_085136.1, forward strand.
GCAAACGAACGAAAACGGCCTACGACTCATTGATTTCGCCGCCTCCAAAAATATGGCCATACGTAGCACCTTTTTCCAACACAGCCTCCCTTATCGTTACACCTGGAGATCACCACAGCAGACGGAATCTCAAATCGACCACGTTCTGATTGACGGACGGCACTTCTCCGACATTATCGACGTCAGGACCTATCGTGGCGCCAACATCGACTCCGACCACTATCTGGTGATGGTCAAACTGCGCCCAAAACTCTCCGTCATCAACAATGTACGGTACCGGCGACCGCCACGGTACAACCTAGAGCGACTGAAGCAACCGGATGTCGCCTCAGCATACGCGCAGAATCTCGAGGCCGCGTTGCCAGACGAGGGCGAGCTCGATGAGGCCCCTCTAGAGGACTGCTGGAGTACAGTGAAAGCAGCCATCAACGACGCAGCCGAGAGCACCATCGGGTACGTGGAACGGAATCGACGGAACGAATGGTTCGACGAAGAGTGCAGAACGGTTTTGGAGGAGAAGAATGCAGCGAGGGCGGTAATGCTGCAGCAAGGGACTCGACAGAACGTGGAACGTTATAAGCAGAAGCGGAAACAGCAGACCCGCCTCTTTCGGGAGAAAAAGCGCCGCCTGGAAGAAGCGGAGTGTGAAGAAATGGAGCTGCTGTGCCGTTCCCAAGAAACACGGAAGTTCTATCAGAAGCTCAACGCATCCCGCAACGGCTTCGTGCCGCGAGCCGAAATATGCAGGGATAAAGACGGAGGCCTCTTGACGGACGGACGTGAGGTGATCGAAAGGTGGAAGCAGCACTTCGATCAGCACCTGAACGACGTGGAGAACGTAGGCACGGGAGCCCACGGCAACGGAAGGAACGACGACGCCAGTGCAGCGGAGGACGAAAATGAACCAACTCCCACGCTGAGGGAAGTTAAGGATGCCATTCACCAGCTCAAAACCAACAAAGCAGCTGGTAAGGATGGTATCGCAGCCGAACTCATCAAGATGGGCCCAGAAAAGTTGGCCATCTGTCTGCATCGGCTGATAGTCAGGATCTGGGAAACCGAACAGCTACCGGAGGAGTGGAAGGAAGGGGTAATCTGCCCCATTCACAAGAAAGGCGACCATTTGGAATGTGAGAACTTCAGGGCGATCACTATTTTGAATGCTGCCTACAAAGTGCTATCCCAGATCATCTTCCGTCGTCTGTCACCTAAAACAAATGAGTTCGTGGGAAGTTATCAAGCCGGCTTCATCGACGGCCGGTCGACAACGGACCAGATCTTTACCGTACGGCAAATCCTCCAGAAATGCCGTGAATACCAGGTCCCAACGCACCACCTGTTCATCGACTTCAAAGCGGCATACGATAGTATCGACCGCGCAGAGCTATGGAGAATCATGGACGAAAACGGCTTTCCTGGGAAGCTGACTAGACTGATTAAAGCAACGATGGACGGTGTGCAAAACTGCGTAAGGGTTTCGGGTGAACTATCCAGTTCATTCGTGTCTCGCCGGGGACTGCGACAAGGTGACGGACTCTCATGTCTACTCTTCAACATCGCGCTGGAAGGTGTGATGCGACGAGCCGGGCTCAACAGCCGGGGAACGATTTTCACAAAATCCGGTCAATTTGTGTGCTTTGCGGACGACATGGACATTATCGCTAGAACATTTGGAACGGTGGCAGAACTGTACACCCGCCTGAAACGCGAAGCAGCAAAGGTCGGACTGGTGGTGAATGCCTCAAAAACAAAGTACATGCTGGTAGGCGGAACCGAACACGACCGGATCCGTCTGGGTAGTAATGTTACGATAGACGGGGATACCTTCGAGGTGGTGGAGGAATTCGTCTACCTCGGATCCTTACTGACGGCTGACAACAACGTGAGCCGTGAAATTCGGAGGCGCATCATCAGCGGAAGTCGGGCCTACTACGGGCTCCAGAAGAAACTGCGGTCGAAAAAGATTCACCCACGCACCAAATGCACCATGTACAAAACGTTAATAAGACCGGTAATCCTCTACGGGCACGAGACATGGACCATGCTCGAGGAGGACCTACAAGCACTCGGAGTTTTCGAGCGACGCGTGCTAAGAACGATCTTCGGCGGTGTGCAGGAGAACGGTGTGTGGCGGAGAAGGATGAACCACGAGCTCGCTGCACTTTACGGCGAACCCAGCATCCAGAAGGTGGCCAAAGCCGGAAGGATACGGTGGGCAGGGCATGTTGCAAGAATGCCGGACAACAACCCTGCAAAGCTGGTGTTTGCAACGGATCCGGTTGGCACAAGAAGGCGTGGAGCGCAGAGAGCACGATGGGCGGACCAGGTGGAGCGTGACTTGGCGAGCATTGGGCGTGACCGAGGATGGAGAGCGGCAGCCACAAAGCGAGTATTGTGGCGTACTATTGTTGATTATGTCTTGTCTTAATGATGTGGAACAAATAAATGTATGTAATGTATGTTTGCAAGGCATTCTTGGATGAACGGTTGTAGGTATATCAAAAAAAGCTTCTGGTGAAATGGTTATTTTTTGGAATACTTATCAATTTTATCTCAATATTATTGAAAAGAATTTCATTTCCCCAAGGGCAGTCTCCAGGTATCTGTGTTAATTTTCTAACAGAGGTTCCTCACAGATTATTTCAGTGCTTACTTTATGTCTTCAGTGATTTCGGAAATTTATTCCTCAACATTGTTTTTGGTTTCGCTGAAAATTAAAAAATATCTGCATTTTTAAGTATTTTCAAGATTTTTTGCGAAACAAAGCAAACAGGGTTTCAGATTGTTTTAAAAACTCTTTCTTAGATTTTATCAAGAAACTTATGACATTCTCACCTTTACCCTAAAAATAGAACTAGTTGGAGGAAATTCTGGAAATACTTGCAAATAAAACTGTATAGTTAATTTCAGAGGGGTTTTTATTAAGTTTCTCAAAATCTAGAGAAAAATAAAGAGAAGAAAGCTATGGAAATACAAAAAATACCTTACAACAATAGTTAAGTAGAACACGCGTGCAAGAATACTTGAAGTTTTTTTTATAATGCTGAAGTACTCTATAAAGCAGCCCTAAAAAGCAACATGGACAATTCGCTCGGACACCTTTTAAGACTTTTTAAAGATACTCGCAGATAATTTCTTAAAAATTGTGTTAGATTTTCTTTAAAAAAAGAATCCAATCCTCCCACGAAAAACTCCCCCTTCGGAAAGGAAGTTCGACGTGAGTCCCGAGATGAATTAGTCAAAGGCTAACTATAATATAAAAAATAATAAAAAAAAACAAAATGTGAAAAAAATAAAAATTAAATTATTACACATTTTCCAACGTTTTGATCTTTGGGTTTGGATCTCCTTCAGGGTATTCAGGGTAAGCACTTATAGCAGCATTGCATAAGTGACACAGCTGTTCGACTTGGAATGTGTTGTTGCTTGTCCACATTTTTGGACAATTTCGGACAAGATTCTTCAGAATGCTGAGTGAGAATCTTAGTTTATACATAGGGACATAATTGTCAAGTTAGTGGTTACATTTTTGACAGTTTCATAACAAGAACCTTGATGAAGCTCTATATTGACCCTCAGAATATTTGTGGTAACATTTTTGATGAATTTCTGGAATTTGTAGCATGGTCACTTTTGTGTAAATATTATTTTAAGATTTATTCAATAAATTATATAAAATCTATATAAAATGTACATAAAATGTATAATAAATTAAATTATTTTCATGTTCTTCAATGTTAATTTATTATTCGTGTTAATTTATTTTTCATTTAAATTCATTGTTTTCATTGTCAAATGTACTAAATTCCAAAGCTCACTATGAATGTTTTGCGATATTCAATGTCACCATTCGAAATGACATGCACTTCAAAACCGCATACAACTTGCATGCAAGTCGCCTTCTCAAGTCTAATACATACAAATAAGATCTCTGCTGCTCTACCCACTACACCACGAAACCCGAACAATCTCGAGGTTCAATGTTCAAGCCCGAACTCTCTCGATAAAAATGGATCGGGTATTTAAAAACAGAGGGAGCGATACAGATCATTCAGATGGGTATGAAAGTGAAAGAGATAGCATTTATTCGGTTCTCATTCGTGGTTGATGAGAATTGTCGTTTGAAAAGATCGTAAGATTACTTCGGTAATTTTACATATTTCCGGCCACGAAGTCTTGGGATCCGACCTTATCTGAGGACCTACAGAACTTCTACTCGTCCATTTTGACCTGGACCGTGGAAGAGGCGGGAGTGCGTGTTAAAGTTCTTGTGTCGCGGTGTGTTTAATTAAGTATGTGATTTAAAATGTGAGAAGTCTTCTAGATTAAATTAAATGTTACTTTTTCGTTCCTTTCCGTTAGCCAGTTAGCTAGTTCAATAACCTTTGTCAAAGGTTACGTGCGGTCAAGATAGTTCGTGTGTGCGTGTATGTGAATAAGAAAGGTAATTGTGAAATTTGTTGTGTGGAGTAAACTCTTTGTTAAACGTGTCGAACAGCCGTTCGACGGCTTTTTATTCAGGATTTGATCCACGGCCGAAAGCTCGGCACATCGCTTTTTTCGCTAAACGCGCTCTCGACCCCACGCTTCAGCGTTCAAAGGTCCCGGTTTGAGGGGAAAGCCGGAAGGGAACAAGCGTTCCGACAGAGCGGCCAAACCACGCTTTTCTTTGGTGTTCGTGAAGTAGACACCGTACTTACCAAGCCACCGACGAATCCTATCGTCAGATCCGCCATCAAGCAACTTTTTCGGTGATCGGAGCATTCACCCACCGGAGGCGGCCGAAACCCACGTTTTCCTAAGTCGGCCATGCGGTAGTCACCTCACCGACCAAGCCATCGACGACCCCCATCGTCATCGACACCGAGGAGCAGCTGCGCCGGTGATCCGGTCCGTTTAGCGACCGGCAGCGAGAAAGGCGCACTTTCCAAACCGCCGCGCGTCGCGCGCATTTGGTACAATCGTCGCAGTACCTCCACCGTAGGATGCGCTAAGAATAGCGTGCTGTTTTACCAAGTCGTCCGTCGACCGCCACACCGTCGCTTCTTCTTTGTCGACGGCATTGATGAGTAGCTGAAAGGTACCGTGAGTAGAACAAAAGCCAATCAAATTAACCATGCGCATGCGTTAGAAAACTCCACACACTAACCGAGCTCGGAGAAGATTCTTGATCGATAAATGTCGACAGAACCAAATTAGAATAGGAACAAATTTAAAACCGCACACAGTAGGGAAAGCTGTAGGAAAACGAAGAATAGCATGGAAAGGAACATGCGTTAATAAAACCTAGGTTATCAAATTTTGAATAAATGTTTCGTTGAGTTTGTTGTTACCTTCAAATGCTGTTTTGTAAAATGTTAGTGCTTTCCCAGATGTAACAGTTTTTTTTGGTCTTCGAGATTTCTCACGTTCGCGTCGTTCTACCTGTTTTTTAGTTATTTTTGTACGCCAGGGTAGACTGCCTGGGAAATCAGTCTCTCCACTCACGTGTCCGAAGCTTACAGGAATATTTGAATTGGTGAGTTCTTCCAATGATGATACTCGTGAGTGGTGTCTTTGTGAGTTGGTAGAACGACGGTTAGCATCAACCATATTTTGAGAATCGCTTAAGGCGACCTCTATAAGTGAGATATCTCGATTAGCCGTACTTTTGAGTTTTCTGTATCGTCCCTAAATCGCTATTTGGTCTCTTATAAAACAAACCCGCCCTGAGGTTGGGTTTCTTGCCGGGCAAACATAACTCGACAGACGGTCCTCTTCGGAGGTGGCGCTTAAGCCGTCTGTTTTTGGAGCCAGGGAACGAAGCAGAAGACGGGAAACCTCTTAGCCGCAATTTGCGTGCTACAAATTCCAAGCAGAACCTGTATTTCTGTTTTTTTTTTTTTAGAAAATTCTTTCCAGGTTTTCTGATTAATTAAGAAAAAGATTTCTATGAGAGTCAAACTCAAATGAGTTCTATAATGAAAAAAAAATCATTGCATAAAATTTTGTATGGAACTCGTTCCAAAACTCGTTTTTTGGATCAACTTTTTGCAACTCGTTACATAAATAACCATTTCAGTTTAAGTTCAGGGCAACTGATTTCGAAAAGAGCGATAGATCTTTCCTTTCACGTCCCTGTCCTAATCCTATGCAAAATATCAGAAATATTATTCAGATTGCTTTTAAAGCTTTTCAAAGAAGTCTTTCAAGTACATACTGGAACATTTATATTTCGCCCTCCTTAAATGTAATATAGCGGCTTCTATCACCTCCCCCAGCCCCACAAACGTAGAGTATTAATTCATGTAAATATTACTCTTTTTGAACTTCCATATGTTTGAAAAAAATCCCTTTTTTGTCATTAGTTTTCAGAAAATATGAAAAAACTACTACATACAAGAAATTATTGATGATTATGAATTATTTGTGCCTTCATATGGGGGAACTTATGCTATTTTCGGCAGCTTTGTTCTCAAACAGACTTTCACGGTCAAGCTTAAGGTCGTTTGGTCGTCAAAAACCGCATGACCAAGATTTTTTTATTCTAATTTTTGTACTCTCTGTAATAATTGAAACAATTGAAAAATATTGAGTCAAGGATTCTTTTAAAAACTAATTCTGGTTTTTTTTTCAGAAAATTCCGCCAAGGATTTTTTAAATTTTTTTTCAAGTATTCCTTAACTTTAAAGGATTTATTCTCTTCAGGGATTACTTCGGTAATTCGCATTCTTTCAGTAATTCTATGATCTATTCTTACAAAAATTCTCAAATTGATTTTTTTTACAGAAAACTTGGCTTCGGGAACCCCTCTAAGATTTTCTTAAATAATTCCTCCATGCATATCTTCGGAAATTCCCAAGAGATAACTTGAAAAAAAATCGAAGAATTAAGATTTTTTAGATATTTAATAGCGAAGCCAACTTTGAATTGCTTCAGAAATAACTCCTTGAATTTCGTTGGGGAATTCCTTCAGGAAATTCTTAAAGAAAAATCCTTCAGCGTACCTTAAGAAAACTTTCTGTGGAATTAAAAAAAAAAAATCTTCCAGGAATTCATCTAAGAATTCCTTCGGGGCTTCTTCCAAAGTTTCCTTAAGAAGTTCCCACGAAGTCTTCAAGAGCTTCCTCCAGTAATTTATCCATGAATTATTTGATACAATCTCTTTTAGATTTTTCCCTGTGTTGGATTCCTCGAGAAAATTCCCCTAGTATTCCAAGTTTTCTTTTAGAAAATCAATCATAGATTTCTTTAAAAATTTATGGATAGAACCATCTTTGTAGATTCTTTTAGAATTTTTCACAGGGCTTTCTTCAAATGTGCTTTTTAGAAATTTTTCCAGGAGTTCTTGTTTTTTGTCTCCAGGATTTTCACTGCAGTTTCTTGGATTATTTCTTTTAGTGATAGGAGCAATTCTTCTTAAGATTTTTGCATAAAAACTTTCAGAGATTCCTCTAGGAGTTGTTTTGTGTAGACCTCCACGGAATCATTCTGGAATTCATCCAGCACATTTTAGGAGACATTTTCTTAGATTTCATTAAGCTATCTCTTTAGAAATTTTTTCAAGTGATTTTTTCTAGATAGTCCTTCAGAAATACGTCCACTGATTCCTCGAGGAATACTTTCCCAAAACCCAGGAAACAAGATTTAAAAAAAAGATTTCTTGAAGAATTCTTTTCAACACTTCTCTATTATTTCTTCACCAAAGGTTTCCCGAATATTTTTTTGAAGTATTCCTCCAAGACTTCTGCAGAAATTTCTCACAGAATTCCTCCTGGATTTTTTCTTTGAATCCTGGTTTTTGCTCTGTTAATTCTCCAATAATTCTTCCACGAAATACATCGCAAACTACCTCAGGGATTCCAGCAGAAATTCGTGGTTTCTTTTTGAAATTGCTCTTGTGGTTCCATCAGAATTATCTATTAGGATTCTTTCAGAAATTTCTCCAGAAGCTCCCACAGATATAACACCACGAATTTTTTTTTGAAGTTTTTCTAGAAACTAGACAAACGGATCACAGGAGTATAATAGATTTATGGAGGATGCACGTATCCTTGAAGGAGTTTTTGGAGAAAGTCAAGCAGCATTCTCTGACGGCACTCCTCTCTGGAAAACCTTCGGAAATTGAAGATATTAAAAAAATGTCTGAAAAAATACTGGAATAAAATAACTAGACGCATTTCCTGAAATAATTTGCGGAGAAATCTCTGGAGGAGTCTTTGGTAGAATACCCGAAAGAACTTCTTGAGATACCTCTGCAGGAATCACTAGAAGAATTCCAATAAACACGTCTGGGGGAACTCTGTAGGTAATTTAGAGAAAATTTCCTGGAGGAATTTCTGAAGGGTATTTTAGATGAGTTCCAAACAAGATTTCTAAGGAACATCAACAGAATACCACCACGGATTCTTTCTGAAATGCATTTACAAATTTCTTCAAAAAGATTTCCCAGGAATTTCTACAGGAACTCTTTAATGAACTTCTTAAGAGACTTTTCTAGTGAATTCATTAGTAATACGTCCACAGATTCTTCCAGAAATATTTTACGAAAATCCTCTGTAAACTTTGTAAAATGATCACCTCCTATTTTTTTATTTCTAAATAATTTTTCGAAAAATTCCTCCAATAGTATCCCAAGGTGGAAATTCTTCAATTTATTGAAAAATTCTTCCAATTTTTCATAAATTTCATTCGGGGCTCGCTTAAAAGTCGTCTAGGGATTTATTTGAAAATTATTTCAGTAATTCTGAATTTTATAAAAAAATATCTCAGGGATTCAAGCACAAATGTGTGGATTCCTATTAAAATCCTCTATCGGTTCCGTCAGAAATGTCTCTTAGGATTCCTAACAGATTTCTCCAGGAACTTTTACATATATTCCATCTCTGATTTTTTCTGAAGTTTTTTTTTTTCCAGAAATTATCCAAGCAGAATTCTGGAATCACAAATAGTTTATGCAAGAATACTTGAAAGGATTTCTGAAAATAGTAACGGGAAATTTTCTGGCGAAATATCGGGAAGAATTCCTGGGGATACCTCCGAAAACTGCTAGAAGAAATTAATAAAAAAAATCTAAAGAAATGCTGGGCCAAAATACTTTACGCTACTCCTGAAGTAATCTGTGGAGGAATCCCTGAAAGCGTCCTTGATCCTGGAGGAGTTTCTTGACATACATACCTCTGCAGGGATTATTAGAAGATTTTCAACAGAAACTTCTGGGTGACCTTTGGAAGCAATTTTAAGGAAAAAATCCTAAGTAAAGGTATTTATGGAGAAATTCTTTTACAAATCGCTGGCGGATTTTCTTAAGTTTTTTTAGGAATTTTAGAAAAAAAAATACAAGAAGAGATTTTTTAATAACACCCTTAAGGTTTGTCTGATGGAAATCCTGAAGGAATTTCTGCAAAAAGCCCTGGAAAAAACTGCAGCAATTATTGAAAAAATGAAGAATGTTCTCTTCACTAGAAGAGTTCCAGAAGATACATCTCTGGAGAAATTCTCAAAAGAATTCAAAATTTCTGATGGGCTGAACAAAAAGCACTGTAGAAAATTCTCAAGGAGGAATCTGTGAAGGAGTCCCTTGAGGAAGCTTTTATGATATCTCTGTAGGAATTGCTAAAATTGTGAGAAACTTCAAGGGGAACTCTGGAATCCTTTTTTTTTTTGAAAAAAAAAAATCTGCAAAGGTTTCTGAAGCAATCCTTTAAGAATTCCCGCAGAAATTTCTGAAGGGAGGGCTGAAAAAATCATTAGGCGAAACCACTGGAGTTATTTTGAAAAAAAAATCCTGAAGAATATTCTAAAACAATCCCTAGAAGAACTCCTAAAGAAATTCTTAAAAGAATTCCTTTTACTATTTCGGAAGGGCTAAGTGAACAAAAGGCTCTGTAGCAGTTTCTGATGTAATACGTGGAGAAATTTCCGAAAGAAATATTTCCAAATGGAATACAATCAATTGTTATAAGAAATCTCTGAATGAATAGAGTTACGTTTTTGAATAAAACGAAAAAAATATGAAGGAATTACCGATTATTGCCTATTGACTACTATTTTTTGTTGTTGTTACAAAGACAGCGCTACATCGTGATTTATAAACCATTCTAACCGTGTATGTAAATTATGTACCACAATCCATCGCAAATGCTCTGTAGCTAATGTACTTACAACATCTGTCAAGAAATAATCCATCACTCCTTTGAAGCAATCCGACCCCCACCCTGCCGTGCCGCCATCATCAGAACTATCTAGCAAACTACTTCAGTCACACATATGCTCTCATAACCATCGGACTATTTTTAACCCCAAACAAACGACATCAGCGAAGCCGGGCCAGCATCATCAGCATTGTGTGTGACACTGACAGTTCCATGAGAGCAGAGAATAACAGTGCGCCATTATAAAAGCCAGAGTCAGATACCGGGAACGGGGCGAGGGGGCGTCGCATTTTGCATCTCATCACAAAATGCTTCTGTATCCACTATCCAGAGAACCCCGGAGCTCCTCCATTTTCGTCGCGTGTATCAAGTAGGTACTCGCCCCGAAAGTGAAGGCACGACAGTTCCGTGAAGAGCCAGAGAGCATAATAATAAAAATTTCATACTTCGAAGACAAGAGCAAGCGATTACTTTAATGCAACTATCACAGAACAACAATCAACTTTCATCTTCGCTCGTCCTGCCCCTGTCCTCCACCAAACCGTTCGTTCTCCACACGATCCTTGGTTCTTCGGTTGCTGTTATTGCCGGCGCACATGCATGCATCCCATCGCATATGCATTTCCGCTTCCGTCGCCTTTCTTCTCGATGACAACAACCACTTTGGAGAGCGGGAGCCCCGACACGTACGACGACGCGTCCTCGTCCTCCTTCCCTAGGCAAGGGGAAGGTTCTAGCAGTAGCGTAGCGGAAGAAGCCATTCAGATTTCCAGAACCCCTAAAGTGATATCAACAACTGCATCGGAGAGCATCTACCAGGCAACGGCGACGACAACGACCAAGAAGCACTATATCGCTGCATACGTTCAGGCGTTCTGGCTGTTCCGCTTCTTCTGTGTGTCCTGGAGCTGCTGGATGGCTGGCTGAATGAAGTGAGAAAAAGAATAGACTTACATGACACACTTTGCAACCGCACTCCACTCTGTCGGTTCCTCCTGGGTTCTTTCCGCTGTTCCCCCGATGATTCCACGAACCACAAACAACACAGCTTCTCGTCGTTGTTGGCGTCGTCGTCGTCGTCGTCGTTCGTTTGGGAAAAATATGGTATGGAAAAATCGGGCTGCTTGGCAGAGATCCCCCGTCGCGACGACCAGCCATCCAGCAGTGCTGCATTCCTCGGAAAAGAATTCGAAACCATCAAGCTTTCCGGACTAAAAATGGTTTCATTTCCCGGGTGGGTGAGGATAACAGGACGAAGAATGAAGTTCCAGTCTTATTTATATGAATTTCTCGGTCGCTCGTGACGGAATTGGTTTGGCTGCTACACCTAGAAAATATCCCAGTCTATCGCAACACCCAGCAACATGTATTTTGTTTTAGCCGCATTCATCAATCTTTGCTGCTTTGTGTTTCGGGCGAGTGCACATTGCTGCTATCGTACATCTGATCTGCGAAAATATCCATGTCATCTGCAAAGCAAACAAATTGACCGGATCTCCTAAAAATCAGACCCGGCTTTAAAGCTCAGTTCGTCCTTTATCGACTCATCCTTAGAAAAATTGAATGTTGTGTTGAAAACTGGTATCCACAGCATTTCTGGAGGATTTGTCGTACGATGAAGATCTGATCCGTTGTTGACCAGCCGTTGATGAAGCCAGCTTGATAACTTCCCATGAACTCATTCGTCTTGGAAGATAGACCACAGATGCTGTTCTGTTTCCCAGATCCAGACTATCAACCGGTGCAGACAGGGCTGCGATATTTACCATCCTTACCAGCTCTGTTGCTTTAAGCTGATAAATAGCATCCTTAACTTCCCTCAGCATGGGAGTTCAATCATTTTCTTCCTCTGCTGCACTGGTGTGGTCGTTTTCTCCGTTGCCTTATTCTCCTGTACTTACGTTCTCCACACCGTTCAGGTGCTCATCGAAGTGCTGCTTCCGCTTTTCGATCACCATACATTTGTCCGTCAAGAGGCATCCCGTCCCACATTTCGACTTGCGACTCGATGCCTTTGTGAGATGCGTTGAACTTTCGGTAAAACTTCCGGGTTTCTTGTGAACGGCTCAGCAGTTCCATTTCTTCACACTCCACTTCTCCTAGGCATATCTCATCTGTCATCTCTTATCTCTCATCTTACATCTCTCATATTTCATCTCTCATCTCTCATCTTTAATCTCTCATCTCTCATTTCTCATCTTTCATCTCCCCTCTCTCACCTCTTACTACTCATTATCATCATGATCATCTACATCTGTTTTACCTCTCATTTTTCATCTTTCATCTCTCATCTGTCATCTCTTACCTCTTGTCTTTCATCTCTCAACTCTCATCATCATCTGTCATCGCTCACATCCCATTTTGCATTTCTCTACTTTCATCTCTCATTCCCCAGCACCCATATTACATCTCCCATCTACCATTTCTCATATGTAATCTCTTATTTCTCACCACTCATCTTTCATCTCTTATTTCTCATCGCTCATCTCTCATTATGATCATTTCGCATCTCTCATCTTTCATTTCTTATCTCTCATCCATCACCTGTATTCTCTCATATCTCGACTCTCATCTCTTGTCACGCATGTATCACCTCTCATCTTTCATCTAGCATCTCATCACCATCGCTTCTTATCTTTTTGCCTTTCTCGTACACTAAGTGTACTGGAAAGGCTATATGTTCACTCCAAAAATGACTTTTTGATAGAAGCCCCGGAGGGTCAAGTCATATATACGAATCAACTCAGCTCGACGAATTGAGGTGATGTCTGTGTGTGTGTATGTGTGTGTGTGTGTGTGTGTGTGTATGTGTGTGCGTCACTGGCGTAGCCACGGGGGGGGTTTTAGGGTTGAAACCCCCCCCAGAGCCAAAATTTATGGAACAAATTTTCAGTATAAAGCGCTTTGCGACGAAAAAATTTTTCGGCTGCGCCGCTGTTTTCAATCTATAAATACAATTGCTCATTATTTGTTTACAAAATGTAAGTGTCAAATCTAAAAAGGTATCATGGACCGTTGAAAACCCCTCCCAGAGACAATTTCTGGCTACGCCACTGGTGTGCGTGTGTGTGTATGTGTGAGTGTGTACAAAAAAACTCACATCACTTTTTGGCAGTAAACCTCAACCGATTTCAATGACCGACGGTTCATTCGACGCGGAATCTGGTCCCATTGTTTCCTATTGAAAATGGTTCGGATCGGTCCAGCCGTTCCGGAGATATGGCCATTTAGGTGTTCCGGAACGGTACCCCAGGAAGGGACCGGATATGAAAATGCATCAAACCTATGCATGCGACACATCAAACCATGGCATTTTTAATAACCTGATGAGCGCTAAGCAGGAAAATAGTCTCAGACCATATCTGAACCGGTAGTGTTCCCGAACCGGTTCTGGGTGTCCCGCTGGAAGTGGCCAAATATACAATTGAACCAAACCCATGCATGCGACGCATCAAACCACGGCATTTTCGATGACCTGATGGACAATGAGCAGGAAAACCATCTCAGACCATATCTGAACCGGTAGTGTTCCGGAACCGGTTCTAGGTGTTCCACTGGAAGTGGCCAAAAATACAATTGAACCGAACCCATGCATGCGACACATCAAACCACGACATTTTCGATAACCTGATGAGTGGTAAGCAGGAAAATAGTCTCAGACCATATCTGAACCGGTAGTGCTCCGGAACCGGTTCTAGGTGTTCCACTGGAAGTGGCCAAAAATACAATTGAACCGAACCCATGCATGCGACACGTCAAACCACGGCACACAGTTAGAAAAAAACACCGACTTCGGTAATGTTCTACCGAAATCTCAACCGTTAAGTTTGTTTTACAGGAACAATTCGGTAAAGGCAGCAACTTTTACCGAAGTTCGTTAGAGTTTGACAGATAAACGATAACATTTTACCGAATTTTGTAAATTTTTCACAGAATTTCGTTAAAAATACATTACCGAACGCTCAGCGGTTGAGATTTCGGTAAAAATTACCGAACGCGATTAGCTGTGCATTTTCGATTACCTGATGGACAATGAGCAGGAAAATCATCTCAGACCATATCTGAACCAGTAGTGTTCCGGAACCGGTTTCGGGATTGCCGCCGAAGTGGTCAAATCTGAAAGAGAAACAAACCCGTGCATGCGTCACATCAAATAGCGGCTTTTTAGATTACCTAATGAACGGCCAGCAAGTGTTTCGGAATCGGTTTTGAGTGGCCGGAAGAGGCCAAATGTAAAAGTAAACCAAATCCAGGCATGTGACACATCAAATCGTGTCTTTTGCGATAACCTGATGAACAGTTAGCAAGAAAATGTAGCCTTAGATCACACTAGAGACAACTGGTAGTGTTCCGGAATTGGTTCCGAGAGTCCCGTCGAAATTGTTAAACCCTGCATGTGACACCTTCAATTTGCAACGTTTTTGGTTAACCGATGAACAGTTAACAAGACAATAGTGTCAGACCATATTTGGTTCAGCCGGTAGTTACCCTGAATCAGATCCGGGTAGTAAAATGTAAAATTTAACCAAACCCATGGATGCGGTACATCAAATCCAGTGAATCAAAATTCAACCATCGTGCAACAATAACGTCAATGTCGCAACCTGAATTGGTTGCGACATTCTACCCAATGCGACATACGTTTGTCCCAACTTGAACAGAATAGGACAATGATCGTGCACCACCAGTTTAGAGATTTTTAAGGCTTGTATAGTGATTTTCGAGCGGTAACTTCGAGTCCGTAAACACTGCAACGCTACTGAAGATGTACCATCAAAAAGTTTCGATTTTGGATTGGTAATAATTGATTATTCACGAGTTGAAAAGTACGCAACAAATTCAGGCTCCGTTTTGTCTGCAACAAAAATTTTCGAGATCATGTCATTATCTGTTACCAGTTGGGATAAAGAGTAATCGCCGCGCCTTCTTTGTTGCTTGTTTTGTGCCTCTTTTGTCTGACAATTCTCTTCACTGATCAAATCACGACCGGTCTTGTAAACATTCGACACTTTTTACTACCTTCATTTCGCTACCGCAGTTGGGTGTCAACTTTGCTTTGTTACATTGCGCTACCGTTACCTCTTACACACAACACGAGCAGTAGAACGAAGATCAATAAACATAAGAAAGGATCAAATTAATGTCATCTGACACGATGATATTTGTCTAATTCTAGCTTTACGCATAGATTTTCAGCCAATTCCGATTATGAATGTTAATATTAGTTAATTCTTGCATGTTGCATTGAATGAGGCACACAGATGGGCAATATAGCTCTTATTATGGAAGAAGACAGGAATAACAAAAGCCGAACCGTCTCCCGAAGCCGCTATCGTCGTGAAGTACATTCGTTTGACATTTTTGTTTCGAACAGTAGTTTGATTGCTTGTGTGGCGAATGTCGAAGGACAAAGGAGGCCGAATATCGACGAAAAGATTCAAATGACTGTGATATCTAACAAGACTGATCACGACTTATCGACAACCTGATGGAAAATAGGGTCAGACCACATTAGATTCCCGGTAGTGTTGCAGGTTCAGCTGTGGCTTCGAAAGTAGTTAAAAGTAAAAGTGAATCAAACCCATACATGCGATATATCAAATCGCGGTGATTAGGTAAAGGTACAGAATTAGCAATGAAATAATCTCAGACCATAATTTGGACAACCGGTAGTGTCATGGAATCAGATCCGGGTATACCACCGGAAATTACCAAATATAAAAATTAACCAAACCCATACATACGACACATCAGATCGCAGATTTTTTGATAATCTAATGAACGGTTAGCAAGAAAATAGCCTTAGATCACATTACAGACTAGCTGTTGTATAGCAGAACCAACGTTCATGTGAAACATTAAATCGTGGCTTTGTTTAATGGTCTGATAAACGTAAGGTATGAACAACAGTGACGAATAGGTCTAAGTTCTCATATATGAAAGAGAACAAAATATAGACAAAACTAAAGCGATCTCATCAAATCGTACCATTCTAGATTCCTAAGGTGTAAATTTATAGCAGGATGGGTCAACGTTGACTGGAAATATAATAATTTGATCGCGTCAACAGAAGATGGCGGTTTCGAAATTTTGCGGCTTCATAACACTTGTTTGGTTTGAATTTTGGATCGTTGTCTTATATTTTCTGAATATTGGATGTTTTGCTAATATAAAATGTATCCATATTGAGAAGATTGAGCAAGCAGTTTCCATTTTGTATTTATGTCAATGTCATCAACACGTCGCTTGAGTTTTGTTGAAAGGATATTTTAAAGCACGAGAAAGGCATCATCACCGCTAGGTGGATTAATTAGGGTTTTTTTTTCTCTCATCTTTCTTCTCTCACCTTTGATCATCATCTCTTATCACTCATCTTTTATCTCTCATTGAATCTGTTTTCTCTCAATAGGCGTGAACTTTGTTTTTTTTTATTTCGAATTGCTACTGCTATTCCTTAAAACGCGCCCACTAAAACTTTTGTTGGAGTCTCTCGAAAGGTTCCTAATATAATTTCCTGTATATTTCGTTAGGGTTCCTCCAGAGATTATCTCTAATCTTACATCTCTCATCTCTCATTGTTCATCTTTCATCTCTCCTCATCATCATCATCATGATCACCACTCATCGCTAATCTTTCATCTCTCATCTTCCATCTCTCATTTATCGGCTCTCAGCTTCGTATCTCATCTCTAACCTCTTGTCTTTCATATTTCATCTCTCAACTCTCATCATCATCATCTTCAACCGCTCATATCTTAGCTTCCATTTCGCATTTCTCAATTTTCATCTCTCATTTCTTATTACCCATATTACATCTCCTATCTCCCATTTCTCATATGTACAGTATGCGGCAGGAAAAAATGCGAAAGTGTTTTTCAACTTCAAACCTCATTTTCGTCCATTGGACATTAACCAATCTATGTTTCAACGTTCCATGATCTATAATAGGCTAGTTTTCTGAAAAGTTAAATCAAAAATTTCCCATTTTGGTCACTAACCTTTACAGGGCGGCGCCTGAAGATGAAGATAACCAGAATTTTCAAACCGCAGAAAATCGCACAGGTCGCTAAATTTCGCATCTGATAAAACAAAATTTTTGATTTTCTCTACAATACCATCAAATATTTGTACTTATTTCATCTGGTATGTGAAACTACATGGCTCTGGATCAGTGTGGTCTGGTTGTTCATCAAATTTGAGCTAATTTTGATACTGTTATAGTCATTTTGTTTAATGACCATTGGGC
Source organism: Aedes albopictus (assembly GCF_035046485.1). Lineage (NCBI taxonomy): Eukaryota > Metazoa > Arthropoda > Insecta > Diptera > Culicidae > Aedes > Aedes albopictus. Next base: position 304,731,925 of record NC_085136.1, read on the forward strand.
GCGCAGTTTATTGATATCCGCTTATTAGGCCTACATTATCACATGTTAAACATCAAATATGTTCATTTTTATTTTTCAGTGCTAGAATATAGACATTGACTGATACACTGTCATGAAAAAATACACATATATATCCCATATTTAGCGTGTAATAGTGCCTTGAACTTTTCGCATTTTTTCCTGCCGCACCCTGTAATCTCTTATTTCTCATCTCTCATCTTTCATCACTTCCTCATCGCTCATCTCTCATCATGATCATTTCGCATCTCTCACCTTTCATTTATCATCTCTCATCCATTACCTCTCATTTCTCATCTTTATTCTCTCATATCACGACTCTCATCTCATCACGCATATTTCACCTCTCATCTTCCATTTTGCATCGCATCACCATCGCCTCTCATCTATTTTTTCTCTCATTTCTCTCTTTTCTCACCTTTATCATCATTTCTTCTCACTCATATTTTATCTCTCTTTTCATCTTTTTTCTCTCAATCGGCGTAAACTTTGTTTTTATTTCATTTTCGTGAACTGCTACTGCTATTCCTTTAAACGCGCCCACTAAAAGTTTTGTTAGAGTCCATCGAAAGGTTCCTCATATAATTTTCTGTATATTCCGTTAGGGTTCCTCCAGAGGTTATCTCTCATCTTACATCTCTCATCTCTCATTGCTCATCTTTCATCTCCCCTCATCATCATCATCATGATCACCAACATCTTTTTCACCACTCATCCCTAATCTTTCATCTCTCATTTATCATCTTTCATCTTCGTCTCTCATCTCTAACCTCTTGTCTTTCAACTTTCATCTCTCCACTCTCATCATCATCATCATCATCATCATCTCCAATCGCTCATATCTCAGCTTCCTTTTTGCATTTCTCAACTTTCATTTCTGATTTCACATCACCCATATTACATCTCCTATCTCCCATTTCTCATATGTAATCTCTTATTTCTCACCTCTCATCTTTTATCTCTTATTTATCATCGCTCATCTCTCATTATGATCATTTCGCATCTCTCATCTTTCATCTCTTATTTCTCATCGCCCATCTCTCATCATGATCATTTCGCATCTCTCATCTTTCATCTCTCATCTCTCTTCCATCACCTCTCATTTCTCAACTTTATTCTCTCATATCTCGACTCTCATTTCATATCACGCATATTTCACCTCTCAGCTTTTATCTCGCATCTCCTCATCATCGTTTCTCATCTTTTTTTATCTCTCATCTCTCTTCTCTCACTGTTGATCATCATCTCCTATCATTAATCTTTTATCTCGCTATATAATCTTTTTCCTCTCATCATTAACGTTATATCTCAACACTTATCTCTCATCTCTCTTCTATCATCTCTCATTATCATTATCGTCATCATTATTTTTCATCTCTAATAATCTTTTATCTCTCGCCTTCCATTTCTAATTTCTTATCTCTTGTCTTTAATCTTTTATATCTTATCTTTCATAATCATCATCTTAAATCTCTTATCTCTTACTTCTCATCTATCATTTCTCACCTCTTATTTATTACCTCTTGCCTCTCATATCTCATCATCATTATCAGCCTACCCTCTCGGGGGGTTGCTCGGAAGAATTTACTTTTTACTATGGCTTTCACATTCAGGGGAACTCAGCACTGGCTTACTCTTCTAGGTGGACGTGTGCTCCGAAGCAGATTTTACCGGCGGTCCCTTCAAGGAATCCATTCAGAAATCACTTTGGGATTTTTTTCTTGGGGTTTCTCCTGGAATATTTCAAGAAATTTTTCTGGAATTCTGTAGAGCATTCTTCCAGGCATTGCATTTTTGCCTTTCTCGTACACCAAGGTGTACCGAAAGGCTATATGTTCACTCCAAAAATGAAATCTTGATAGAACCCCCGGAGGGCCAAGTCTTATATACCAATCGACTCAGCTCGACGAGTTGAGATGATGTCTGTGTGTGTGTATGTGTGTGTGTGTATGTATGTATGTGTGTGTGCGTGTGTATGTGTGTATGTGTACAAAAATGTAACCTCACTTTTGGATAGTAAATATCATCCGATTTCAACGCTTTATGTTTCAATCGACGCGGAATATTGTCCCATTGTTTCCTATTGAAAATGGTTTGAATCGGTCCAGCCGTTCCGGAGTTATGGCCATTTAGGTGTTCCGGACCGGTACCCCAGGAAAGGGCCAGATATGAAATTGCAACAAACCCATGCATGCGACCCATCAAACCACGGCATTTTCGATTATCTGATGAACGGTAAGCAGGAAAATAGTCTCTGACTATATCTGAACCGGTAGTGTTCCGGAACCGGTTCCGGGTGTCCCGCCGGAAGTGGCCAAATATAAAAGTGAAACAAACCCATGTATGCGACACATATAATCACCGCTTTTTCTGTAACCTGATGAGTGGTAAACAGGAAAATAGTCTCTGACCATATCTGATCTGGTAGTGTTCTGGAACCGGTTCCGGGTATCCCGCCGGAAGTGGCCAAATATAAAAGTGAACCAAACACATGCATGCGACACATCAAATCGCAGCTTTTTCTATAACCTGATGAACGGTAAATAGGAAAATAGTCGTGCACTATATCTGAACCGGTAGTGTTACGGAACCGGTTTCGGATCATATCTGAACCGGTAGCATCCCGAAACCAGTTCCTGATGTTCCGCCGGAAGTGGCCTAATTCATGCATGCGACATATCAAATCGTAGCCTTTTCGATAACTTGTAGGATCAGCAAAAAAAAGCAAGGCCCACATTAGAAACCACTGATAGTGTTCCGGAATCGGTTCGAGGTGTCTCGCTGAAAGTGGCCGAATGCAAAAAAAAACAAAAATTTGCGACACATCAAATGGCATTTAAAGTATCCTGATGAACGGTTACAAATAAAAAATATCTCAGATCATGCTTGGGAGAACTGTTAGTGTCCCGGAATCGGTTCCCGGTGTCCCTCCGGATGTGGTCAAATGTAAAAGGGAACCAAACTCCATGCATGCGCTTCATCAAATCGCGGTTTTTTTCGATAAGCGATAACGGTTATTAAGAAAATTAGCTGAGATTACGCAAGAGACCACCGCCAGTGTTCCACAACCAGGTTTCAGGTTTCCCGCCGAAATTGGTCAAATGTAAAAATGAACCATGTAAATTTTCCAGAACCGGTTAAGAGTGTCCCACTGGAAATGGACATGCATGGATAATAAGAAAATAGGCACAGTCCATAGAAGTTACCACCGGTAGTGTTTTTAATTCCGGGTAACCTGATTAACAGTTTTCATAAACTCAGACCACATTTAAATATACCGGTAATGTTCCGGAATCATTTCCGGGGGTCTCGTTAGCAATACAAAATAGACTGAGACTACATAAGAGGCTACCGGTGGTGTTGTAGAAGCAGCGTTGGGGTTTCAGCGGAATTACGAAAGTGAACTAAATCAATGCAAGCGATGGATATGTGTAAGAGAACCAAAAACCTAAAAAAAACTAAAGCGATCTCGTTAAATCACACAATTTTTGATTCCTGAGACGTAAATTTACAGTAGGATGGGTCATCGTTATATGGAAAAATTAAAATTTAAGCGCATCAGCCCCGAACATTCTTTTAAATCTTTATTTGCGTCTAAAATTACTGCGCAAAATTTTGATGCGACTGGAGGGCGAGCACTGTAATGTTGTTTATATTTGAATGTGATATAGCATTGGCAATTAAAATTACTACATTACAAATTTTACATGGATCTTGTAACAAATGATAATAAAATATAGCATAAAGTGTGCAGATTAAACTTTGTCAAAGTGATCTGTGAAAAAGTTTAATCCTGGCTAGTAATTGTCATCTTGGTATGAATCAGCCTCCAGTGAAGGTCAAGCAGCCAATTAAAAGGTCTTACACTTTCGGCTCTGCCCATACGTTGAACATAACGTCGGAATAATTGCCCCAATTCGATGATGACCTTGAATTCCTAAATAAAGTATTCTCATAATTCAGAAATTCGTAGGTGGTATAGTCCCAGATCGTCGTTATGAGCATTTCCTCCGTCTCGTCCGTTACCAAAGCACAGAGATTTGGGCTGATCACTGACTCTAAGGCAAGATTGATTGCTTCGACGGGAAGATTATGAGTAGGGCGGGGCAAGATGAATCAGTGCCATTTTTGGGCGCATTACTCATGTTTTGATTATGTTAATAATTTTTTCAGACGACCAGCATGAATATACAAAAGTTTGGGGCATTGATTGAAAAATTATTCACTCTCATTGGAAATAAAAAATGAAATAGTTTTAAGCCATTTTTCTTATGCGATACATTCCATATAATCTCCATATAAACGGCCGCGAGGAAAGATGGGTCACCTTCAATTTTGAACGTATTTTTGGAGCATTCAAAAGTTATTTATTTTTTATTACAAGACTATGTCATAAATGACTTCAATCAAGCGGAATGAACGCTCAAAATTATAACATAAAATTCTGATAATTTTTTAGTGAAAACATCGATTTTCAAGTCGCCTTAGGACCACTCAAATCGTAAAGTTTTTTTATATTCCAAATACATTTATAAAATGTTCACTAGTAGCTCTTGTTTACTCATTATGGATATGGAGCATATATGAAAAAAAAAAAATTACTTAAAAGGTGACCCATGCTGCCCCGCACTTTTTTCACGGCGCAAAATCGATCACTTTTCAAAACTGCTTATTTAACATCATATTTTGTATTTAATGAACATTTTATCGATTTTAGCATAGCTAACTAGTGTATTAAAGAATAGCGGGCGAATACAAACCAATACGATTTGTATTTACAAAGTTATGGTGATCTATGCTTAGGTGACCCATCTTGCCCCGCCCCACCCTACATATTCGACGAGAAAGGCACTATCACCACTAGGTGGATTAATCTGGGTTTTTTAAATTTAGTTTCATGATTTGTTTGAATTTCTGATGCTAAATATTCCTCCGAAAGCACTTCTGGGTCAATGGCTTAAGGGATTTTTATCGACAAATAACATTCACACATTTTGCTAGAAAATCATTTAAGAATTCCGCAAGAAGTACCAGCAGGAGTTGTTCCAGCGTTTGTTTCAGATCATCCTCCAGGAATACCTTTAGAATTTTTGAAATATTTATTCAATAATTCCCCAGATTCCCGCGGATTTTCTTTTAAAGATTTTTTTCAAAAATTTCTCCAAGGTTTCATTGAAAAATACCTCAGAGATGTCCTTTAGAATTCCCTTCAAAGATTTTCTTTGGAACTTCTCCTTGGATTTTTTCCTAAATTTTCTCAAGACTTTCTCATAACATTTTTCAAGAAATTCCTATAAAGTCATAGAAATCCCTCCAGGCATCCTCCATGGATTCACTTTGTAACTCCTGAAACGATTACTTCAGAGAGTTTTGTTCAGGAGTCTCTTCAGGGAATTTTCAGAAACTTCTTCCTTTCTGAAGGATTCCCAGGAGATATTTCTGATGGAACCGGAAGAGGAATGCCAAAAAACGAAACCTTCTAGAAAATTTTTCGGTTACCCCAAACGAAATTTTCCAAAGAATTTTGTTTATTTCTGAAAATTTTGTATTAAAAATCTGCAGAAACCCCTGGAGATATTCTCCCATCTCTATCGGAATCTCCCAAAAAATAACCACATGGTTTATGGACAGCCCCTTACGAGAGATTCAGGGTCATTTCAATAGTATTCAGAGGGTGTCAGGAGCGATTCAATGAGATTAAAGGACAATCCAGGGGATCTCAGAAGCCGTTACAGGGCGTTACAATGGGGTTGAGGGGAGCTGCAAGGCATTTCAGAGAGTTTCAAAGGTTTTCAGGAACATTTTGAGGGCATTCTTAGAGATTTTAGGGGCGTTTGATTGCATTACAGGGGCGTTTCAAGGGGTTTTTAGGTGCATTTCAAGTTGAATTTGTTGAATTTTATGGCGTTTCAATAAGTGTTTTAAGAACATTTTTTCGTAACGCTTCGGTAACGCCTTTGAATCCACCTGAAAATGCTATGAGACTTCCTGAATTGCCTAAAAGAAGATGAAGAAGAAGACTTCTTGAAATGCCTCCGAAACCCCCTTAAGACGTACCCACACCCCCTGTAACGTACGTGAGACCTTCGGAAACCCCTAAAAACGTACCTGTAATGTTTTCAAAGCCTGTCGAAAATGTTTTGAAAATCTCTGCGATAGATGAGTGATAGATTAGCTGTTATATGAGATATGTCACATTTACTGGAGATAAGACTGTAAAACGGTCAGTTTAAATTTGATTCTAGGTATACTGAATATCATGATGTATACCATTACTGTTAAAATATTAATTTTAAAATTTTCTCTTTTGCAGGTATGATCTATTTCAAGATATTTTGATTATCGTCAAGACGGCGGAAAAGCGTAAGTTCACACTGCTAATAGTTATCAAGTCATCAAGAATTGATATAGTGCAATCAATGCACGTGATGCTTTAAAAGCTAAAGGAGGAATCATTTAATATCTGTAAATGCCTGGAAAACACATTATTTTTTATTGCATATGTTCATTACACAGTTCACACGTTTAGTTAGTTGGCAGTGTGAGGTTGGCATTCGTTTGCAAACCCACTTCTCCTAACCTTTGGGCATAGGAACCAATCCTCCTCGGAGCCACCATGCGGTATTGCTTCTGTGAGGGCGCCGGTTCAATTTTACGCACCTACTTCGATTAAACTTCCAGATTCTCTCCAGAATCCTGGAAGGATTCTCCCCAGAATACTGGAAGGATTCTCTCCAGAATCCTGGAAGGATTCTCTCCAGAATCCTGGAAGGATTCTCTCCAGAATCCTGCAAGGATTCTCTCCAGAATCCTGCAAGGATTCTCTCCAGAATCCTGCAAGGATTCTCTCCAGAATCCTGCAAGGATTCTCTCCAGAATCCTGCAAGGATTCTCTCCAGAATCCTGCAAGAATTCTCTCCAGAATCCTGCAAGGATTCTCTCCAGAATCCTGCAAGGATTCTCTCCAGAATCCTGCAAGGATTCTCTCCAGAATCCTGCAAGGATTCTCTCCAGAATCCTGCAAGGATTCTCTCCAGAATCCTGCAAGGATTCTCTCCAGAATCCTGCAAGGATTCTCTCCAGAATCCTGCAAGGATTCTCTCCAGAATCCTGCAAGGATTCTCTCCAGAATCCTGCAAGGATTCTCTCCAGAATCCTGCAAGGATTCTCTCCAGAATCCTGCAAGGATTCTCTCCAGAATCCTGCAAGGATTCTCTCCAGAATCCTGCAAGGATTCTCTCCAGAATCCTGCAAGGATTCTCTCCAGAATCCTGCAAGGATTCTCTCCAGAATCCTGCAAGGATTCTCTCCAGAATCCTGCAAGGATTCTCTCCAGAATCCTGCAAGGATTCTCTCCAGAATCCTGCAAGGATTCTCTCCAGAATCCTGCAAGGATTCTCTCCAGAATCCTGCAAGGATTCTCTCCAGAATCCTGCAAGGATTCTCTCCAGAATCCTGGAAGGATTCTCTCCAGAATCCTGGAAGGATTCTCTCCAGAATCCTGGAAGGATTCTCTCCAGAATCCTGGAAGGATTCTCTCCAGAATCCTGGAAGGATTCTCTCCAGAATCCTGGAAGGATTCTCTCCAGAATCCTGGAAGGATTCTCTCCAGAATCCTGGAAGGATTCTCTCCAGAATCCTGGAAGGATTCTCTCCAGAATCCTGGAAGGATTCTCTCCAGAATCCTGCAAGGATTCTCTCCAGAATCCTGCAAGGATTCTCTCCAGAATCCTGCAAGGATTCTCTCCAGAATCCTGCAAGGATTCTCTCCAGAATCCTGGAAGGATTCTCTCCAGAATCCTGCAAGGATTCTCTCCAGAATCCTGCAAGGATTCTCTCCAGAATCCTGCAAGGATTCTCTCCAGAATCCTGCAAGGATTCTCTCCAGAATCCTGCAAGGATTCTCTCCAGAATCCTGCAAGGATTCTCTCCAGAATCCTGCAAGGATTCTCTCCAGAATCCTGCAAGGATTCTCTCCAGAATCCTGCAAGGATTCTCTCCAGAATCCTGCAAGGATTCTCTCCAGAATCCTGCAAGGATTCTCTCCAGAATCCTGCAAGGATTCTCTCCAGAATCCTGCAAGGATTCTCTCCAGAATCCTGCAAGGATTCTCTCCAGAATCCTGCAAGGATTCTCTCCAGAATCCTGCAAGGATTCTCTCCAGAATCCTGCAAGGATTCTCTCCAGAATCCTGCAAGGATTCTCTCCAGAATCCTGCAAGGATTCTCTCCAGAATCCTGCAAGGATTCTCTCCAGAATCCTGCAAGGATTCTCTCCAGAATCCTGCAAGGATTCTCTCCAGAATCCTGCAAGGATTCTCTCCAGAATCCTGCAAGGATTCTCTCCAGAATCCTGCAAGGATTCTCTCCAGAATCCTGCAAGGATTCTCTCCAGAATCCTGCAAGGATTCTCTCCAGAATCCTGCAAGGATTCTCTCCAGAATCCTGCAAGGATTCTCTCCAGAATCCTGCAAGGATTCTCTCCAGAATCCTGCAAGGATTCTCTCCAGAATCCTGCAAGGATTCTCTCCAGAATCCTGCAAGGATTCTCTCCAGAATCCTGCAAGGATTCTCTCCAGAATCCTGCAAGGATTCTCTCCAGAATCCTGCAAGGATTCTCTCCAGAATCCTGCAAGGATTCTCTCCAGAATCCTGCAAGGATTCTCTCCAGAATCCTGCAAGGATTCTCTCCAGAATCCTGCAAGGATTCTCTCCAGAATCCTGCAAGGATTCTCTCCAGAATCCTGCAAGGATTCTCTCCAGAATCCTGCAAGGATTCTCTCCAGAATCCTGCAAGGATTCTCTCCAGAATCCTGCAAGGATTCTCTCCAGAATCCTGCAAGGATTCTCTCCAGAATCCTGCAAGGATTCTCTCCAGAATCCTGGAAGGATTCTCTCCAGAATCCTGGAAGGATTCTCTCCAGAATCCTGGAAGGATTCTCTCCAGAATCCTGGAAGGATTCTCTCCAGAATCCTGGAAGGATTCTCTCCAGAATCCTGGAAGGATTCTCTCCAGAATCCTGGAAGGATTCTCTCCAGAATCCTGGAAGGATTCTCTCCAGAATCCTGGAAGGATTCTCTCCAGAATCCTGGAAGGATTCTCTCCAGAATCCTGGAAGGATTCTCTCCAGAATCCTGGAAGGATTCTCTCCAGAATCCTGGAAGGATTCTCTCCAGAATCCTGGAAGGATTCTCTCCAGAATCCTGGAAGGATTCTCTCCAGAATCCTGGAAGGATTCTCTCCAGAATCCTGGAAGGATTCTCTCCAGAATCCTGGAAGGATTCTCTCCAGAATCCTGGAAGGATTCTCTCCAGAATCCTGGAAGGATTCTCTCCAGAATCCTGGAAGGATTCTCTCCAGAATCCTGGAAGGATTCACTCCAGAATCCTGGAAGGATTCACTCCAGAATCCTGGAAGGATTCTCTCCAGAATCATGGAAGGATTCTCTCCAGAATCCTGGAAGGATTCTCTCCAGAATCCTGGAAGGATTCTCTCCAGAATCCTGGAAGGATTCTCTCCAGAATCCTGGAAGGATTCTCTCCAGAATCCTGGAAGGATTCTCTCCAGAATCCTGGAAGGATTCTCTCCAGAATCCTGGAAGGATTCTCTCCAGAATCCTGGAAGGATTCTCTCCAGAATCCTGGAAGGATTCTCTCCAGAATCCTGGAAGGATTCTCTCCAGAATCCTGGAAGGATTCTCTCCAGAATCCTGGAAGGATTCTCTCCAGAATCCTGGAAGGATTCTCTCCAGAATCCTGGAAGGATTCTCTCCAGAATCCTGGAAGGATTCTCTCCAGAATCCTGGAAGGATTCTCTCCAGAATCCTGGAAGGATTCTCTCCAGAATCCTGGAAGGATTCTCTCCAGAATCCTGGAAGGATTCTCTCCAGAATCCTGGAAGGATTCTCTCCAGAATCCTGGAAGGATTCTCTCCAGAATCCTGGAAGGATTCTCTCCAGAATCCTGGAAGGATTCTCTCCAGAATCCTGGAAGGATTCTCTCCAGAATCCTGGAAGGATTCTCTCCAGAATCCTGGAAGGATTCTCTCCAGAATCCTGGAAGGATTCTCTCCAGAATCCTGGAAGGATTCTCTCCAGAATCCTGGAAGGATTCTCTCCAGAATCCTGGAAGGATTCTCTCCAGAATCCTGGAAGGATTCTCTCCAGAATCCTGGAAGGATTCTCTCCAGAATCCTGGAAGGATTCTCTCCAGAATCCTGGAAGGATTCTCTCCAGAATCCTGGAAGGATTCTCTCTAGAATCCTGGAAGGATTCTCTCCAGAATCCTGGAAGGATTCTCTCCAGAATCCTGGAAGGATTCTCTCCAGAATCCTGGAAGGATTCTCTCCAGAATCCTGGAAGGATTCTCTCCAGAATCCTGGAAGGATTCTCTCCAGAATCCTGGAAGGATTCTCTCCAGAATCCTGGAAGGATTCTCTCCAGAATCCTGGAAGGATTCTCTCCAGAATCCTGGAAGGATTCTCTCCAGAATCCTGGAAGGATTCTCTCCAGAATCCTGGAAGGATTCTCTCCAGAATCCTGGAAGGATTCTCTCCAGAATCCTGGAAGGATTCTCTCCAGAATCCTGGAAGGATTCTCTCCAGAATCCTGGAAGGATTCTCTCCAGAATCCTGGAAGGATTCTCTCCAGAATCCTGGAAGGATTCTCTCCAGAATCCTGGAAGGATTCTCTCCAGAATCCTGGAAGGATTCTCTCCAGAATCCTGGAAGGATTCTCTCCAGAATCCTGGAAGGATTCTCTCCAGAATCCTGGAAGGATTCTCTCCAGAATCCTGGAAGGATTCTCTCCAGAATCCTGGAAGGATTCTCTCCAGAATCCTGGAAGGATTCTCTCCAGAATCCTGGAAGGATTCTCTCCAGAATCCTGGAAGGATTCTCTCCAGAATCCTGGAAGGATTCTCTCCAGAATCCTGGAAGGATTCTCTCCAGAATCCTGGAAGGATTCTCTCCAGAATCCTGGAAGGATTCTCTCCAGAATCCTGGAAGGATTCTCTCCAGAATCCTGGAAGGATTCTCTCCAGAATCCTGGAAGGATTCTCTCCAGAATCCTGGAAGGATTCTCTCCAGAATCCTGGAAGGATTCTCTCCAGAATCCTGGAAGGATTCTCTCCAGAATCCTGGAAGGATTCTCTCCAGAATCCTGGAAGGATTCTCTCCAGAATCCTGGAAGGATTCTCTCCAGAATCCTGGAAGGATTCTCTCCAGAATCCTGGAAGGATTCTCTCCAGAATCCTGGAAGGATTCTCTCCAGCATCCTGGAAGGATTCTCTCCAGAATCCTGGAAGGATTCTCTCCAGAATCCTGGAAGAATTCTCTCCAGAATCCTGGAAGGATTCTCTCCAGAATCCTGGAAGGATTCTCTCCAGAATCCTGGAAGGATTCTCTCCAGAATCCTGGAAGGATTCTCCCCAGAATCCTGGAAGGATTCTCCCCAGAATCCTGGAAGGATTCTTCCCCCTCAAAATAAACTGCTGACCTAGTGACTTCCACTAGCAGAAATTGTCCATTCTTGGTAACTTTCCCTTCTCCGGGTTCTCGATCTCGGGACATCTCCGATGTAACAGACCAGCAAGAAGCAAGAGGAAGCCATAGGACATGTCAGGCAACGGGAGGTGGTAACTTGAAAAACTACTTGGTTGTCTCCCACAACAATGCCGGTCGTCCCTTGATGATGATGCCGCTACCGCTGCTACTGCTACTGCTGCTGATGCTGATGATGATGAGAATGGTGATGGCAATGAGAAACTTCCTCCGCCACCGGCCTGCATCCACTTCCGTCACCATCTTTTCGGTTTTGGACACCACCACCACCGGGCGATGTGCATTCATGAACAAACACACTCCTCCGGTTCTGGAGTCCTCTCTCAATGTGGTTGTTGGCGAGGAATGAGGGGGAGAAGGACGGATGGTGCATTCCACACGGGAAGTGCAGTTACCGAATGAGAGTGCGGAGGAAAAATATGGATTGAGCTGCTAGTGGCCTGGCCTGGAGCTGCCACTCCTGGAGGATGGCTATAAAGCAATTCATTTTTCTCCACTCGTGCAGTTTTTTTTTCTTTCTTTCTTCCCTTCACTGACTGCTGGGCTGAGTTTGTTGGGACAAACAACGACGACGACGACGACGACGACTTCAACGGTGACGGAAGAAGAATGCAGCCGAGCTCAGAATCTTTTCCCGGATGCTGGTTTGCTCCGGCGAGCTGGAATGAAATCGTAGATGGGCGGGATAACAAGGCAATAGGAATTTCAAATAAAACAGTCCGTTGATGATGGGAATGGGTGATGTGCAATCGTGCGCGATATGGAGATGGGACGACGACGACTGTTGAAATTAGCGCGAATCGCTGGATAATGGAAATGAGGATGGTTGGTTGGCTGCAGCTGCCTAATGGATGCTTGCACAAAACGTTACCCTTTTAAAAGCTAATGTAAAAATTTTCATTTGGGGCTTTCGTGCAGGTGGTATATGTGAGTGGAAAATAGCCTCTAATAAAATTATTATTTCAGCACATATTCTTGTTTTGGTTTATTAGGGATGATCGCAGCGACGATAAGATTTGAATATCGATTTGGAATGGCCAGTACCATCCCAAGTTACCAAAAATTCCGCTTCCCATGACAAAATGCACTTTCAAGTTTCTCAAAGTTCAGATTAAGTTCCGAACGGAACTTTCTAGCTGCTTAAGAGGCTAACAATGAGCATTGCTGGAACTTCGCATATTAGTTTCAGCAAGACTCATTGTTAGCCTCTTAAGCAGCCAGAAAGTTCCATTCGGAACTTTATCTGAACTTCGTGGAACTTGAAAGCTGCTTAAGATGCTACTCGGAACTTCGTTGGAACTTTCTAGTTTCAAAGCATTTCAGGGGTTTTAGTGAAGGGGTATCTGAAAATCCTTTAAAACTTCCTGTATCGCCCTAGTAATTCCTTGGAACGCTCCTGAAATCCTCTGAAACATCCCTGAAACCTATTGAAAACACTTGGAACGCTTCTGAAACTTATGGAAAAATCCCTGAAATCCCCTTGAACACTCATAACCCAACTAACATTTTCAGCGCTATAAGCTTCAGTCATTTGCTTTCTGTTGTGTAACCATCGAGTAAAAGCAGTCAACGCTGAATAGAAGGAAAGCTAGTCAAATATAAATCATAAGCTAATACACGACTGCAAAACAAGCACCATACGACTACCAAACTCGGTTTGCAGAAATCCATTGCTTGTCACTGGGGCTGCCTTTACTCCACCGTATTCCAACTCCGGGAGATTTCCCGGAAGATGTGAAAACTTGAACACATCGAATAGGAGTCCCCACTAACAAAACAGCTGCTACTATACAGTACCATTTATTATACTGACAAATCCCCAAACCAGCAGCGCTTTAAAGGCCGTTATGCGATTTCATTACGGCTAGAAGCTGTAATAAAGAAACTGTTGGTTTACCAACACGGCTTGTCGGACATAAACATTATTGTCACAACAAACTTTAAGCGGGATATATAGCTACTATACAAATTCTTTACAGCTATCCATGTATGTGCTGTGAAATTATTTGGGTTGCTTTTATTGCACTTTAATTCAATGCCGGAAGATTTGCTGGAAGATGTGCAAATCGAGTAAGAGTCCCAGCCACTACAACAGCTGCTTTTATACAGTATGTTTTGTAATGTTGCCAAAACACAAAACAGCAGCGCTTCGTAGCCGTTTAAAGAACACTCTTTCAGCTAGAAGCTGTGAAGAAGAATCTGTTGGCGCAACCACACAGCTTGTTCAATGTAAACATTATTGCGTTTGACGTTTCAAAAGCTTATGCAGCAAGATGAAGTTGGGTAAGGTTTCTTGTGGCACAATTATGAAGCCTTGTCTGGAGTAAAACAAAACGAGCTATTTTCTATGTTATTTATATATATAGCAGTGTGGCAGCGAGGACATCATCGGGACCAGTGGATAAGGAGATCGGGAGTTCGATTCCAACTAGCGGCAAGTACTTTAATTATTCAATTTTAAAAGTGATAATTCCAGTTCCACATGTATTGCGTCACGGTACCTATAACCTAATTATATTTAATCGTTTAATTTGGGGATGCCGTAAAACTATTATTTAACAACTGCGAAAAGGCTGAAAAAGCGCCTTCTCAAGATGTTAGTGGTTACATAGGAGCCATGAAAAGAGCTATGACTAGGTGGCATAGAAGCTGATCGCGCACAGCATGTACAAGCTGATTAAGTTCGCCAGATTCATTGGTATAGGGCTTGCATAGAAGCTTCCGTCCATATGTACAACACAGTAACTCAGCATCAAGCCGTATTAAGGACGCTTTGTTGACGTTTACATTCACAATAAATGTTAGTTGGGAAAGCCCTAGAAAACCTCTGGAACGGCCCTTAATCTCGCTAGAAAAACCCTGTTACGTCCCTCAAACTCTCACCATAATAAAATAGGGCCTCCGATTATAAGCGTAGAGCACTTAACTGACTTAAAGCAGCTTGGTCTTGAAAATTAGTTCGAACGATCATCGGGATCGTGCAAAATATGAATGATGAACGTTATTCTGTATAACGAATCTATGACAAAAGGTCGAAAGACATAAGGTCGAAGGACAAAAAGTCGAAGGACAAAAGGTCGAATGGACAAAAGGTCGAATGGTCAAAAGGTCGAATGGACATAAGGTCGAATGGACAAAAGGTCGAATGGACAAAAGGTCGAATGGACAATAGGTCGAATGGACAAAAGGTCGAATGGACAAAAGGTCGAATGGACAAAAGGTCGAATAGAATAAAAGGTATAATTGACAGTAGACAATTTGGAAGACATGATAAAGTGGTCAGTATTTGACAGAAAAACGACAATTAGCTTATATGCAGCTATTTACTACCGCATTGCATTCCGAAATAGATGCCTAGAATGATAGAAAACGACTTTGAAATCAAATCCGCTGAAAATACTCTGAAGCTTCTTGGAATGCCTCCGAAATCTACCTTAAATCCGCTGAAACCCCATGTAACGCACATTAGATCCTCCAAAACCCCCCGAAAACGCCATGTAACGCCTCCGTAACGTTTCTGAAATCCTCCGAAAATGCTCTGAAGCCTTTTGGAATGCCTCCAAAAACCCCCTAATACCGTAGGAAACCCCATGTAACGCACCTCAGACCCTCCGAAACCCCCAAAAACGCCATATAACGCCTCCGTAACGTTTGTGAAATCCGCCGAAAATGCTTTGAAGCTCTTTGCAATGCCTCCAAAATCCCCCTTAAACCCCCAGAAACCCCATGTAACGCACCTCAGACCTTTCGAAACCCATGAAAACGCTATGTAACGCTTCCGTAACGTTTGTGAAATCCGCTGAAAATTCTCTGAAGCTCTTTGGTATGCCTCCAAAATCCCCCTAAAACCCCCAGAAACCCCATGCAACGCACATCAGGCCCTCCGGAACCCCCAAAAACGCCATATAACGCCTCCGTAACTTTTGTGAAATCCGCCGAAAAATGCTCTGAAGCTCTTTGGAATGCCTCCAAATCCGATAATGAAAAAATGTACTATACGGTTCACGGGTTGGGAGGTATGGCTTTCAATCTTTGGAGGAATAACTTATGAAAGCTTAAGAATCCGTTTTTGAGTTATTCTTGCAAAGACTGAACGCCATACCTCCCAGCATAATCATGAGCAGTCGAAATTCGAAGAAATCATTTATACTTATACAGTGTAATTCGTCGGAACTAAAATCCAAGAGGAGATGAGATGATCACTAATCACAAGTAGTATTTTTTTCTGCAGTAGAGATAGGAAGAACAGCTATTGAATTAAAGAAGGCAAAATTTCTGATTGAAGTACCTAAGTAGTCGATAATTAATTCTGTAACAAAACTTAAAAGAACAGCCTATAAATTTAAGAAGGAAAAATTACTGAACAAAACATCAAACTAAATTGCCATTAAATACTACATCAACACAACTTGAAAGAATAGCCTAAAACAAAAGAAGGAAAAATTTCCTATAGAAATGTCAGTGGCTGAAATACATATGATAACTATATAAGCACCATAATGTTTCTCTCTCTCTCGGGGGTGGAAGCTCAGGTAAAATATTATCTCCTGGGCGCCCATTAAAAACACCACCCCCGGCGAAGACTGGCGCTCGAGCCTAGCTATTTAGCACTGTAGTTGGAGGAAATGCCAATGCAGAACCCGTAGCTTCCGGGAAGGTAAGCCCAGCTCCCTGGGTTAGTGGGTTGGTGTCAGGCCCTGCGAGCCAGCCGTAAAAAAGACTAGCACCGGAAAATCAACAAGAGAAGAATGCGAACCGATACCAATGGCGACGACCACAGCGACGAAAAGGGACTTGCGATTGGAAGCTCGGTACGTGGAACTGCAGATCTCTCAACTTCATCGGGAGCACCCGCATACTCGCCGATATACTGAAGGACCGCGGGTTCGGAATCGTAGCGCTGCAGGAGGTGTGTTGGACAGGATCTATGGTGCGAACGTTTAGAGGTAATCATACCATCTACCAGAGTTGCGGCAACACACGTGAGCTGGGAACAGCTTTTATAGTGATGGGCGACATGCAGAGGCGCGTGATCGGTTGGTGGCCGATCGACGAAAGAATGTGCAGGTTGAGGATCAAGGGCCGATTCTTCAACATTAGCATAATAAACGTGCACAGCCCTCACTCCGGAAGCACTGATGATGACAAAGACGCATTTTACGCGCAGCTCGAACGCGAGTACGACCGCTGCCCAAACCACGACGTCAAGATCATCATAGGGGATCTAAACGCTCAGGTAGGCCAGGAGGAGGAATTCAGACCGACGATTGGAAAGTTCAGCGCCCACCAGCTGACGAACGAAAATGGCCTACGCCTCATCGATTTCGCCGCCTCCAAGAACATGGCCATTCGTAGCACCTTCTTCCAGCACAGCCTCCCGTATCGTTACACCTGGAGATCACCACAACAAACGGAATCGCAAATCGACCACGTTCTGATTGATGGACGGCACTTCTCCGACATTATCGACGTCAGGACCTATCGTGGCGCTAATATCGACTCCGATCACTACCTGGTAATGGTTAAACTGCGCCCAAAACTCTCCGTTATTAACAACGTACATTACCGGCGGCCGCCCCGGTACGATCTAGAGCGACTGAAGCAACCGGATGTCGCCACCGCATACGGGCAGAATCTCGAGGCAGCGTTGCCGGACGAGGGTGTGCTCGATGTGGCCCCTCTAGAGGACTGCTGGAGTACAGTGAAAGCAGCCATCAACAACGCAGCCGAGAGCACAATCGGGTACGTAGAACGGAGTCGACGAAACGATTGGTTCGACGAGGAGTGCAGAGCGGTTCTGGAGGAGAAGGATGCAGCGCGGGCGGTAATGCTGCAGCATGGAACCCGACAGAATGTGGAGCGATACAGACAGAAGCGGAAGCAGCAGACCCGTCTCTTCCGGGAGAAAAAGCGCCGCCTGGAAGAAGCGGAGTGCGAGGAAATGGAACTGCTGTGCCGTTCACAGGAAACACGCAAGTTCTACCAGAAGCTCAACGCATCCCGCAAAGGCTACGTGCCGCAAGCCGAAATATGCAGGGATAAGGAAGGGAGCCTCCTGACGGACAAACGTGAGGTGATCGAAAGGTGGAAGCAGCACTTCGACGAGCACCTGAATGGCGAAGAGAATGTAGGCACGGAGGACCAAGGCAGCGGAGGAAATGACTATGTTGGTGCAGCAGAGGACGGGAACGAACCAACTCCCACGCTGAGGGAAGTTAAGGATGCCATCCACCAGCTCAAAAACAACAAAGCGGCTGGTAAGGACGGTATCGCAGCAGAACTCATCAAGATGGGCCCGGAAAAGTTGGCCACCTGTCTGCACCAGTTAGTAGTCAAGATCTGGGAAACCGAACAGCTACCGGAGGAGTGGAAGGAAGGGATAATCTGTTCCATCCACAAGAAAGGCGACAAGTTAATGTGTGAGAACTTTCGAGCGATCACCGTTTTGAATGCCGCCTACAAAGTGCTATCCCAGATCATCTTCCGTCGTCTTTCACCTAAAGTAAATGAGTTCGTGGGAAGTTACCAAGCCGGTTTCATCGACGGCCGGTCGACAACGGACCAGATCTTCACCGTACGGCAAATCCTCCAGAAATGCCGTGAATACCAGGTCCCAACGCACCACCTGTTCATCGACTTCAAAGCGGCATACGACAGTATCGACCGCACAGAGCTATGGAAAATTATGGACGAGAACAGCTTTCCCGGGAAGCTGACTAGACTGATAAGAGCAACGATGGACGGTGTGCAGAACAGCGTAAGGATTTCGGGTGAGCTATCCAGTTCATTTGAATCTCGACGGGGACTACGACAAGGTGATGGACTTTCCTGCCTACTATTCAACATCGCCCTGGAAGGTGTTATGCGACGAGCCGGGCTCAACAGCCGGGGTACGATCTTCACGAAATCCAGCCAATTTGTCTGTTTTGCGGATGACATGGATATTATTGCCAGAACATTTGGAACGGTGGCAGAACTGTACACCCGCCTGAAACGTGAAGCAGCAAAGGTCGGACTGGTGGTGAATGCGGCTAAGACAAAGTACATGCTGGTAGGTGGGACTGAGCGAGACAGGACAAGCCTTGGCAGCAATGTTACGATAGACGGGGATACTTTCGAGGTGGTAGAAGAATTCGTCTACCTCGGTTCCTTGCTAACGGCTGACAATAACGTGAGCCGTGAAATACGAAGGCGCATCATCAGTGGAAGTCGTACCTACTATGGGCTCCAGAAGAAACTGCGGTCAAAAAAGATTCACCCCCGCACCAAATGTACCATGTACAAGACGTTAATAAGACCGGTGGTTCTCTACGGACACGAGACATGGACGATGCTCGAGGAGGACCTGCAAGCACTCGGAGTTTTCGAGCGACGGGTGCTAAGGACGATCTTCGGCGGTGTGCAGGAGAACGGTGTGTGGCGGAGAAGAATGAACCACGAGCTCGCTGCACTTTACGGCGAACCCAGCATCCAGAAGGTGGCCAAAGCCGGAAGGATACGGTGGGCAGGGCATGTTGCAAGAATGCCGGACAACAACCCTGCAAAGCTGGTGTTTGCAACTGATCCGGTTGGCACAAGAAGGCGTGGAGCGCAGAGAGCACGATGGGCGGACCAGGTGGAGCGTGATCTGGCGAGTGTTGGGCGTGACCGAGGATGGAGAGCTGCAGCTGCAAATCGAGTATTATGGCGGCAAATTGTTGATTCAGTATTATCATGAATTTGATGTGAACTAAATAAATGAAATGAAATGAAATGAATGTTTCTCTCAATGAGCAACAACATGAACCATTCGACCTTTTGTCCCATTCGACCTTTTGTCCCATTCGACCTTTTGTCCCATTCGACCTTTTGTCCCATTCGACCTTTTGTCCCTTCGACCTTTTGTCCATTCGACCATTTGTCCATTCGACCTTTTGTCCTTCGACCTTTTGTCCTTCGACCATTTGTCCTTCGACCTTCTGTCCTAAAGCCCTGTACAACCACAATCGAATAATGTAGCTAGAGAAATTGCTCAAATTCGGGAAAGTTGGTTTCAATTATATCCTCGAAGAAGAAGATATTTCTCCTGTGCAAACACGCAAGCTATGAATCCGCGAAAGACAATACCAAAACTATTGCCGCTCATATTAATGCACGTATCAAATGTATCAGATCGTAACGAGAGCCACTATTTCATAATCCTCACACTTCGAAAAACCCATGTAATTTTGTGTCATTTAACTCCGACATATAGCAGCGAGCAAAATGACACAAAATTAGATTTCCTTTTATTTTTACACGATTTGGATTCCAGCGATCTTGTAATTTTACAGCACGCGTCTTCTGGCTTTAACCTAACCTCAATCTCCTGTTTCTTTTCAGAACGCTACAGTCCAGGCTTTTTTTCATATGAAAAAAACAAAGACTAGAAATACCAGTTGAATACACTTTATTACATATCAATTCTATTTTTTATCGATTGTACATACAAATGTATAAATCAGTGTTTTGCACTATAAAATCACGATCCGGATGACCTCCTCCTCCTCCGCGCATTACAGCATACCTGCTTCTCTGCCATTGCCAACTGCATCCGTCCGAGAGGATCATACCATTCTGCATGTTGACACCCATCGCTCGTTTATATAATTATAACCACTGCACAAATTTATTAAAAATGTTGGGATCGCTAGATAAAACACAACTCGGAAAGATTGAACAAACAACCGACGGCGTTTGACGTTTCGTCGTAAACAAACATAGCTCGGTCGGATTGCGTTATTGGTCATGTAATTTTTTGGCACAAGTAATTGAAAAGTAAGTCACATGATTAAATGTTACTGGTAAACGCTTAAAAGCATGTCCAAAATGTCTAATACAGATCAGGCAATGATTTTCTTTGCGTTCACGTTTCCGGAGACTTAAAAATATGTCATATATTAGATTATGTCACGAATTATTATGTCAACTTCTTCAATTATGTCACCGTCAAAATTGAGATTTTTTTAGTGTGCTTCAAGAAAGATCATGTGTAATATTTTTTGGTAGGCCCTGCGGCTATAAAAGAGGAAGATCAATAAAGACGACAATCAGTTTTGTATTGGACTCCACACTGGACACCTCCCGGTCAAGTATTTTTTTGCTACTCAAATACCTTTGTCCTGACACTAATGTAATTTAAATTATTCCGATCACTTGATTGGATGATCCATGCCTTTAAAAGAGCGGATACTTAGAATCGTGGAAGTTCAAATCATTGGATCTATCAAAATTTCTCTCACTCTGATAATTCTCTTCGGTAGAAAGTTCCCTGTAGATGAGAATTTTGAGTATAGAAAGGCCTAAGGGCTACTACACACGATTTAGACGAGTCACCAATCATTAAATCTATCAAACTCTGGCAAGCTAAGGTTCTGAATGCGAGAACGTTGGAATGAGTGTAGAAAGGCCTAAATGCTATCGTACACGGCATGGACGTATCGATTTTGACTATTCTCCCTTTCGAACCTCCTATCCTGAGTGAGTAGTATCAGTGTTCGAAAGTATCACGTTCTGACTAGTCTGTTGGTTGGCTCGAACGGAATGTAATACCGTATCTTTTCGCAACGGTACCGCGAAACGACTGCGGGTTTTCCTCATCCTGATCATCTTCGATTCATCATCGCGATAGTTGTGGACAAGAGTGCTGCTAGATATGCTGCTGGTAGCAGGTATTTGGTCTAGTTCAACCACAATAGGAACACCACACGTCCAATCGTGCTACCTATTGGAAGATTGTGCTGCCACCAATATTTGGTGGCTCCAGAGAGGAACTTCTGCCACCAACATTTTCTGGCTCTAGAGAGGAGCTACTTCCACCAACAATTACAATTATCAACTAACCAGCCCTCGGCTAGTTCATGTCGTAAATGAAACAGTGTGTATCAGTGGAGAACTATCAACGGCTGCGGGTCTTCAGGAACAGATGCTCGTAGAAGTTTAGTCCGTGCATGGTGGCCTATCAAGGGCTAGTTGTAAAGGAGGGTGAGTTCTGTATGCTAAGGGTGGAATGTTCAATTCCGGGCCAGACCAGGAACTTTCCCTGACTTCCTTGGTCATATAGTATCTTGGTGCCTGCCACACAATATACACATGGCCGAAATGGTCATTGGCAGAGAAAGTTTTTACTTAATAACATTGCTCATAGAACACTAAGCTGAGAAGTAAAACTGCATACAACATTTATAAGGTAAAAAATCGCAAAATAAAATCAAACACTTTTATTGGCTCTTTGCGTCAAAGATTTTCGAAGCCTTAATGTGCTTTAAAAAGGCTGACAAATTTTCAATTGAGCCTCGATTTTACTTGAAATCGTAAGTATGTGAATATAATTAACAGTAGTCCTTAATCTTCACATAGGTCAACGACCATCACCTACCAATTTAAATATGCACGCCCCAGGAAACAATCTCAGTCTTTATTTGATTACCGACAGCTTACCCGTGCTGCAATCTCGCCAACAACCGCACGATGTCGCACGTTATTCCCCCATCCAGCCTCTTCTGCGCGAAGGTACCATTTGCACAAGAAATTGTATTTCATTAGCAACCAACAACCCTCCTTTGCCCAACCGGAGTCAAGCGGTCAACCAGTTTTCAATTTGCAGCACTATCTTCTTCCACGAACCTTGTACCGTCGCATCGTCGCTACCACCGCCGGCCGGTCAAGCCTTAAACTGTCCCCACTCTCACTTCAGCGTGAATGTTTACATAGTGTTATTAGAGCGTGGTGTTCAACCGTTTGCAGTTCGGCCTTTCTCTGACCTAGTTCCTTTCCGGAACCCCCACATACCTACCGGACGAAATCCGTTTTCACATGCACATGAACTAGGGGAGCAATCCAAACAACCGCCAAGTTTACCGGGATTGAACACAAACACCAGCAGCAGCAGCGGTGAGCGACCACGCCACGCACAGAAGCCAGAGCTACACGCAGAGTCAGTGACATCCGTGTGTTCAAAACATTCGTGTGACTGCAAACTCGCCCTTTTGGCCGCCGCCGCCGACGTCCGGTGTCCGTTGTGTCGTCTTCGTTATCGCCGACAGTTACTCCACTCCCTCAAGGCACCCCTCCACTGACTGCCCTGACTGCGACTGACTGCCAAAGGAAATTTTCAACAGCTCTCACGTTCCGCCGTTGTCGTCGTGTCCGGGACGACTGAAATTCCCCTCCCGGGAGGGCCGATGTTAATGTTTATGTGATTTGTCCTCCCCGCGCCGACCGACCGCGCTCGCTGCACACTACAAACTAACAGCCCCCGGTTGGAACAGGAGCAGGAACGAAACTCTACACCACCGCGGTGCGCGCTGATTCGTATCGCTACCTCCACTATGACGACACTCCAGGGACAGTAGTGTGCTGGCTGCGCACAACAGACAGACAGAGATTCTCCGGTAGTCCAGTGTACCAGCGGTCATGAGTGTAGGAAGGCAGCCCTTTTCCTTCGTGGCATGAATTTCGGGTTTTTGGATTGTACCTTATGCCAAAAATCCAAAAATTGTTAAAAGTCTTCCAAAAGCATAATAAAAATTCATAAATATGCAAATATACATGGAAACCATTGCTGTCATAGTGGAATTTGAGCTCAGTGTTTTCAAATTTCAGCGCCCACAGAAGTAAATGTTTTGCCTTATTAAAAACTATTCCTCCTTTGCGATTTCTCCAGGAATTCATCTAACGATTTCTTCCAAAGATGCAATTTTTTTCACAAAGATTCAAAAATTGTTTCTTTTTGTAATTTTTTCTTGAAATTTCCAAAAATTCAGAAATTCTTTAGGAACACTTCAGAAATTAGTTTTGGATTTTCTCATATGGATCCTTCATGCATTTTGTTTGAAAATCATAACTTTCAGTAATTCTTTTTGAAATTTTGACGGTTATGGTTTCGGAGTTGATTACTTTTGATTTTCTTCAGGATTTTTTTGTTTATCTGCAAAACTTTCTGCAAAATTTTCTTCAGAAATTTCATCATGTACATAGTAATTTTGAGAATTTTGGCTACTAATACACTCATAATTTGTATAAGTAATTCGTCTATGAATTACTCTAAGAGCTCCTCTAAGGATTCCCTCTGGAAATCCTCCAAGAAACAATCAGAAAGTTATTGAGGGTTTTCTTGAAGAGTACCACCAGTACCTTTGCCTGAAATTATTTCCTGAGAAACTCTGGAAATAAGTTCAGGCAAAGGTACTGGTGGAACTCTTGAAGAAAACCCTTAATAAATTTCAGAGGGTTTCTTTAAGAAATGTCCTACTATTTTTGTCTAGGCAGTAAGAATGTGTTTCAAGGATCTCTTATAGGTATTCTTCAAGGAATTTATCTACGAATTTCTCCAAAGATAACTTTAGAAGCTGATTCAAAAATTTTTGTCCAGGAATCCCTTCCAGAAAACTTTCAAGTATTTCTTTTATTTAGGTAACCTTAAAGATATCATCAGGAGTTTGTTCAAGGGATTCCTCCAGGCAATTTTCCTTGAATTCCTTCAGGGATTCTTTCAGGAATTCTTCCTGTATTTTTTGTAGACTTTTTGTAAGAACTTATGAAAAAAACAATCCTGAAGAAATATCTGTAACGGTTCCTACAGGATTCTCTGAGTAAATCCTAGAAGATGTTACTGACGGGACCGCAATAGCAATTTTAATATTTAAATATTTATTGTAGGAATTCCTGCAGCAATCCCTGAAAGGAATTTGGAGGAAACCATGGAAGAATTCCGAAGGATTTTGAAGAAATTTATAAAGCAATTTTTAAAAAATCCATGAAAGAGCTTTTGAAGAAATTCCCTGCTGAAATGAGTATTCTCAAAATCCATAAAACTCTTTTTCAGAGTTTAAGGAGATATTTTTAAGCAATCCTTGAAAAAATTCTAGAAGCACTCCGATCAGGAATATCCGAAAGAATTCCTGATAAAAATTTTGAATAAATCTCCATTAGAATATCACTGTTGAAATAGCAGGAAATCCTCTTGAATAAACGTCTACATTTCTGGAAAAATGTCAGTGATATTCTAGAAGGAGGAATTCCTGAAGAACTTTCTAGACATTTACCTGGAGAGCCTCATCAGGGAACCCTTGATTAAAAAGTTAATGTCTATAAAGTAGGGAGGTATTACAAGAAATTATTTTAGGTATTCTTCAAGGCATTCATGTGAGAATCCCTCCGAAGATGAATTCAGAAATTGTTTCAAGAACTTTTGTCTAGGAATCCCTACAAGACAACATTTAATAATTTCTTCTATGAGTTCTCACAGGTATAACCATGAGTTTGTTTAAGTGATTCCACTGGTCAATTTTCCAGAATTTACTTCAGTCATTCTTTCAGGAATTGTTCCAGTATTTTTTGTGCAATTTTTGAAACAGAAAAACTTGTAGTTAGAAGACACAGAATAGCAATAGCAAATTGAGGGATGAATTTTTGAAAAAAATCGCGTTCTGGTGGGATTCGAACCCACGATTCGCTAGACCGGTGCTTTAACCAACTAAGCCACAGAACAAGTGATAACTCTGCGGAATAGAAAACCAAACTGAACCCGAGCCCTCACCATGAACATTCACTTTCTCAAGAACCATCTCTCTTTCGGCTTAGATGTCAATCCACAACACAGCCTCGTTTGTGCCTAACAACTACAAGTAAGAGCGTATTATTTTTATTTGAAGCCGAGACTTACTCTCGCACTCCGCATACCTAGTCACCAAGCAGTCTGTTTGCTGGTGTCTAATTCAGTATGCGTCGAGAGCTCGGCACGGTCGCACGTTCCACGACTAATTGCGCCGATGACGCGCTCATTTGTAGTTGTTGGGCACAAACGAGGCTGTGTTGTGGATTGACATCTAAGCCGAAAGAGAGATAGTTCTTGAAAAAGTAAATGTTCATGGTGAGGGCTCGGGTTCAGCTTGGCTTTCTATTCCGCAGAATTATCACTTGTTCTGTGGCTTAGTTGGTTAAAGCACCGGTCTAGCGAATACGGGGTCGTGGGTTCGAATCCCACCAGAACGCGATTTTTTTTTTCGAGAATTCATCCCTCAATTTGTCAATTAGCAACATTCTGTGTCTTCTAACTACAAGTTTTTCTGTATGTTTTGAAAGAACTTTTGAAGTAAAATCCTTCGAGGAATATCAGCAACAATTTCTGTATAATTCGCTGAGTGACTCCGAGAGGATGTTTCAGACGGAATCGCAACAGCAATTTATTGATATGTTTATTATAGGAATTTCTGCTTAGGGAATTCACGGAGGAATCCGTGGAAGAACTTCCGATGGAATTTGAAGAGTTTTTAGAGATTTTTTTTAAAACTCCATGGAAAAACTTTTTAAGAAATCCCTTGCTGATAGGAATAACCTTGAAATCTCTAAAACTCCGAAACAGACTCTAGAGATATTTTCAAGGAATCACTGAAGGAATTCTAGAGGCAATCTGATTAGAAATTTTCGACAGAATTTTCGAAGGAAGTTCTGAGAAAACCTCCATTAGAATCTCTCTGTTAAAATATCAAGAAGTCCTCTAAAAATGAATCTCTTGCAACAGAGTAGAGAGTAGACCGATAAAGCCATAAAATGATTAAGTTATAGATTTCTAGATTTCTGAAGAAATCCCAGAAATATTCGAGAAAGAGGATTTTTTGAAGAACTATCTGGACAAATACCATCAGAAACTCAACAGGAAACCCCTGGATGAAAAGTTTATTGAGGAGATTTTAGGAAAATTTCTAAACAAATCCTTAAATAAAATTCTTTGAGGTTTTTTCTTAAAGTATACCTAGAGCAATCTGTTACAGTTTTTCTGAAGGAATTACTGTATGAATTCTTGGATAAACGCCCAGATACAGTTCTGCAAAAATCTCTAGGAAAAAATCTATTGAGATATTTAAATATGATTTTTTTTTGTAAAAAATTCTAGAAAATAAATAAATAAAAAATCTCAGACAATCCGTGGAGAAATCCGTAGAGTAAACTTTAAAAAAAAAAATGTTGTGTATAACATGTGGGCAAATGCATGAAAGAATATCTGTAGAAAGTTTTGACGAACTCTCTGTATAAACTCTTGAAGAAATTCTCAGATAAATTCTAGAAGGCATTTCTGGTAGAGCTTTTAAGAATTTTCTTGTAAGATTTTCTGAAACATTAGCTGGAGGAATTGCTGAACTAATACCTGAAGGTCTTTAAAAGGAATCCGTAGAAGTATTTCTGAAGATGTGATATCCATGGATGGTTTTCTAAACAAATCTTTCAATACATTTTTGGAGGAATCTCTCAATTAATTTCTAATGCAGTGTTGGCAATGATCGTAAATGAATCCCAGAATCTCGGACGAACTCTCTCAGGAAAACCTGGGGAATCCTAGGAGGAATCAATTAATTAATTGCGATGAAATGCTAATCAAATTCCAGAAAGAATTCCCTGGGGTATCTTTGAAACAATCTTGGGGAAATCCCTGAAGGAACCGGGTAATGAGTTCCGTGGCAAATTCGCCGAAGGCATTCTGAGTAAAAATGCCGAATTCAAAAAAATATCTCAGGAGAAATCAAATAAGAGAGTCGTGGAGGAATCTCTGAAAAGTCCAGGGAGAAATCCCGAAAGAAATTCTTAAGAGAATCTTGAGAGAAAACAATGAAAAAATAGTGGAAGGAGTTCCGGGAGAAATTTCCAAAGGAATTCCCAGGAAAACCCTTGAAAGAATCCCTAAATGAATCGTTGGCGAAATCAACAAATCCGGTGAAACAAACGAAAACATTTCAGGAGTTCTGAGAGAAATTTTTCTAGGAAGCTCGGTTGCAACCTCTGAATTAATTCCAGGAGAAAACACAGGAATCTTTAAGGAGTTCCTGACCTAATCTCGAGAATATTCTATGAAAAAATTTGGAACGAATTTCGTGAATAATCCCTCGAGAAATCCCCCGAGAAATCCGTGGTGGAGTCAATGAAGAAGTTCTGGGAGAAACCAGAGCAAGAGTACCGGAAGAAATCAAGGAAGGAATCTCAGTCTTTCGATAAAAAAACATAATGGAATCCTGGGAAGAATCCTTGAAAAAAAAATCACGAGTGTGGAGCGGACCTGGTGTGATGGTTAGAACACTTGACTTGACAGTCAAGGACCTGGGATCGAATCCCACTCCCGACAAACTCGCAGAATGTGAGTTCTTCTTTCGGAAAGGAAGTAAAGCGTGGGTCCCGAGATGAACTAGCCTAGGGCTAAAAATCTCGTTAATACAGATTAAAAAAAAAAGACACGAATGAATTTTGGGTAGCATCTCTACGAGAAACCAAGAGAAAATAAACGAAAAAATACCGAGACATTTGTATCCGCCTTACTTTTTTTTTTTTTTAATTTTAGGATACATGATATTTCTTTTTTTTTCTTCCACCCCTATTCATTAACTAGTGAGGCTGATATGCAAATTTTCTTTTTCTTTTATGGCTCTCAGGCACGATAGGAGAGAATTTATAAGTAACACAAAAAAATATAAGAATTTATATGAATTTATGAAAAACAGAATTTATAAGAAACAAAAAAAAAATGGAAAACTCAAATTAGACCCACTATTGAAAAAAAATACAAACTATTGAAAAATTGTTGCTTGACAACCTTTTTTTATTGAAAACTAGCTGTCCCGGCAGACGTTGTACTGCCATTTTGGTTGTGATTGTTTGACAGCTGTTGATGGCTCATTTTGGCACCGCACTCTAGATTGGGTTTGTTCCGATCGCCTTGAATTTCTTTCCCGCTCATAACAGTTTCAGTAATTTTACAATTGCTCTTCTTTGAAGTTGATTTTCGTAACTTTTTTTTACTTATAAACACAGCCACCATGAATACGAATCGAACCGTGCAAGAGTCATGCTGATTGGTTCACCCGTTCGTGAGTTTTGTTGCCTCAAAGGGACTTCAAACTCATTTATATATATATACTAGCTGTCCCGGCAAACTTTGTCTTGCCGTCTTGTGGTGGTTTGACAACTGTTGAGCTCAAAATAGCACCGCACTCTAGATTGATTACATTTTGGTCGTGTTGATTTCCTTCCCAGCTCATAGAAAATCAATTCTTTTTCAATTTTGTTACTTTTCTAGTTGATTTTCGTAACTTTTTCTGCATATAAACACAGCCACCATGAATACGAATCGAACTGTGCAAGAGTCATGCTGATCGGTTCACCCGTTCGTGAGTTTTGTTGCCTCAAAGGGACTTCGAACTCATTTTTATATATATAGATATATATATATAGATGTATGAATTTCAAATAACTCAACGTACATATGTACAGATGGGTAAATTATTGGATAAATTGGGAAAAAATCCACAGCTCAGGTGAGATTTGTACTCACGACCCTTATTCGCTAGACAAGTGCTTTACCAACTAAGCTACCGAGCCAATTAATGACCCGGCAACCTAGTTTTCATAAGGTTCAATTCTAATCTCATCGATCTATATCATCTTCCCCTAAACCGCAAATATAACCATCTCTGTTGAGCATATGTACGTACCCATCTGTACATATGTACGTTGAGTTATTTGAAATTCATAATTGACCACACGGAATCGTATTACCGAAAATTTGCACTTTGAGTGAGTTGAAAATGTAGTCATGGGTAGCCCCTTCAAAACTTTGGGATTTTCGAAGAGAGGGAGGATGGAGTAGGGGTGGGGAGTTGACATGCAACAAATAAATTTTTTGCATCGGCCTAATTTTGAAATTATTAAAAGGAAATTTTATTTTATTGTAACGGATAGTTAGATTATTTCGAAAGGACGTGACTGCTTTTTGAAACATCTTCTTCTTCCACTTTCGGAATGAGGAGAATTTCTTCCATCTGCTATCAGCTGTGAATTGTGATTAAGCGATAAAATATGATCCATAACGATTTCAGAAACAATTTTCTGAAAGCAAGTATTTTCTAATTTCTTTTGATGGTATAGCAATTGCTGTATTGCATTTCAAAAAGCATTTTTTTTGGTAAATTCTGATTTATTTGTGCACGTTTTGATTTATTTATGGAACTTTTGTCCTCCAATTGTGCTTGGAATTTTGAGTTTTCAGTAGGGCGCAGTAGGGCCTTTGTTGCGATCGGAAACCCCCATGCACTTGAATTTTCTCTAGATGTTTCCACCGTACAGTTCATGTTTTTTTTTTGTTTTTTTGAAACTTATTCCAGATTTCACTAAAATGGCTTTCTTATATTTATTTGGCACCAGCATTTCAAAAGACTGTTTTGTCTTCATAGATATCTACATCAATGTCTTTAGAAATTTTGGATTATATTTCATATTTCTCACAATACTGCCAGACAGATAAATTGCTACTTACTCTATCCGATAGTATGACGATTTATTGCTTGAGAGAAATGAAATACGATTTTCAAATGAACAAGAATATCTTGTTTAAAAAAATATCATATACATCAGTATACATCGAAATAAAGCTTGTATATTAATGTACTTTGCTATGGGGTGAGGGTTCGACACCCATTCCATGTGATGATAGTTTTCTGACGGAGATCTTTTTCCTTTATTTAACAGACAAATCGCTTTATTTTTCAATAATTTGGAAAAGTTTTTTATTTCGATTTATATTTTTTATTTTTCAAAAGTGTTATTTTTTTTGTCCCAAAACATGTTTGCTCAATCTAAGCTTAAATAACAACGTCTGCGATTGGCCATTTGGCTTAATTTCAGCCTTTGACATAAAACCGTCGGTCGAAATGCCTCATCTGTCTGTATTCAATGGAATCTTTTGTTATCCCAAGTAAAATTTTGATTGCCAATTAATCTTATAGAGGTTTTCAGAACCGGTATAAAACCTTATCTTTTTATTTTGCTTTTATGATGGTTTTAAAGACCTCTTCTAGACTATTTGACCAAAAATGTAACTTTGAATACGACTGATTCATATTATATAAGTTAATTAACTTGTTTGAAGTTTTTGTGTTTTTTTTATTTAAAATTCAGCTGGCACTTTAAAGTGTTGCTGATGAGCTTCAAGTAAATATTTTTGTACTTATTTAGAAATTACTGGATTACCAGATTAATATCTGAATAGATCTTCCAGATCGCAATCCATGATGAAAAACTTTACCAGTAACACCACAGGAGGAATTGCTAGTCCAGCGGATGTTTCGGAACAATTTCTTAGAAAATTTGTGTATCGTTTTCTGGAAAATGTCTGGCGTTTTTTTTTTTTTTGGAAAAGTAAAGAGCTAGAGTAGCTTAAAAAAACAAAAACAAAAATTAAATTGGTCATTTGGGGATTTTTTATTCTATCGTATAAGCTGGTACGAAGGTTCTCAGAATTGAATGATTTTTTTTCACAGTTATAGGGTATATGTACCATTCCTTGGCCTAATTTGCAAGCCGCCTTGACAATGTTGACCATAACTCGTGAATTAATAGCACTAGAAATAATATGTTGACCCTATTACACACTCTAGACAATGCATATTTCACCAATTGGAAGTAAACTAACGTAAATATTCAAGAATTTACTTAATTAAGTTGAAAAAATTCGATGCTATGGGATGCAACATTGGTCTATGGTACAAAAATTGGCCCATCAGTGGATATAACGTTGGCCTATTGCTTTCCATGCACTAGAACCACTAATTATCTATTTTTTTTTCAATATTTCTGCTGAAGTATTATATCTGTTTGTTCACCAATCTTACTTTTAAATTACATTTTCGGAGCCAAATTTTCAAAAAAAACTATAAATATATCACTTAGACTAAAGTTATTGTAAATGTTGTTGACGTCTTTTTGTCAGTGTTTTTGACGTCACTATACTGATGGGCCAAGATTTGGGTACATAGTGAAAAAAAATCTCCCCAATATTCGGCCCACATTCAATTTGTAAAAAAGTTATTATTCGTTGAAAACAAATATACAAGTTCAAAATAGCGTCTTTGACCATCGCATCAAATATTCAGTTAATGAAAAGTCAATTCGAAATATTCCAGAATCATGCCA
The DNA here is from genome assembly GCF_035046485.1 of Aedes albopictus. NCBI lineage: Eukaryota > Metazoa > Arthropoda > Insecta > Diptera > Culicidae > Aedes > Aedes albopictus. Next base: position 304,763,476 of record NC_085136.1, read on the forward strand.
TTCATGATCATGTGTATAGACCATTCACTAAGCCGAAGGATCATGGCGTCTACAAAACCTAAACAAAGTGACATTTTCATTAAATTTTAATGATCCAAAGTGCTAAAATTGAAACGAAATGTTACAGTTGTTTGCCGCATAGCTTTTCCGATATCCAGTTATGCGTGTTTTTTGAGTTTTTGGTTTACGTTGAGATAGGCCCAACGAGGGGACTATGCCAACGAAGCTTCCCGATACCCTATATGAACAAAAACTAAATTGAAAAAAAAAAATCAAGGTTGCCTAATTTTCCGGAAAACTCCAAAAAATTTCCACAGATACCACCTACTTGGAAAAATCATAACTCAAGAACGAAGCATCGTATACACATTTTTTTTGCGAAATCATAAGCAAATTTTCTCAGAAATTAAAAAAAAATACAAAATGAAAATGGTTTTCCACAAAATTTTTCGAAGTTTAGAAAAATCGGTTGAAAAAGTCTATTTAGGAAGTTCATAAAAATTGGCAGGAAATTACACAAGCTACATTCTGTGAAATTCTCAAGATGTGGTTTTTCTCCGTCCCTGAGTTATGACCAATTTAGGGGAAACAGTCCAGATGTGCTCTATGAGCCGTTTTCTTTAGAAACCATAACTTAAGAACGAAACATCGTAAATACAATGTTTTCTTGTGAAAATGTATGCAATTTTTCTTAGAAATCCAAAAATAAACACAAAATGAAAATAGTTTTCCACTAAATTTTCGGCTGTTGAGGAAAACCGGTTGGAAAAGTCGGAAAAATTAATTATTAAGTCTGAGAAAATTCTCAAAAGAAATTTGAAATTTTGAAAATGTATGTTTTTTTCGTTCCTGATTAATGACAATGCAAATTGTTGGTTGATTTTCGATTATTAATTAATTCATTAAATTGTACTGCAACTGGTTTAGAAGAATTCTTATTTCAGAATCTTCGTCAACATAGAAAGAATTCCTTTTTTATCACTAGGGGCGAGAAGAGATTCAAGACAGAACTTGAAACTTTTTAGAAAAATAGAAAAGGATGTAACCGTATCAAATGGAATACAATACAAGTTCGAGTCACCATAATGTTGAAACAATTTCTGGCTGGAGCACTGTTCTGAGAAAACTTTGAATAGCCAACTACATACGAATGTTGATCGAGTTTGCAGTTTCACCAGATTTTGTAAAAGAGTTCATAGAGGATGTTGGTGAAATTTTTGTAAAAAATAGTTTTATTGACCTTTACCTTTATATCAGTCGGCTAGTATGTCTGAAATAGTCAAAATAACATAATTTTTTCAAAGACACAGCGAGAAATGAAGCTGTGAAAAAATACCGTTTGTTTTGGTGGGATTCGAATCCACGACTTCGTGTCGCTAGTCTGGAGCTTTTACCAACAAAGCCACCGAACAGGATTAGGGTGGTGCTTTTGATTTTCTTTGTTGCGGAATCGCAACTTGCTTTGTGGCTCAGTTGGTTAAAGTGCGAGACTAGCGATACGGAGTCGTGGATTCGAATCCCACCAAAACAAGTTGATTTTTTTTAAATTTATCTATCAACTTGTCTATTAGACACATACTGTGTCTTCGAAAATTAGAGTTTATTTAATCTACAAAGCCAAAAAAACAATTTATTACGATACTTTATCCCAAACATTGACAGAGGAGCTCTCAGATAAATACTGTAGAAATCATTATAGGGGATACTGAGGAGACTTGATCCCTGGGGAGACTTGTTCCCCCCATATTTGCTCGGAATCAAAAACATTTTTCTTCTAGCATAATTTTTCCAAAACTACTCCTGGACAAACGACTATGTTTTGGCTGTAAGTGATTTCGATTGTAAATTGCATTATTTTTTAACGGCTGATGGTTTGTTTTCAGTCTTTCAGAAATCTTTTAGGCGATTCTGAACAACCTCAATAACTTTGTGAAAATTGAACCAAATCGTGTCAAAATTTCACAGCACATAGTTTGAATAAAATACTTTCAAACTTATTTATCCAAATGAGGCTGTTGTTAACATATTTTAATTAATTCAGCTTAGTATACACAACAGTGACATGGGGAGACTTGATCCCTCGAGGATACCACACACAATATACAAGTGAAAAATAAAATTCTATTCGGAAGCCTCTATTTACTTGGAGTTCTAGTCTATTCAACGATAAAATGTGTCAGATAATTATAATTTTAGTACAAACCAAGAAAAGGGGGATCAAGTCTCCCCATTTTGAACATATGGCATATCTTTAAAAATTTAAGGAAATTTAACAATTTCAAACACTCCATATTCATCGAAAATACAAGAAAACTCGAAAAGTAAATGAATAGGAAGACTCTGGAATTATTTTCCCTTTAAATAAATCATGTGCTCAAAAGGGGATCAAGTGTCACCCAGTTTTGAAAAATTCATCATAAGACATGCCTTTATAAAAACACAGTTTTGAAAACTTTAACAATAATTCAAATGCCTTCTGTTGTGTAATTTATTGCAATAGATGTTTACCTGCCATTTTGTACGAAAATCGGATCTAGTTTTGTGTTTTTCTTAAAGTTTCAGGTAAATTAAGAAAAAGGGATCAAGTCTCCCCAGTCTCCCCTACTGTGTTTGTTTTTTTTTGTATTTGCCCCAGAAACAAGTCCTACTGAGGGAATCAGAGAACCTGACTACGCCCCTGTTGCTCCGCCATTCATGTCTCGGTGGTTGTATGTCCCCGGGCGCACTTTCACCGAAAGTGGCCTCTTATTGGAATAATTTGAGTGATTTGATTTATGCTTTTCGTGTTTGAGCGCCATATTTAGCCGGGAGTTTTGGTTCACACTCGTGTCCGGTCGACTGGGGACACCCCAGTCCCAGTCAGTTGTGAACGGCGGCGACGACGGTGGTGGTTGCTAATCAATTAGTAGAGCTATCTATGGCAGGGGGTGCTGGTGGTGCGGCGCAGCGGTTCCCTCTCAATCTCTAGTGGCCACTAATTTCGTCACCCCGTTGCGTTGTTGCCCGTTACACACTGACACTTCAGTCGGTCCAAAGCACTTCACACACGCGAACCGAGTCGAAGTTTCGAGTTTCATGTCCTGGCCAGTCATTGAGGTTAGCTAGCTAGTTGCTAGGTTTAAATGTACAGAGAGGTTCCGCCTCCCGTCCTAATGAGCGACAACTAACCTCCTGGCCCAGGTTGTGGGGTGTGTGTCGTGAGTGTGGCTGGCGATGATGTTTAATGTGATTTACTTCTTTCGAGCACTACTGACTGGTGTTGTAAATGTTTGCTGTCTCCGCTTGAGTTGCCCGGAGTGTGTTGTGTGCTGTTGTAATTTACTGGCACTGCGCTGGCCTCCTCGTGTTTCAGTCCGCAGGGCAACGGTTGTTGCTCACTTTCCATGGTAACGTGTCCGCTAATCGCTCATTTATGGTAATTTGGCGGTTTGTTAGGGCCCTCCTTCTTCGCCTGGAGCACGGGGAAAACTAAGTCAAGTGAGTGTGATGTGGTGGTGCTGCTGCTGTGCCATGAAAAGTTTTTCGTTTCATCTATTCACAGTTGACACATTTTGGAGTGACGTGTTTTTGCGTTGGTCAAGAACGATGAACAAACGATGAAGCTGGTACGATTAAATGACATGACATCCAGATATGTTCTAATTTGTTTAAAAAATATCCAGGAGATTTATAGTGGGCACAAAACAAGCATGACTTGTTCAGAATTTTAAGTGAATCTTGCTTAGAATTCAGAGCAAATGCTTTTCCAAATTTTAAGGCAAACGTTACTCTGGATCAGAATCGAAACTTGTTTCTGATTCAGAGCAATTTTTTTAAATCCAGCAAACGTGGTATGTTTGAAGGAATTAAATATTGTCAAATTCCCTTCATCAAATACCCAGCATTCTGCTGGTTTCTCTCAACCTCCAATGTAAACAGCTCATCATCAAGTAAAGCCCTTCCATTCTAAAATGACAGTTACTAAAAAAGGGTTCCCGAATTGAAGAAAATAGAAATGTTCCTGATTGGGGACAACCATCCAAACAAGACGGACTAACCCAATTATAAAAACCCCGTTTATCCATCCATCCGGCGTACTTTGACGAATCCGGGTCACTTCATTCGGCACACAATTTCCAAGCCCTTTCTTATCCCCCCGCTTAAAACAAACATTTTCGCAAGGAAAGCTCCTCCCAGTAAGAAAAAAAAGGTCACAAATCTGTGTTTCTCAGCAGCAGGTGTGATATCGATAACGGATTATAGAATGGTCTCAGGTTTGTTCCTAGGATTCCGTCCGAATCTGTCGAAACAAGAACCAGAGGAAATCAATTATACTGCGTCGTTCGGAATTGATGAAGTACGATGGGTTTCCCTCATTCATTTTGGACATGAATGATGCCCTCTGTATTTACCTCAAATGCGATGCACATTGACTGGTATCAGAAAAGGGACGATTTGGTGTCGTCTCTTTTTGCAGCAAAATCCACCAATGTTGACGCAGATGAGCCACAGAAGGTAATGCTACAAGGGCGGTAGCCAGTTTGTTGAGAAATTTGCGGGAGCTCACCATTATCACAAATGAAGATGTTGCTGGTTGGAAATTTTCCTCTTGTCAAGTTTTTTTTTCTGTTTTAATAGAGGAAATAGAGACGACTTTTTTCCCATAGAGCTTCAACAAGTAAATTTTCTAATTTTTGTTAATAAGGAGGTCTTGTTGTTCCATCATGATGGCATTTTTGGTGAGATTTTCGAAGGTTTTCTAGAATAATACAAACTACACCAGTGTCCCACTCTATTGAATTCTCACCGATACAGACACGAATTGTCTTATGGTGCTGGTGTAAACATTTTGGGTGTTCCAGTTCCTTCATTGATCCCACAGTTGAGATATTTTGCTCTCTTCAAGTGTCCCACTGATAATCAATCGTCATATTCTGCAAGTGTACACATTTTAAAAATTGCTTCTCCTCCATCGAGTGTCCAAGAGTAGGTTACTGAAGTAATACAAACTGTGTCATTAGCCCATATGAATAAAGCTGAGTAAATATATTGTACTCAGATCTCTGTGAAGATTTAACTGTAATGTGTCCTGCTGTGCAAATGTCTCAGTTATCAAATTTTCATAGCTTCTCTTCCATCAAGTGTCCCACTGTAGGTTTCTAATCTGATGAAGTGTGCTTGTGTCCCACTATTTCATATTTTCATTCCTTTGGTGTTGAGTTCATGCTAGAGACCATTTTTATATAAAGATTTTGAGTGCTCCAGCATTGAAGTGTTTCAGTAATACCATGATTAATTTTAAATGCAATCACTGAGTGTTTCCTATGAAGTAAGTGTTCCAATTTAAGGAGGTGTCCTTTTCATCGAGTATCCCATTGTTGATTTTTTTTCGTAACAATTGAACATTGTGCATTGTGTCTCATGGCAAAGATTCTAATGATACAATACCAGAGCTTATTTTTCCGAATTGTTCTAAGAAACTGATTAGAATATGTTCTTTATTGGGTATCAACAATATCTCACGAAGAAAATACTCCAATCATCATTGTTTCACTACTCATTCAAGTACTGAGTAATTCATTCAGGGCGTCCCAGTTTATCAGTATTCTTGGCCGCCATCTTGAATTTTAGAATATAATCGTGAATTTTATGGTGACCATGATAAACTCCACACAAAATTCTTTAACCATACTAAAGGTTGCAAAAATAACTACAATTCGATGTGTCATATAATAAAGTTTGGACATAAATGTTTGGGTAGTTCAACCGGTGCTGGTCCGGTTAACTACATTCTGAATCATTTTCAACTGCAAATAATGCGGTAAAATCCCCACTCGATTTGTATTGAAATAGTTAAAATCAGCCAATGGAAAGTATTTTAAAAGTTTGTGATATTTGTTTGTACACCTACATACACACATACAAACACACATACCGACACCACCTCGTCAAACTGAGTTGATTGGTATATGTGACTTGACCTTCCGAGCCTTCTATCGAAATGTAGCTTTTTATACACTTTGATGTACGAGAAAGGAAAAATAGATACGGCTTTTTTTCCCATGGAGATTCTGCTTGTCAAATATGAAAAATATGAAAATATGAAAATTTTGTTAATCAAGAACTTCTTGTTGTTTCATCATGATGGCATTTTCGTGAGATTTTCGAAGGTTTTATAGAATAAAATAAACTACACCAGTGTCCCACTCTATTGAATTCCCACTGATACAGACACAGTTTGTCTTATGGTGCTGGTGTAAACATTTTGTATGTCCCAGTTCCTTTATTGATCTTTTCAGTTGAGATATTTTGCTCTCTTCAAGTGTCTTACTGATAATCATTCGTCATGATATGCAAGTGCACAAATTTTAAAAATCATACTGCTTCTCTTCCATCGAGTATCCAACAGTAGGTAACTGAAGTAATACAAACTGTGTCAATGTCCCAGATTTACCAATTGTCATTATTTTGGTAGACATTCAAATTTTTGGGTGTCCCCTAACTTAAGGATGGATAATTGCCTCTCGTTGAGTGTCCCATTGTTGATCGTATGGGGCTTTAATTGCAATGTGTCCTGATGTGCAAATGTCTCAATTATCAATTTTTAATTGCTTCTCTCTTATCAAGTGTCCCACTGTAGGTTTCTGATCTGATGAAGTGTGCTTGTGTCCCACTATTTCACATTTTCATTACTTTGGTGTTGTGTTCATGCAAGAGACCATTTTTCATATAAAGATTTTGAATGCTTCAGCATTGAAGTGTTTCAGTAATACGAGAGTATTTATTTTCCTGTGGGTATCCCATGATTAACTATAATCGCAATCGCTGAGCGTTTCCTATGAAGTATGTGTTTCAGTGAGAGGAGGTATTCTTTCCATCTAGTATTCCATTGATGATTTTTTTTAACAATGGGACATTGTGCAGGTGTCTCACTTTCAAGAAGTCTCATTACTGGGATATCCCGTGCTACGCTTCGTTTGTCCTGTTGTATTACATGTAAGATTTATTTGATTTCTCTAGGTGTCCCACTCTTGACCGAACAAGTTGCTAACGTTTTCACTGCATTTATTGATGTCTCATGAATTGAATATCTTTTGTTACGTCTGTCCCATGGCAAAGATTCTAATGATAAAATATTAGAGTTGATTCTGTTCTTCATTAGGTATCAAAAATATCTTACGAAGAAAATGCCTCAATTAGCATTGTTTCACTACTCATTGAACTACTGAGTGATTCATTCAGGGCGTCCCATTTTGTCAATTTTTTTTTCTATTGGTAAAATGCAAAAAAAATGTCCCGTTTCACAATGCCAACTATTTTCTAAGCTTTTAGTGGGTGGTGAAGGAGAAGCTGAACAGGGGTGTGTAAATTGGGACAATAATATTCGCTTTCGGGTTCAATTGCTACCACTACTGCAAATTCCCATTAAGTGGTAGGATTTGCGGGGTGCAAATACATAAGAGTATTAATTTTGGTTTTATTGAGACCTGGGAGGAATAATTTTCCCAAAGTAACAGGGTCAGCTCCCTAGCCGTGTGCTAGAAGTTCTGTTTTTTTAATTTTCTTCAAAATCCACACAGAATTGATACTCAATTCTTAGTCAGATTTACTCCAAATCCTAGGCTGAAAAAGCTCAAAATTCAGAATCAGATGCGTCATTAATCCTGAACCGGAAATGATCCTGTGTCGCATTCTCTCCAAATTTTGAGTCGGAAGAACTCAGAGTATTTAACCGTTTCACATAAAGTCCTAAGCAGGTTTGTTATCAATTCTGAACCACATTTGATACAACTCCTCAGCCGGTTTTGTTTCAAAACTTTGGCAAAATTAATACAAAACTTTAAGCCACATTTTCTTCAATTTCTAAGCCGGGATTACTCCATATCTTGCCTGGATTTGCTCCAAATGATGAGCATAGGTGGCTCCATGTCCCGGTCACTTTTTGCTTCAAAATCCAAACAATTTGTAGCATGTGAGCCACATTTGCTCTAAATCCTTAACCGGATTTAATCCAAATCCTGTGTCGAACTCGCTCCATAAACTGACCACAAATATCTTAAGAAGCTCCAAATTCTGAGTCATATTTTTTCATTTGCTGGAATGTATTCACTTCTCATCTTCCATACCTTGGTTCGCTTGAAATCCTCAGACAGTTTCACCTTAAATTATGAGCATTGATGGCTTCGAATCCCGAGCAGTTGGTGCTCCAAATCCCAAAAAAAGATTTTCTCCAAATTTTGAAATTACTGGAATTACTGCAATGTGTGTACCAGCTTTGCTCCTCACCCTCAGCCAAAGTTACTCCTGATTTTTGGCTAAATTAGCTCCAAATTATGATTTTTTTTTTTTTTTTTTTTTTTTTGAGTAGGATATATTCCGTATCTTTCTAAATCCTAAGCAGGATTTGCTCCTTATCCATAGCCAGTTTTGCTGTTGATTTGTGAGTTGGACTTGCTCTCTTTGATGTAGCGAATTTGCTCCGACTCCTGAGCCAATTTCACTTCGAATACTTAGTTGGATTCGCTCCAAAACGTGAGCCGAAATAGCTTCAAATTATTTGTTGAAATAACTCCACTAATCCCAAGTAACCACGGCGCTGAAGCCTTATTGCATGTAGACATACGGTGTATTTAAAGCAATCATTACTTTATATGCAAACTTAAGGTTGATTTAAAGTGGAAATGGGCAAATATATAATCAAATTAAGATTATACTGGTATAATCTTAGTTCAGTCTCATAATTTCCATTTCTACTTTAAATCAACCTTAAGTGTTCATGTAGAGTAATGATTGCTCTAAATACACCTTATATCTGCAGCACCGTGGTTACTTGGGATTATAAGCCAAATTTACTACAATTCCTGGACTGAATTTACCACATATCTGAATTTCCATGAAATCCGAAGTACGATTTGCTCTTAATCCTTGGCTGAAGTTTTGCTATTACCCAAGTAATAACGAATGCTGAACAGGGAGAGTATTAGCCGAACATTGGCTGGTTAGTGGTGGCAGGGGCTGAATTGTGGTATGAAGTATTGCTTGTACAACCTCCTTAATCAGCATTGCATAGAAGGCTGAACATCAAGTTGAATAGAATATTATTCATCTCTGAAACCAGCTTTGCAACGTACACTGGCATGCAGAATATATCATCTGTTGTTCAACCTTTAATCAAATAATTTTTGATACCTGACCCAAGCAGTGTTTTCGTAGAGTCCACATAGCTGCTCAGCCTCAATACAGGTTTAGTTCAGCTTAGTGCTTGATTATTCAGATACAACAAGCATTGCTCTCGTTTTTGAGGATATGTGTACATTTGTGTCTGGTGTAGGTGATAAGGTGAGTGACTATAAATCATGGGTTCCGAGTTCAATTCTCAGTTTTCCCATAGATCAATTCATACGTTCCTAAACATCCTCTTCTGGAAATGGATAGCCACAAATGGTGAAAATAAATTGAAAAATGTTATTTTTACTATTTTTTGAAATCTAAAATCAATAAATTAATTTGATTGCTGACTTAGCGCTTATAAAGCCTTAAATTAGCCTTCCAATGAACCTCAAATCAGCTTAAGAATTGATAAAACCACCAAAATTAGATGTTTAGGAGCTGAATAAAGGATTGTGCATCTTGTTCTCAGCTTTTGTTCAGAGGAAGGCTGCTTTAAAATAGTTGGAAAAACGTTTATTCAGCATCAAATTGTTACCTGGGTAGTTTCTGAGTCAGATTCGCTTCAAATGCTGTTCGTTCATTTGAGCCATATATTCTTCAATTTCTGAGCTGAACTTACTCCATGTTTTTCATCCCTAGGTTCAGAAAAAAACTCAAGCAGAATTTGCCATTTATTTGTGAGCCAGTTTTGCTCCCAATGCTGAACCGGTTTTGTTCTAAATTTTGAGCTTGAATTGTTCCAAATCTGTTTCTTCTGTTTCTGAATTAGCTTTGATTTTTGGTCCAAATTTTTTTCGCAGGATATGCTGTTAATCCTACGGCTTAACTGTCAATTTGTGAGCCAGATTTGCCCCCAATGCTAAACTGCGTTTGCTCCAGATCCTAAGTGGGATTTGATCCAAATCATGAGCTGAAATTGCTCCAAAAATTTAGCTAACTTAGCTGCAAAACCTGAGTCACATTTTCTCCCATTGCTGAGCTTCACTAGCTCCAAATCTTTCATAGCTGAAATTACTAAAAACCTTAAGAACGGAATGTTATAAATGCTGAGCTTATAAGCTCCAACTTATGAGCATAGTTTTTTCCAAATTATTGGTTGGATGTACTGCTAATTCTGAGTCCAATCTGCTCCGACTACTGAACCATTGGTCCATTTATGCCATTTATGGCACAAATTTCCAAATTAGAGGAGAACGTGCCTCTGGAGCCGACCTACTGATGAGCGATTCCAAGCAACAGCATCAAAATTAAGGAAATTTTTTAATTCATGATTTTCTATTGAACTGAAACTTTGCACAGTTTTTCAGTTCCATTTAAATCGCCATTTTTCGATATCAAATTTTTATTTAGAGCCACGACTAACTTTTCAAAAGGGTGTATTTGAAAATGGTTCAAAAATATTCAAAAATATGCACAGCAAAAACGGATTGTTAGATTGTTATGAATTTTTCAGCAAAGTTAGATAACTAAATGGTGATTTCTAAGAAAATATACACTGTGAAAAAAAATCTTTTTTATCATTGAAAAATGTCATTTTTGTCACAAAAACTCAAATATCTCAAAACCCTATCTTTTTACCAACTTGATTTTTTTAGGGAAAACGGTCCATTGTATTAGCAATCTACCATAAAAATTTGGTGATGGTAAACTAATAAACAAAAAAGTTATAACATTTCAAAAATTTCACAATTTTTACATTTAGTAAAAAAAATTTTTCTGTGTAAATCATTTCGGCCGGGAATCGCGATTTGATGCTGATTTTATTGTACAGCAAAGTTAGATAACTAAATGGTGATTCCTAAGAAAATATACACTGTGAAAAAAATCGTTTTTAACATTAAAAAAATATCATTTTTGTCACAAAAACTCAAATATCTCAAAACCCTATCTTTTACCAACGTAATTTTTTAGAGAAAACGGTCCATTCTATTGGCAATCTACCATAAAAATTTGGTGATGATAACTAATAATCAAAAAAGTTATGACAATTCAAACATTTCACAATTTTCACATTTAGTAATAAATTTGTTTTAGTGTAAATTATTTCGGCCGGAAATCGCAGTTTGATGCCATTGCGTAAGTAAAACAAGTTGTTTTTATTATATATTATATATACAGGCCCGGATTAAGGATTGTGGGGGCCCGGGGCCTAAGCGGATGTGGAGGCCCTTCTGAGAGATGAGCAAAAATGTTTTTCCTTATTTTCGAACAGTATTTGAGCAATATGAAAAATAAAGCTAATGTTAGCAAGCAAAAAAGGCTTTTGTGGGGGCCCCAAAAAAGTGTTTTCCCTCTTCTTCAAGATGAATGTTGAAAGCGTGTTTTGCAACGTTAAAAATATTGAAATGGGTATAGATGTTGAAGAATATTTCAAAGCATTTTTGAAAAGGGGCGTAATTAAATTGTTTAAACAGATGTCGCTGATGGTACGGTGGCATGACTCTCTGCACTTAGCACTTCTGGCAATTTCTCAGTTGTTGTTGTTTTCGAACTTCCTGCACCCTGCTTTACCGAAGATATACAGATGGCTCGTTTGTCAAATTCTAGACGGCAGGACGTGCAAATGCGTAAATTTGTATACAGTGTGGACATTTGGGCATAACCAGTCTCTTTCAGTTTATCTATGGTGCTTTCGGTGAAATTTCGTAACTCTTTTGAACATTTTTTTTCATCAAACGGTCTACAAGAGAGCGTTGAGTTGAAGACCTTTGAGAAAGCGACTGTTCATGTTGTTCGTTAGATTATAATAAACAAAATCACTTATTAATTTTAACTGACTAGTTTGGTGTTGGTGGCTGAAGAAAAAAATTACTATACAATTTTTAATATCCATAGCGGTAGTATTTTTTTATGCTTTTTCGTGAGCAGAGCATTGTCATGGTATGTATACAGACAAACAAACATAACACTGACGAAATTTTCATTGACCACGCCTTTAACGATCATTTTGAATCTTGGTTGTGGCTTTCATAACCATAAGAGCGCCCATCGTTTTTCTTTCCGTTTGACGTTTCACACTAGCGCCTTCTGATGACGATATTGCACAACGCAGTGTTTCGTGAAACATTTCCACCAGGTGATGGTAGTGTGAACTGGGCGATGGATTTTCACTAAAATTGTTCTAGGCGTTTCGTCTGTTTGTTTGTGGTATGTACCTCTCATGCATTTGTTGTTGTTGAAGTTACTCTTATTCTTCCGATCATAAAGTCTGTTCTCTAAGAGGTATTTTTTTTGCAGATAAACAAGGCGTTTACGCGTATATAAAACTTTTATTATACGGCTTTTGTCTTGAAAATAAGTTTAATTTTATTTTTCTTATAATCAACAGTTTTTCAACACTATCAAGGGATTTTTTCACCAGTCACGTACAATAAAAAGTATGACACTCTCAATATTTTTGATCACAACACTGGATCGCGTCTCAGTTTCAAATAGATACTGTAGTAATTATGAATAATCAAACAAAAATATCATGAAAACAACTTGTTTAATTCAGGCGGTAGCCTTTACCTAGGTGCTGCGAATAGAAACGGTTTTATTTTTCAAGCTAGCTAACACACACCAACACACTCCCGGCACACAGCTTGTAAACACGCACGAGCGTTCAATTTTCTTGCAAACACCTCTCTCAGCGCAGTTGTCAAACATGCCGTCGCGACGCTGTTCGGAAATGGTAAACATGATCAATCCACCATTATTCCAGTTTTGTTTTCGTGTGCAAAGTTTATTATTTTCCATTCGCGATGGAAATTTTGATGGATAGTTATTACAAAATTAGCTGAAAAGGGTTCAAAACAATGTTCATCCTTCTCCTCGCTTTCCAACGGATTGACAGCGGCAAATGGAGATATCGTGACTACAGTTTTGATTATATCCGCAGCACCTAGATAACAATACTCTTCAATCAAGCACACAGGTACAACAAGGTTTAACATAACCTCTATCTTCAATGTTTGGCTCCCAATGTTTGGCTCCCGCAGAGAGAGCATATTGAGTCAGTCCGCGATACTCAGGCCTTTACAATAAAATCAGCATCAAAATATAATTCTCAAAATAATTTACACAGAAAAAAATTTTTTTTTTGTTGCTAAATGTAAAAATTGTGAAATGTTTGAAATGTCGTAACTTTTTTGTTTATCAGTTTACCATCACCAAAATTTTATGGTAGATAGCTGATATAATGGGCCATTTCTCCTAAAAAATTGACGTTGGTAAAAAGATAGGGTTTTGAGATATTTGAGTTTTTGTGACTAAGATCATATTTTTTTAAAGTAAAAAAAGAAATTTTTTACAGTGTATATTTTCTAAGGAATCATCATTTAGTTATCTAACTTTGCTGAAAAATTCATAACAATCGAACAATCCGTTTTTGCTGTACAGCTTTTAGAATATTTTTGAACTATTTTCGCATACACCCTTTTGAAAAGTTAGTCGTGAGTGAATATGAAGGTTTAATATCGAAAAATGGCGATTTATATGAAATGGAAAAACTGTGCTAAGTTTCAGATATTTTTGAAATGGTCGCTCAGGATCGACTGACATGACTCCGTGGAATTCCTCTGATACTGAGTCATTGGTCCTAAATTTTAAATCGGATGTAACCCTGAGCCAGATTTATTACAAATTCAAAGCTCACAATCCTTACCAAAAGATTCGCTCATAATTGCCTACTTCGCTCCTAATCTTGAGTCAGATTTGCTCACAATCTCTATTCGGATTTGGATTTGCTCCAAACTCTGATCACGATGTGTTCCAAGTTTTGAACCAAATGTTTATCGAGAATGATTCAAATTTTGAGCTAGATTTGACTCTATAAAACCAGCTAGATTGACTCTAAATTTTTCATTTTTTTTTCGTAATGTTCTGGGAAGGTTTTATTTTTAATCCTGAGCCAGAATCACTCAACATTCTGAGCTCAATTTCCCTAAAATTCCTAGCCTGATTTGCTCGTATTCTTGAGGCTGATATTCTTCAATTCATGGATTTTCTTCATAGTTCTGAGCCAGTTCCTACTGCTGAGCTTGATTTGCTCTAAATTTTGACCAGATTTGCTCCCAGTCCTGAGCTGGTTAGCTCCGAATTCAGAACTGTGTTGGCTTTCAATGTCCTAAACCAAATTCTTGGTTGAGATTACTTCAAGTTCTAAGCTTGATTTGACTCCTAATTATGAGGCGAGTTGATCAGATATCCAGAGCCAATTTCGCTCTAAATTAAAAAAACTGAGCTGGCTTTTTTCCTTTGCCAAATTTGCTCCTTACCCTGGAGAAGAAAGCCACAAATCGTAAATATGATTAGCTACAAGTTCTCAACCGCATTTGCTCCGCGTCCTGAGTAGGGTTTCTTGAAATCCCAAGCATAAATTGCTCTAAATACCCTGAAAAATTGCTTATTTCAGGTCCATACTTGCTCAAACTGCTAATATTGTAATAACATCAATCCAGCACTAGAGAAAACCAATTCTCAGCTCTTCCTAGAAATTTTAATCCTTTTTGACCTACCAGCAGCAGAAAGCATCAAAATTGGCTACCACACCACCCCCAAATCGTTCTCGGAAAAATCCCACGACAGCTTTCTTCCACGCCAGGAAATTTTAAAATCCGTCCATCCTGGCTCAAAGTGATCGAACCCACCCGTCATTTCCCCCCGCCCCCCCCCCCCCCCCCCCCCCAGCAGAGCAGTCAGAAATAATCCGTCGGAATCCATGTGTTCCATTCTCGGAGCGACCCGTGTTTCTCCGTTTATGTGTTTGTCACTTTCTGCTGCTACTGCTGTAGCTACTGCTTCTATTGCCTAGTCACTAGTCTAGTCAAGCAGTATGTCCCATTAGGTTCGGGCATCATCATTCCAATTTCCCGGATTTGTCACACGGCGGTGCTCTATTTCTCTGTCTCTCTGTCTTCCATTCCTGTGCGGGGGTAGACGTGCCACACGTGAACCGGCAACAACCGAATTGAAGCGGAGATGTGAGCAACTTCCAACTGTCAATGATTATCCTGAAATATTAAACAGGAGTCGTCGCCGGATGGGCGGGTGAATGCTTCGAGTTCGGTGGATGTGTGTTGTTTGAGCTAGCAAAGGGAACGGCAAGACTAATAAAATAGGGAATTGTGACATTTATTTTGTGTTGGTGCTAGAATTTTGACTGTGGCAAGCGATTTTATTAGTCGAAAGAATGATAATAGAATGAAGCTTAAAATTCACTTGAAATTTGAGTGCTGTTTCTCATTCATTCATAATTCAAGAATTTACACAGATTTTTATTCAGGTTTCACTGAAAATCTTTATAGGCATTTATTCAGAATCCTGATTAAGACTCGTTCAGAATCTTGCTCAGGGTTCATGCAGAATCCAGATTAGGATACACTCAGAATCTTGTTCAGGATTCGCCCAGAACCAGCTCAGGAATCACGCAGAATCCTACTTGGGATTCAATCAAAATACTACTCAGAATTCACCCATAATCCTGCTCAGAATTCACTCAGAACCCTGCTCAGAATTCACTCATGACCCTGCTCAAGATGCCCTCAGAATCCTACTCAGGATTCACTGAGAATGCTACTCAGGATTCTCTCAGAATCCTGCTCAGAATTCACTCAATATGATGCTCAGGATTCATTCAGAATCATGCGCAGAATGTACTCTGAATACTACTCAGGATTCAATCAAAATCCTACTCAGGATTCACTCATAACCCTGCTCAGGGTTCACTCAGAATCCAGCTCAGAATTCACTCAGAATCTTGCTTAGAATTTACTCAGGATCCTGCCCAAGATTCACTTGGAATCCTGCTCAGCATTCACTGAGTATCCTTCTTATGATTCACTCAGATTCCTGCTCAGAATTCACTCAGAATCCTGCTCATAATTAACTCAGAATCCTGCTCATGATTCACTCAGAATCCTGCTCATGATTCACTCAGAATCATGCTCAGAATTTACTCCGAATCCTACTCTGGATTCACTCAATGTACTGCTCAGGATTCACCCACAATCCTGCTCAGGGTTCACTAATAATCCTGCTCAGTATTCACTGAGCAGGATCAGCATTCACTCAGAATCCTGCTCAAGATTCACTCATAATCCTGTTCAGGATTCACTCATAATTCTGCTCAAGATTCACTCAAAATCCTGCTCAGGGTTCACTCAGAATTCTATAAGAAGTTAAATGTAAATTTAAATCTAAGTTAATGAACGCAATATAAACTCTGAAAATTGAAGCTGGCTATGCAAAAATGGAACATATTAATAAATACTATACGCGAAATTTTCGAAATCCAACCATAGAAACCGAAAACCAATTCCGAAGTCAAGCGGAAAGTCCTATGCTCCAGCCAGACCGAAACAGCCGCCCCAAAAGTTCATCCTCGGAGGGCAGAAATTTTATCTGTCATTAGCAGCAGGAGGTGGTTGCGCAGCCACATCTGCGAGCGTTGCCATCGCGTCCGTCGCGTCGGCAAGAGTTGAGAAATGCAGCCTCAAACTCGGTCTCAGCGGGGGAGACTTCTCCCTTCGTCGTCGTCGCCCGTCTCCTCGAGCACTTGTGCGGTAAGATCCCCATGGGGGCCCCAAAGTGACAACCTAACTGAAACTCTAGCGAGCAAAGCCCAGCACTTCTAGTCGCTCTGTCTCTCTCTCGCTCTGTTGGTTGTGGTGTTTTCAAGTGCAAAACTTTGACGTACTTCTCCGGGTCCGGACCCCACCAAGTCAGGGTAGGGACCAAGTTTTGTGCAGCCACTTGGACGACTACGAAGAATACACTCTAGGTACCTACACAGCACACATATCGCACGGTTCGTACGCTCCACGGTGACTAATAAATAAAATGTGTATGAGGCGGAAAGTTGCAGTGCGAGTGCACTGTGAAGAAGCCAGAGAGGAAGAATGGCGGGCAGGAAGGCTATCTCTTAAAGTTGGCACTCTCGTCAGACGGGCGGAACTTGATGATAATCTTTTGTGTTACTTGTTAATTTGGTTCATGCCACACACTCCGGAAAGGAGCTTGAAACATTTACCAAACTCGGCACATGACAAGCGATTCTTGGTGAAGAGGAAACATACTTGTTTGTTGATTTATTTACTTGTGTGTTTTATGAAAGGAATTCCTCTAGAATATATGTGTTTGTCCGTGAGTCGCCTAGGTTTGGTGACAAATTGCTAAAGAAATATGATTAAATTGGAATCAGGATTCAATTAAAATCGTTTTCTAGGTACTTTCAGAATTCTGGAGAGAATCCTTTCAGGATTCTGGAGAGAACTCCCTTATGATTCTGCAGAAAACCCTCTCTCAGGATTCTGGAGAGAATCCTTTCTGAATTTTGCAGAGAATCCTCTAAGGATTCTGGAGAGAATTCTCTCAGGATTCTGGAGAGAATTCTCTCAGGATTCTGGAGAGAATCCTCTCAGGATAGTAGAGAGTATCTTCGCAGGATTGCGGAGAGAACCCTCTCAGGATTGTGGAGAGAATCCTATCAGGATTTTGGTGAGCATCAGTCTCTGAAGAGAATCCTCTCTGGATTCTGGAGAGATTTCTCTCAGTATTCTGCAGAGAATCCTCTCAGGATTCTGGAGAGAATCCTATCAAGACTTTGGAGAAAATCCACTAAGTCTACTGGAGAGAATCCTCTTAGGATTCTGGAGAATCCTCACAGGATTCTGGAGAAAATCCTCTTAGGATTCTAAAGAGAATCCTCCCAGTATTCTGGAAAGAATCCTGTCAGGCTTCTGGAGAGAATCCTGTCAGGGTTCTGGAGAGAATTATGTCAGGATTCTGGAGAGAATCCTCTCAGGATTCTGGATAGATTCCTCTCAGGATTCTGGATAGAATCCTCTCAGGGTTCTTGAGAGAATCCTGTCAGGATTCTGGAGAGAATCCTGTCAGGATTATGGAGAGAATCCTGTCAGGATACTGGAGAGAATCCTGTCAGGATTCTGGAGAGAATCCTGTCAGGATTCTGGAGAGAATCCTGTCAGGATTCTGGATCCTGTCAGGGTTCTGGAGAGAATCCTGTCAGGGTTCTGGAGAAAATCCTGAGAGGATTCTAGAGAGAATCCTCTCAGGATTCTGGAGAGAATCCCCTCAGGATTCTGGAGAGAATCCTCTCAGGATTCTGGAGAGAATCCTCTCAGGATTCTGGAGAGAATCCTCTCAGGATTCTGGAGAGAATCCTCTCAGGATTCTGGAGAGAATCCTCTCAGGATTCTGGAGAGAATCCTCTCAGGATTCTGGAGAGAATCCTCTCAGGATTCTGGAGAGAATCCTCTCAGGATTCTGGAGAGAATCCTCTCAGGATTCTGGAGAGAATCCTCTCAGGATTCTGGAGAGAATCCTCTCGGGATTCTGGAGAGAATCCTCTCAGGATTCTGGAGAGAATCCTCTCAGGATTCTGGAGAGAATCCTCTCAGGATTCTGGAGAGAATCCTCTCAGGATTCTGGAGAGAATCCTCTCAGGATTCTGGAGAGAATCCTCTCAGGATTCTGGAGAGAATCCTCTCAGGATTCTGGAGAGAATCCTCTCAGGATTCTGGAGAGAATCCTCTCAGGATTCTGGAGAGAATCCTCTCAGGATTCTGGAGAGAATCCTCTCAGGATTCTGGAGAGAATCCTCTCAGGATTCTGGAGAGAATCCTCTCAGGATTCTGGAGAGAATCCTCTCAGGATTCTGGAGAGAATCCTCTCAGAATTCTGGAGAGAATCCTCTCAGGATTCTGGAGAGAATCCTCTCAGGATTCTGGAGAGAATCCTCTCAGGATTCTGGAGAGAATCCTCTCAGGATTCTGGAGAGAATCCTCTCAGGATTCTGGAGAGAATCCTCTCAGGATTCTGGAGAGAATCCTCTCAGGATTCTGGAGAGAATCCTTTCAGGATTCTGGAGAGAATCCTCTCAGAATCCTGGAGATCCTCTCAGGATTCTGAAGAGAATCCTCTCAGGATTCTGGAGAGAATCCTCTCAGGATTCTGGAGAGAATCCTCTCAGGATTCTGGAGAGAATTCTCTCAGGATTCCGAAGAGAATCCTCTCAGGATTCTTTTGAGAATCCTCTCAGGATTCTGGAGAGAATCCTCTCAAGATTCTGGAGAGAATCTTCTCAGGATTCTGGAGAGATTCCTCTAAGGATTCTGGAGAGAATCCTCTCAGGATTCTGGAGAGAATCCTCTCAGGATTCTGGAGAGATCCCTCTCAGGATTCTGGAGAGATCCCTCTCAGGATTCTGGAGAGATCCCTCTCAGGATTCTGGAGAGATCCCTCTCAGGATTCTGGAGAGAATCTTCCCAGGATTCTGGAGAGAATCCTCCCAGGATTCTGGAGAGAATCCTCCCAGGATTCTGGAGAGAATCCTCCCAGGATTCTGGAGAGAATCCTCCCAGGATTCTGGAGAGAATCCTCCCAGGATTCTGGAGAGAATCCTCCCAGGATTCTGGAGAGAATCCACCCAGGATTCTGGAGAGAATCCTCCCAGGATTCTGGAGAGAATCCTCCCAGGATTCTGGAGAGAATCCTCCCAGGATTCTGGAGAGAATCCTCCCAGGATTCTGGAGAGAATCCTCCCAGGATTCTGGAGGGAATCCTTGCAGGATTCTGGAGAGAATCCTCTCAGAATTCTGGAGAGAATCCTCTCAGGATTCTGGAGAGAATCCTCTCAGGATTCTGGAGAGAATCCTCTCAGGATTCTGGAGAGAATCCTCTCAGGATTCTGGAGAGAATCCTCTCAGGATTCTGGAGAGAATCCTCTCAGGATTCTGGAGAGAATCCTCTCAGGATTCTGGAGAGAATCCTCTCAGGATTCTGGAGAGAATCCTCTCAGGATTCTGGAGAGAATCCTCTCAGGATTCTGGAGAGAATCCTCTCAGGATTCTGGAGAGAATCCTCTCAGGATTCTGGAGAGAATCCTCTCAGGATTCTGGAGAGAATCCTTTCAGGATTCTGGAGAGAATCCTCTCAGGATTCTGGAGAGAATCCTCTCAGGATTCTGGAGAGAATCCTCTCAGGATTCTGGAGAGAATCCTCTCAGGATTCTGGAGAGAATCCTCTCAGGATTCTGGAGAGAATCCTCTCAGGATTCTGGAGAGAATCCTCTCAGGATTCTGGAGAGAATCCTCTCAGGATTCTGGAGAGAATCCTCTCAGGATTCTGGAGAGAATCCTCTCAGGATTCTGGAGAGAATCCTCTCAGGATTCTGGAGAGAATCCTCTCAGGATTCTGGAGAGAATCCTCTCAGGATTCTGGAGAGAATCCTCTCAGGATTCTGGAGAGAATCCTCTCAGGATTCTGGAGAGAATCCTCTCAGGATTCTGGAGAGAATCCTCTCAGGATTCTGGAGAGAATCCTCTCAGGATTCTGGAGAGAATCCTCTCAGGATTCTGGAGAGAATCCTCTCAGGATTCTGGAGAGAATCCTCTCAGGATTCTGGAGAGAATCCTCTCAGGATTCTGGAGAGAATCCTCTCAGGATTCTGGAGAGAATCCTCTCAGGAGTCTGGAGAGAATCCTCTCAGGATTCTGGAGAGAATTCTCCCGGGATTCTGGAGAGAATTCTCTCAGGATTGTGGAGAGAATCCTTTCAGGATTCTGAAGAGAATCCTCTTAGGATTCTGGAGAGAATCCTCTCAGGATTCTGGAGAGAATCCTCTCAGGGTTTCTTTCGATTTCCAGAATCCTACTCAGGTTTCTCTCAGAATCGTACTCAGGCTCCTACTTAGGATTATCTCAGAATCCTACTCAGAATTCTCTCAGAATCCTTCTCAGGTCTCTCTCAGAATCCTACTTAAGATTTTCTCACATCACCTTGAAATTTTTCTCAATCTCAATCTTTAATATATGGTACTAAAACTTTTTTTATATAGGCTATTTTTCATGCAAATCTTATGCCGGAACTAGCATACAAATTGGGGAAGCTATTCTGAACCAACAGTGTGCATAAGAAAATGTAACTATGACAAAGGAGGTCAGGTCAGGTGGCGTTTATACGGGAGCTCATTGGAGATAGCAGGGACATCTCAGGAGGTTCTAGTAGTACTTTTCATCGGGTCTCAGGAGAAGTATGGGGCATTCCAGAGGGTTTCAGGAATCTCAGGGGCTATTGAGGAGGTTTAATGGGGTTCTATGGAGTCTTTCAGGTGTTTCAGGAAGTTTCAGGTGCATTTTAGGCGGTGTCATGGCGTTTCAGGAGACCACAGGTGGTTTCATTTGGATTTCAGGGAGTCTCCGGGGAGTTTCAGAGTTTACTAGGAGGTCTCAGTAGGGGCGTGCTAGCAGATTTCGAGAGCGTTTCAAGGGGTCTTAGACGTTTCCATTGGGTTTCAGACAACTTCACGAGGTCTCAGGGGTATTTCTCGGGACCTGATTGGGTTTCATGGGCATTTTAGAGGATGTCAGGGACGGTGTAGAAGATTCCTGAGACGTTTCATGAGGTCTCAGGAGCTTTCTTTGGGAACTTCATGGAGTTTCAGAGGCGATTCAGGAGGATCTAGGGGTATTAGGGGTGTCCCGGAGGGATGCAGTGAAGTTTCAGGGGGTTTAAAGAGGTCTCTTTACTTGTCTTTTAGGTATCCACAGAGGATCTCAGTGACTTTTGTGAAGTCCTTGGGGGTTATAGGGTATTTTCTGAGGCGTTGCAAAGGGAAGTCTCTGAGAGTTCCAGGGAGGTTTCAGGGGGTCTCAAAGGCACTTTAAGAGGTTACACGAGGGTTTCGGGAGCCAGGAGGTATCAGTGAAGATTTAAGGATTTTCTTTTAATGCCCTGTTATAATTTATGCATGCCCTGCCCATGGTATAAAAAAAAGTTCAAGTGAAGTTTAGGTGGCTTTATCTTTTGGCCACTCACCCTCCTTAGATTACCCCGCAAACTAAGTCCATTTTTGAAACTCCCTTACAAACATCCATTCGTGAACACTCGACCCGTTACCTGCATAAACGTTTATTATTATATTTTTCAAAGAAAACTTAAAAAAATCTCGACAATCCTCTAGCGATAAAAAGGTATGGTTATCTGCTATTCTGTTCAAATTTGTATCCAAAAGACCAGTTGAGTGATGCTCCGTTACCTGGAAGCCACAAAATTTGCACAGCAAAAAGATAAAATGCAAAGTACTCTTCAAAGTTCTTCAATCCCACTAAGAAATTTTGTAAACTACTACCCTTGCCATTTCTGTCAGGAAACCTTTATCTGCTTCCACTCAGTTGCCTCTAAATGGGCACCATACTTGAGTTAAACCCAAGCCTCAAAGTGCTTTGGCCTTGTTATTGCTGTACCATACGTACTGTAGCTGTAAGCCACGCCACCACCGTCAGAACCAGCCAGGTACTCCATCTCACCTCAACACTAAATTTAACCCCCCAAAATACGGCTCGACCGCATACCTATGTACAATCCAGTTGCTACACATGCATCTGCCTCGGCACAAGCCGACGACGTCGTCGACAACGACGACGACGATGATTGCTCAAATCCCTCTGGGAACCCCCCGAAGAACCGTCCGTCGGCATCGTAGTCGTCCCCATCGTCCTTAAGCCGAAGTAATGAAGGTGCAATAAAACCTGTGGAAAGACGACAGCAGCGAAGACGACGAAAACATTGCGCGTCGTCGAGTTCAACCGCCTACACCCCCACAGGTGGGCCTCGTACTTCTACTCTACAATCGGGGAAAGAAAAACAGAGAAAAGCACTGGAAATAAGTAGGTATGCCTCCCTTGGTCCTTCTTTGCCCGGGCGGGATCCTCGGTACCTACCTACCGACGAGGACGACGATGGTGAGAGGCATAAAAACCAAAATCGGTGGAAACATAATAAAAATGTAAGCAAAACAAATCTTTCGGTGCGGTTGCGGTTCGTGGGCTACATATACGTACTGTGGAGAGCTAGGTACACTGCGGATTTGAAGTTTTGTTTACTTTCAAAACTGTGTTGGATAATTTTTGGCCATGTGGGCCACGGAAGACTGCACCCTGAATTACTGCTTGAAGCGTTTCACTCGAAATATGTGCAAGTATTTATTACATCAGCAGCTCAGAAACGGTTTTCCTTCGCAGGCTGAAATATTCGATAAGGATGGGAACCTCTTCATTGAAAGGTGGAAGCAGCACTTCGACGCACAAGTATTCAAATTCCCACCAGAATTAATCAGCGAAAACCCAACAAAGCAGCTTATTAGACTGGTATTAGAGCTGAACTTATCAAGATAGGCCCAGAATAGTGCACAAACTGCTCGGGATTCCAAGCCAACAATGCTCATCATTTGAGGCAAAACCGGCGAAGAATTTTGAGTGAATCCAGGTATGGAGGAAACAGAACAGTAAATGAAAAAAAACGACTCATAAGGTCGAGTAAATTCAGCAATTTCAGCTCATGTTATGGGACTAGTCTAACTCAGGATTTGGAATTAACCGGCTATGGAATACCAGGAGAATTTTGGATATATTTTCGAAAGAATCAGGATTCTGGAGATATCTTTGGTAGAATCGGGAAACTTCTGAAGGATCAACACTTGCAGAATTTTTGAAATAAACCCCCGGAGAATTTTCTGGAAGAAATTAATGAAGATATCTTTAAAGGATTCCAAAAACAAAAATCTGCATGAATTATGGAAAACTATGGAAAACATAAATAGTTATCCTTTGAAGAATCCTGAAGATTTCCGAGAATTTTGTTTTAGAAATGTCTGGAACTATTCATGAATGAATCCAGAAAAAAAAAATAAAGGTTTCGTGGAAAGAACCTTTGTGGTTTTCATGGATAGAATCTCAGGAGAGTGCCTCAAAGAATCCTGGAGAATTTCTGAAGTAATCCAAAGAAGAGTTCTAGAATAAATCCCTAAACGGTTGTGGGAGATTTATCAAAAAAATCTTCTAGGTATTTCTCAAAAAAGTTTTTTTGAGAATTTCTCCAGGGGTTTTTCCAGGAAGACCTTCAAAGATTTCTTCAAAAATGCAATTTCAGGAGAATTGTTTACGCGGAAATTCGATGGTTCTTTCATAGATTCGTTCAGTTATTTGTTTAGGATTTTCTTCTGCTTGGACAATTTTCAACTAACTCTTTCAGAAAGTATTGAGGGAATTCTTCATAGATTCCTTCAGGCACAGCCCCATATATTTAATGATTCTCTCGGGCATTTTTTGAGAAATTCCTAAAGCTAATTCTCAAGAGATTCTTCTGGAAGTCCCTCAGAGGATTGTTCAGGTATACAATCAAACCTTTCTTCAGGTATTTCTTCAGATTTTTTTTCCGATGATGCTTCAGGAATTTCTCCAAAAAATCTCCCAACACCTTCTGCAGAAATTACTTCAGAATGTATTCCTTAGATTTTTTCAAGGATTTTTTCGAGAAATTCTTCTATGAATACCCGCAGAGCGCTCTCCAGGTTTTCCAGGTGGTTGAGGTGCAAAAACTCGAATGCCAAAACGTGGTTTTATCCTTATCATTTCGTGGAACATTTCAACAGTTTTTTTTTTCAGAAATTTCTCAAGTGGTTAACTAAAGGATTCCTCCAAGTTTTTTTTTTATTTCTGCCTCCAGATGGTTGTATACTGATCTCTTCTGAAATCGTATAAAAAGTTTTCATAAGAATTTCTCCAGTGGTATTTGCAGAAGTTTTTCCATAGGTTTCTTAAGAAAATCCTCCATTTCTGAGAAATTTATTGAGAATTCTACCATTACCTTTATCTGCTGGGGTTTCTGCTGATATTTTTAGAGATTTTTTTTTCTGAAATCCGTATCTTATTGATTTCCTCCAAAGTGCAGAAGTTCTAAAGCAGTTTTTACTTGAAAATAGTTTCGAAGTTCCCCCGAAAGATTGTCATCTTCTTCTTCTTCTTTATGGCTCGACGTTCTCACTGGAGCTTGGCCTGCCTCTCGTCAACTTAGTGTTCTTTGAGCACTTCCACAGTTATTGATTGAAGGGCTTTCTTTCCCTGCCATTGCATGAATTTGTATATTGTGAGGCAAGAACAATGATACACTATGCCCAGGGATTCGACAAAATTTTCCCGACCGGAACGGGAATTGAACCCGCCGTCTCCGGATTGGCGATCCATAGCCTTAACCACTAGGCTAACTGGAGATATATTGTCATGCATTTTTGTTGAGAATCCATGAGTTGTCCTTAGGAACTTCTTCAAGAACTAACCCAGTCATTCATCCAGGCAGACCCGTGCACAGAAAGGGCGTCAAGGATGGTTTTTTTTTCCTAATTTTGGCAAAGGGCGAAGAGGCGCCTAGTGTATGAAAAATCGGAATTGAGAGGGGTTTAACCCCTCCCTTGTGCACGGGCTTGCATCCAGGAATCCTCCCAGAGATATCTCCAGAAGTCTCTACAAGATAGTTTAAAAATTTTCCTTTATGAATTTCTATAAAAACAACCAGGATGTGGATGTCGTGTATGTTGTCCAATGTTAGTCATGTTGAGTTTGTACAGCCTCTGGCAGAGAACCGTGTGATTTTTAATTAGCACGATTTATCAAAGGAATAGTTCCCCAAAGAGTTGCTAAAAACAAACTTCAGTGATTAAGAAAAATCATAATTTTTTTTTTGAATTTTTTTTTTAATTACTTTTTTTTTTTATCTGTATTAACGAGATTTTTAGCCCTAGGCTAGTTCATCTCGGGACCCACGCCTTACTTCCCTTCCGAAGAAAGAACTCACATTTTGCGAGTTTGTCGGGAGTGGGATTCGATCCCAGGTCCTCGGCGTGATAGTCAAGTGTTCTAACCATCACACCAGGTCCGCTCCACATTTTTTTTTAATTATTTTATTATTTAGATATTTTGAAAGAAGGACAGCCCTACTAACAAAAGCAGCTGTGTAAAAGCCTATGGAGCAAACGCTTTTGGAAGTAAGCTCGATGAGGCTCTTATACAGCAAATATGTTAGTTGGGAGGTCCCTTTTAGTGATTTTCTGCAATTTTTAGAAAAAAAACTACTAAAATAATTCCAGAAGCAAA
Organism: Aedes albopictus; assembly: GCF_035046485.1. Taxonomy (NCBI): domain Eukaryota; kingdom Metazoa; phylum Arthropoda; class Insecta; order Diptera; family Culicidae; genus Aedes; species Aedes albopictus. The sequence continues at coordinate 304,789,557 of NC_085136.1, forward strand.
ATCTGAAACAATTCCTTATGGACTCTGAAGGAACCCTAGTAGATCGTTCTGATGGAACCACAAGAGCAATTCAAAAAAATCCTTGTAGTTATTTTTGATTTTAGGGAAATCTCCGTATAAATATTAAGGTTCAGCGGAATTTCTAAAAAGTCCATGCTCTTGCGCAAATACTTGCGGAAATTCCCGAAGAAATCTGTAAGATGCCGAAAAAGTTTCTGGGGATATTTTTAAAAGAATCATCGAAGCCATTTAAGAAAGAGTTCATGCAGGATTTTTTGAAAGAAACATCCCGGGTAGAGGAAAAAAGCTCATTAATAGCATATTGTGATATTGAGATCAAAATGTGATATTGGTTTGATTGATATAAAAGATAAAAGATCTCAAAATAATATCATAAATTTACTCCTGGAACATCATCATCAGATCATATTTAGATCTTGTGAGATCTAACCAATAGCAGCAAGCTATTCGATTGATCTTGAAATATCACATTTTGATATTGTTCAGATGTTCCAGGAACATTTTTCAGATATTATTTTCGGATCTTTTATCTCTTATATCAATCAAACCAATATCACGTTTTGATCGTCAGTACTTCACCTCTACCCGGGATTGCATAAATTTAAGGAGAAATATCTACTTCAATGAATGTAGAAGTCTAAGGAGATACTGTTGAAGTGTTGAATGAATCTCCAGAGGAGTATTTGAAGAAATCTTAGAAGAAATATCTGGAGAAACTCTTCGGGAAACCTTTGATTGAATTTTAAGAAAAGCTTACTGAGGAATTTTCGGAAAATTTTTAAAAAAATCTTTTGATAAAATTCTTGGAGGATTTTTAAACGCGTTCTAGGGCAGTCTGCGGACATTAGGATGCGGCTTATTTTTCGTAAACAGTTATTGACTCATGTGAAAAAGTAACTTTTGAGTTCGAGCCAAAAATGTTGAGGTTTAGAGGTGACGCAAACGTCTCAGAGTTGAGTTTTCGAAAAATAAAACGATGTTTTTCTCAATTTTCAACCGATTTTCAAACTGTTTCCATGACTTGTTTTAACTAATTTTTAAATAAACTTGTAAAAGATTCAAACATTAAAATTTTGAGTTTTTTTTATGATTTTTTATTTTTTTTTGTCACTCAAAGTTCCAGCATAGGGTCCGGTAGCTTTTCAACTGTTTGACCAAGTTGAAATCTTTTGACATGCTTGTGAATAAACTGTACCTTTGGAAAGGTACAATTATAATGGATAATAATAAAAAAAAAACATAAAATTAAGTATTTTATATAAAAAAATTGAAATTTCAGCCAAAATGTGATTATTCTCCTGCATATTTTCGGTGTTCAGGTTTCAGTAGGTCGGCTCCAGATGTACGTTCTCCTTACGTTTAGTTCATGAAACATAAAGTTTATTCTGATAAATGAAATGGTAATTTAAGCTCCTGAATTTTATTTTTTTGTTCAAAATGTAAGGAAAAAAATATTAAGAAAGTTTTCCACCCTATTCCATAACCCTAAAAATGATGCTTACATTCTGATTCTGCCAAAACATCACCCTTAACTTTGATTTCACATGGAACAAACAAGTTTTTAGGCATTTTTTGGAAATTTTTGGTGAATAGTACCATAAACATGATTTAAGTATCTTCTTTTGTTCAGAATGTTTCAAGATTGAGTTCAGGCTACATTTAGACAAAAAAGCTACCTAAAAAATGACGCTAAAATATTTGAAATTGGCCAAGCAGCTGAAAAGTATTTGGGTTCCATAGTTAAAGTTTTATGTGAAAAAAAAATTAAATAACAGAAATAATAAAAACTCATATTTTGCAAATCGGTTGGACATACATTTTTTTACTAAAAAAAATTCAACTATGAGCCTCCATTCAAAATAATGTTTTAGCTCAAACTCGGAGCTTTCTCTTTTTATCTGATTTGAATCTAGAACAGCATACGAATTCTAGATATTAACAACTTTTGAAAAAATAAGTTCGAGATGAACTAAGTTCGGGATGAACTAGGGCTAAAAATCTCGTTAATACAGATAAAAAAAATAAGCCACACCCTGGTGGACATGTATTCCTTCAGATACAGACATGGAGAAACACCTCGACAAGCTATACATAAGCTATCCCTAGAAAAAAGCTCTTGAGATATTTCTAAAACAATTCCTGTGAAAACATGGCGGATCATCCTGAAGGAAACCCTGTATGAGCTCCTTTTAAAATCCTCAAGAATCCCTGGAAGATTTTGTAAGAAAACCGATGGAGAAGTTTCTGGAAGAAACCTTTGGAGATTTTAAGTTTAAAGAAATTTCTTATGGAATCTATGAAGCAAAAATCCATAGAAGATTTCTTAAAGGAATCCTGGGAAAAAATTATGAAGGAATCACATACACAATTTATAAAGGAATCCCCAGAGAAAATTCCTAAAATTTCTGAAGGGCATTATGGAAGAGTTCCTGAAGGAGTCTGAAGAAGATTTTCCAAACAAATTCTTGATGAAATTTCTTTGGTATTCTCTGAAGAAATTTCTAGAGGAATTATTGAAGCAATCCATGAAAGATCTTCTATGAGACCTTTCGAAAGGAACCCGTGGTAGATTTTTTAAAAGCATTCATGGCGGATTTTTCCAGGAATCCATTGAGCAATTTCGGAATAAATCCAAGGAAGGATTCATAAAGAAGTTTTGAAATTAACTTTTGGAGTAATCTATACAAACCTTAGGAGAAATTCTAATGGGTACTATGATTTTCTAAAATAATGCATTGCAAAATTCTCTTATCAATTCTCAGAGAAATCTTTGAAAGCATTTCAAGCAGAATTTCTCAAAAATTCTCTGAAGGACTTTCTGAAGGAATCGCTGGTACCATTTGAATTAAAATACCTGGAGTATTTAAACAGGAATCCATTGAGGGATTTCGGAAATGAGCAATTTGTGAAATTTCAGAAGGTATCTCTCAATGAATTTCTGAAGGAACTTGTTTATGAAACAATCTATGGTAGATTTTCCAAAATAATCTTCTGAAAATTTCTAAGCAATAGAAATTTGAATGAATTTATAAGTTATTCCATTCAAGAAACTGAAGAAATCCCTGGTGAAAGTCCCCAAGTGAATTATCGAAAGATTATTGATTTTAAAGAGCTCGTAGAGGAATTTTCTTGGGAATTTTTGGTATTGTTCTTGAGTAAATTTCGAACTTGAGTAAATCCCCAACTTACAGAATTACTGAAATATTTCTTTCAATTGAAGGAGTTTCTTAAAGAATCCCTGGTAGAAGTTTCAGTATCAGATTTTCTGCACAAAAATAACCTGATTCTCACGAATTATGAATCAACTAAGGAATGAACTAAATAATAAAGTCAATTACTATACTTATTATTGTTTGTGAATTGAAGATTTTCAGTACGTTTCAGTTATATGAGGTCTTGCAGAATTTCAGGGCTTTTAATAGAATTTTACAAGAGAAGGAGGAGTTCAGAGGTGTGAATAGTTAACGAGGGGTCCAAGGGTGCTTCAGGGAGTTTCGGAAGGTCTCAGCCGCGTTACAGAGATTCTGGAGGGTTTTCAGTGACATTTCAGGAAGTTTCAGGTGATTTTCAGCGAACTTCTGAGGAGTTTTCGACGGTTTTGCAGGTTTTTTGAGGCTTTTTAGAAATATTGAGAAGATTTCCAACAACTTTCAGAGGCGTTACCGAGGAATTTTTATGGGGCTTTGAGGGTCTTATGAGCATAATCGGGTTGTCTTCGGGAGTTTCGAAGGGGTCCTAGAGGTATTCGGTGGCATTTCAGCGGCGCTTCCAAAGCGTTTGCTAAGGTTTCAGATGTCCTCATGTGTAGTAATGTGTCCGACGAGGTTTCAGGGGTTTTCGGAGCCATTTGGGGACGTTTCGGAAGATTTTCATTGGATTTCAGAGGCGTATTGGGGGATTCCGGAGGGTGTCAGGGGGACTACAGTTTAAAAAAAAAACATCATTCTGGATCACTATTCTTAGGTGAGCTTCTGAGATTTTGGAGGCATTATAAAGCGTTTCACGTACGTTTCAGATGGTCTCTGAAGGGATTTAAATCTTTACAGACTGATTACGCTTGTAGATACGATGGCCTATATTCAAGCTCTTGAAGATTCTTAACCTTTCAAGACGCGCGCCATCAGGCAACCGAAATTGCACTGCGCTCGTGCTGTATACGACGAGCGAGGTTTTTTGGTAGTGTTTTACTTTTTGCAACAGCACGTCCTGAAACGTTAAACAAACACTGAGCTCACCACTTGACAGCAGATAGTTGCATGAATTTCGTTCAAACACACAAGTTATTTATGCTGAATGAAGTTTAAGGAAACTTAAATATTCTCAACCCCAACCCCTCCTTATCTCTTACCTCTGAACATATCCCAAGCACCCCTTAACTCCACTTGCTACATCTTTCCGGTAAGCCAACCTTATCCCCGTATCCCAATTGTTCTGATCACAATCAAAATTCATTAAGGAAACGTTACCTTAAAAGTATATGGTTGCAGGTAGAGACAGAAACAGACCTTGTGGTGTTGCTGTTGAGGAAGTGATTAATGGGAATGTGTTTGAAGTTGTTGAAGAGTTTGCAACATGTGACAATCACGTTCCCTGTGAAGTAAAAGTCGTACTGCTGTTGCGAATAGGACTTTCTACGGACTGCGTAGGAGGATCACGCGTCTGAATACTTGGAGGACCTGTGCTGTATCCATCTGTTCCCACACATTAAACACTCGGAATCTCAAAGGATGCAGAACTAATACATATAGCAGATGCAGTGTGAATTTCAGTTACCACACTTTTACACGGCACTGTAGATGCCCAAGCAGTCACTGACAGGTGGCACACGGAAGGAATTATGCGGACCCGTTGTCGTCGTCGTCGTCGTCGTCGGAGGGACCGAGTTGTAAAAAGGCATAACTTATTGATTTTCGTGCACTTTTTGCTCCACTGTCGTCGTCGGGGAGGCTCGCCTTTGGACGGCAGGAAACAGTCGGACCCAAACGTGCGGCCGTGCGGGTATGTTGGTACATATGTAACTCGGTTGGTTGGAGGTTGGAATTGTGGCCCATGTGGTTTTCTCATTTGGTGCCGGGTCTTAGGTCTAATGAAGCGAGTTTCCTGCGAGCGGGGTGGAGTATGGGAAGACGGAGGGTTGGAATACTGTTTTGTCTCGTCGACCGACTGACTAGGGCGACGACGACGGGTAAACTCAGCAGGAATTCCCGTTCGCCAGTACGCTCCTTCCGATTTTGAGAACGCGCAGTAAGTTCGGTACAATTCAGTGAAACGAGTGAACGGAGCGAAAAAAGCTGCCTGATTCAATAAAATTGCTTGATAAAGTGGGTATGCAATGGGAAATTCATTCCGGGGGAAAATAAAATAAACGGGGTCGAAAGGAAGTCGCGAGAGAAGGGGGTAGCACATTTCTCGGTTTGTGCACTGAAAACAGAACTGAATCGAACGGAACGGAAGAAGTTCGGTTTCCTCCAGCTGGAAAAGTGCGGCAAAAATATTCAAAGCAAACACGGTACATAAAACTTGCATAATATGGCGGCCCCGGTTTTCGGATGCAAAAGGAAGCTGCTTTAAGTTATTGAGCTCTGTATGAGTTCGTTTCTTGGCGGTGTGTTTGTTTGCTGCGCGAATTCCGGAGTAAATTGAAAACAAATATTGATTGGGGAATGCTCAAATGGATGCCGTCGTCTGACTTGCTGAGGAATGTCACTGTGGAAATTGTGATCATCATATTGGAAGCTGAAACGTTATTAGTGTAGGTCGACAATGTTATCAAACAAAACAGACGTTTTCTCTGGAGTACCTCAAATGTCTAAATTTTTATATATTTAATTGTATTAGCTTATTAACGAGTTAAGCGAACAACAATGTTCTCGAGAACATTAAAGTTCTCTTAATTCGTAAATAATCTGTGTCAATACAATAAAAAATGCCAGGTGATACGCAGTCTTCTATTTTCACTTAATCTTGGAATCAGTACTTGAGATCTTTAAACCTACACCTTAACAACATATCCTGAAAATCAAAACCTTTTCAGAAATATTGATGTTCCAACACTCACTACCGACACCTTGCGGAGTTGAATCTGGATTTATTTAAATAGTGATTTACCGAATAGATTCAGATGTCCTGTTAGACTTTCCTTACTTTGAGTTCTGAGCACCCTCGGTGGTGCACAGGGCCGAATTGTAAAATCTCCATTCTAGGCGATTTCCCGCCATCGTCTTGATCTGTGACCAGGTCAAATTTCTTTCGAAATTCTTTATTTCGTTGTTGAGGCTACGCCATCATGAGATTCTGGGTCTGCCTCTGTTGGGATGTCCTGCTGGATTCCAATATAACGCTTGTTTGCAGATTTCGTTTCCGCCCCTGCATAGAGAGCGATCGACCCTCCTCCATTTTCGCTCCCGAATTTCTGTCACTATCGGCTTTTGATAACATCGACGATGGAGCTCCACGTTGGAGGTCCAATTGTGAGGCCACCATGCACGAATTATATACCGTAGGTATCTATTGATAAAGACCTGTAGCCGTTGCGTGTTTTCCGCTGATGCACACCAGGTTTCACTGGCGTATACCAGCACAGATTTCACGTTCGAGTTTAAAATTCGGATTTTGGTGCGTCGACTAATCTGGTTGTTTTTCCATACATTTCTTAAACTCGCAAAATCAGTCCTCGCCTTCTTGATCCATGCATCTATGTCGATCTAGGTTCCGCCATCGGCCGCCATTTGGCTACAAAGATATTGGAAGCGTTCAACATCCTCCACTAATTGCCCAGCTATCGTAAAGCTAGAAGGGTTGACTGTGTTTACATACAACGATTGGGTCTTGTTGACTTTGATGGTAAGACCTGCCACCGAGGAGCGATTGACAAGATCATCGAGCTTGGTCTGCATATCAGAGCGCCGTTGAGCTCGGAGAGCAACGTAATTAGCCAGTTTGAAGTCATTTAGGTGCTCCATGGTAATGGGCTGCCACAGTAACCCACGATTTGGTTCAGGATCAATTGCACCTACCAGGATCTTGTCGATTACGATGAGGAACAGTAGCGGTGATAGGATACATCCTTGTCTCACTCCAGCAACACCTGGATGGGATCGGACCTGACACGGTTGTGCAGTACTCTGCACGAAAATGCCATGTACTGACACCCACATGTTTTCATGATTGAGACGGTCGAAAGATTTTTCGTAATCAATGAACACCAGGTAGAGAGACTTTTGGAGTTCATTGATTTGCCTCAAGATCAGCGGTCGGAATTTTCGCTCATTCTCACGAAAATAGAATTCTCCCTCACGCCAATTTTCAGCGAGTATCTGGCTTGAGAAATCTCCCGCACAAAGAGCAGAGCGAAAACATTTTTTCACTCACTCCCAAAGGTGCGAGATTTTCGTTTTTCTTTTGTCGGCCGATTATGCTGTCTTTCCTTGACTCATATGACGCCGACGATGATTGGTTTTATGCATTATATTTTCTACACCCTCTGTGTGGTTGGCGTGGTGGTGTGGATAGAGTGCGCGTGTCGCGTATGTTTTTAGTAATGTTCCAGGTTCGAATCCCGTCGCGGGCACAATTTTTGTTAATCTGCTTTGAAAAGATTTTCGTGAAAATTGGGTGAGAGAAAATTTAACAGAACGAAAAGAAATTATCTGCAGGTTGAAGCGATTTTCAGTTATCATGAATCGCTACTCTCGAAAGAAGTGCTGGAGGGGAAAAGTGTTCCTCAAGCAAAATAGTGAAAATAAGCTCTCCCGCCGCCGTGAGAATAGCCATATTTCGTATCGCTGAAACGAAAATTACGAACCCTGCTCAAGATGATACGGAAATCCGCCGGAGAGTTGCGTTAATCTTCTCCTCTCCAGGATTGCTGGCCGGGAATGCTGTAGGATTCCCTGCAAAAGAAAGTTGATGAATTCTATGAAGTGATTGTTGGACGATTTCATGGAAAGTATTGGTGATGGAAATAAATGAAATGCCAAATACATCTTGAATGAATCTGCTGGAGGTTTTTCCTAAGAAGGCAACTATGAACTATCGGGGATTATTAAGGAATCATCCTGGGAAATTCTTCAGGAATTCTGTCTGGAGATTCTTCCAGAAGTTCTTTCTGGAAATTCCGGCAGAAGTTTCCTCTGTTGATTGCTCCAGGAGTTCCTTTTGATGACACCTCCAGCTTCTTTTTAGGATTTCTCTTGAAAAAGTTACAAGAGTTTCCCGCAACTGCTTTCAGGAGTTCCTTTTAGAGACATAAGTGTTCCTCTTGTGGAGTGGATTCCAGTAATCCCATGTGGGGATTTCTCCTGGAGTTTGCTCTGAGAATGCATTCAGGAACTTTTAGGAGATTTTTTAAGAGCTTCTTCTGGGTTATAGGAATTCCGTCTGACCATTAATCCAGGAGTTCCCTCCAAGAATTTCTCCAGGAGTCGCGCCTGGTGATTTAAATGACTCCTCCGGTACTCCAAAATCTGCCCAAGATTTGCCCACTGGAGATTCCTCCAAAACTTATCTTTGAAGATTCCTCCAGAAGTTCTTTCTAGGGATTTCAGCAGCATTCCTCTCTAAGAGTTCCTGCAGGAACTTTTACTGGAGATTCCTTTAAAGATTCTTCAAACGAAACTTCTTTTAAAGAAACTTCAGGAGGAATTGTCAGAGGAAATCTCCTTTCCTGAGAATTCTCCAGAAGATTCGTTTTTGGATCTCTCCAAGCCTTCCTTCTAAGGAATTCTATGAGTAATATTTCAAGCTATATGTATAGTAATACCCAGAAGGAAAGCCTGAAGGAAAGCCAAATGAGTCTTCTGGAGAATACTCAGAAAAAGAATTTCCGGGTTTAATCTTAAGAAAGAAACCCTGGTGCAAATCTCAGAGGAAACTTTTGGATGAATTTCCAGGAGAAACTTATGGACAATCCTCGAAAGAAACTTTTAAAGAGATCTCTACGTGAAATCTCCATAAAAAACTAACTCTTGTCAAAATTTCCAGTTTTATATCTTTACAACGAGATTTCAAACCCGGAGCAAGTTCCTGGTGAAATCCCCATGGTGAATCCCTGGAGAAAGCTCCTGAAAGAATTCTTGGAAGAATATCTAAAGGGAACTCCAGGAGGATTCCCCAAACGGATCTACTGCTGAATCCTCAACTTTCGGAAAAAGGAGAACTTGTGTTGGAATCCCTGTGGAGACTTCCAGGCGAAATCCCCAGATTGAATCCCTGTAGGAATTTTTCTTATGCCTGGTTATGCTTAATGGTAGACCATACGTGGCAAAGAGTTGATTGAGGTGGTTAATGAGAAATGCTAAAAGAGAAGGACTCGGTTGTAAACAAGGTTGTTAACCGATAAATTATCGACAGTTAACTCAACGCAAACTCGATAACGATAAGGGTTGCTCGATAATCTCTCGATAACGATAACCAAACGATGAATCAACGCGAAGATCAACGTACCTTCGATAATTTTGCGATAAATCTAGTTACCCTAGTGACGGCATCAACAACGGCTCAGATAGCGAAGAAAATATTCCGGAGACGTTATCGAGTCGATAATTTCAACAGTTAACTGTATCGCCGATGACGAATCCGTCTGAAGACGTTATCGTTATCGACGATAAACGATAACAGACGTTAACTTTATCGCCGATAACGATAATTTATCGATTAACAACCTTGGTTGTAAAAACTATTCCAGAAGGAATTCAGTGGCCACGGAAAAGTTTCCAGGAAGGATTGAAAGTAGTGATCACAGTGAATTTCTGGAAGGCATAAGTGATACCTACCAGAGTAGAAGAAAAAAAAACCCTTGACATCCCATTCTGAGCAGGGGTTCCAGATTATTTTTTCCAAAAATCTGTACCAACCATAAAAAAACCAAAACACAGGTTTTTTCTGTTTCACTTTATTTAGGGAACAGAAAACATCGAATGTTCTGGATTTTTATGGAAAACAGTTAAATTGTCCACTCTCGTATTCCTCAAATAGGGTGACGAAGGGTATTATCGGCAGGTTTGTTCTCTTCGTCAGGTGGGGTTTTTGTTGGCCGAATGAAATTTGGGCATATATCTCAGCTTGGTTGGGAAGGATTTGAGGCCAATTCTGAGACCAACAGGTTTCAAAAACCCCACCTTGACAAAGAGAACAAAACTGCCGAAAATACGTAAGTTCCCCTAAATGTTATGTCGAAGGGAAGAAATTAACTCTTTCCATCTAAGATATCTGTTGAAATACACTTATATGAATTAAGGTGAAACTTCAAGAAATCCCATTGCAATTTTGCATACAAACTTTAGAGGCACAAATCTGACGGGCTCTACCCCATTTGGCATAATGCCGTTTGGCATAAAAGCCATTTGGCATAAAAGCCATTTGGCATAAAAGCCATTTGGCATAACGGCCATTTGGCATAACAAGGATTATGCACATTCTTACCAAGAAGGCTGCTGTTCGTATTATGCCAAACGGCATTATGCCAAATGGTCATTATGCCAAACGGCGTTTTGCCAAATGGCATTATGCCGTTTGGCATAATGTCATTTGGTATAAAAACCATTTGGCATAACGGCCATTTGGAATAATGACCATTTGGCATAACAAGGATTATGCACATTCTTACCAAGAAGACTGTTCTTCGTATTATGCCAAATGGCATTATGCCAAATGGCCATTATGCCAAATGGCCTTTTGGCTCTACCCCATTTGGCAAAATGTCATCCGGCATTGTTAGCACAGCTCTGTACCACCCTTGGACAGCGCAACCAGGGCGCAACATTCGATCCACACTAGGACGAGACAACACCGGTTGATGGGAGAACCGTGAGCTGAGCAAAGCTGTCAGCAGGTATGCGAGAATAAACAGTTCGTGGCTATCCGGATCGGCGAGATCCGCAGTCGTCTAACGAGGTTTGCAGAATGGAGATTGGTGCAGACGAAGTGCAACGTGGCTGCCGCGTTGATGAAGTGGAAAAAACTGAATAGCGTGCGTTCAGATGGACCATGGTTTCGTGTTAGAGGGTTTCAGCACCAACCGGAGGAATGCTGGTCAGAGCAAGAAAGAAAAGTTCCGTATACGACCGAGGAGATCCGTGCATGTCTGCAAAAGAAACTGGTGCCGTTGGAACAAGAAGAGTACCAGAATGCGGAGAAGAATTTTTGGAGGTCAGTTCAGGCCGATTACTTCGCGGAGAAAGTCTTCATCTTCACGAAGGACCAGAAGCAGCCATACCAGCAGCGGCGGCAGCAGCAGCAAGTGAAGGAGACCAGTAGCATGTTCACCTTAAGCCCGTTCCTGAACGTGGAAGGTGCAGAAAAGATGCCGCGCGTAATACCGCATCTACCACAGTTGGAGGAGGTAACACTGATGGACCAGAACGACGGGCGGACGATAACCGACGAAGTGCTGACAGCGAAAATGGAGGCCGAAGACCTAAGTTCCTGGCCGCTAACTTCCGTGCCTGGAACTAGAGGTGGAGGAAGTGTTGGCGCCGAACCTTTTCATTCACGGCGTTGGCGCAGTCATCGAAGAACATTATGTTTCACCGGCCTGCGAAGCTGAAGCACTGTGGGATCGCTCTCGGCAACTGGTAGATAATCTGTGGGCTCTGTGGGTATCCAAGCATCAACCATCAATGAACCAGCAAACGAAGCGGCTTTCGGAGTCTCTGCCACTAGCGTGTGGCGACTTAGGCAATTTTACCGATGACTCCGTTCAAAAGAGCTGGATGAGGGACATCGTAACGGACGTCTACCTAGGGGAGGACGGCAGAATCGGACAGGCCATGGTGAAGGGTAAGTTTTGGAAGCCGGTGACAAGACTGGCTGTGCTAGAGATGTAGCAGGGTAAATCCGGTGTAGCCAAGGAGCCCCCCCCCCCTCCCCACAGAGTTACGGGAGGGGGTATGTTAGCACAGCTCCGTACCACCCTTCGACAGCGCAACCAGAGCGCAACATTCGATTCACACCAGGACGAGACAACACCGGTTGATGAGTGAACCGTGAGCTGAGCATAGCTGTCAGCAGGTATTTTGGGCCAGAGATAGCGGGAAGGTAAATAAAAACATAAATAAGATAGTAGAGAAGATCAACAAAATGGTAGCTAATTAGAAGAAAGTTAGAATTCAAGAGTTCAAGCCAAGATGAAATTTATTTGCGTTCAAATTAGCGTGATTAAAGATCGTGAAAGAGATTCAAACATCTGTTGCTGTGCCAAATTGTTTGAGGTAGTTTTTGTGATTTCCCAAGGTGAGCAAAACTAGGAAAGTTTGTGTGGTGTTTTATTTTGAAAGTTTGATTATATACAGGATCCTATCGGACTGAAACCGCGCCAGAAACCGCCAAACCTGGAAGGGAAAATTAAAGAAATCCATTAAATGTAAGTTATTAGGAATAAGCTGAAAAAGAAATAAATATTAATTAAATGTTTGTATTTTGCTATCCCGTTAATAAAGTTTCAAGCTCTCACACAACAAACAAGTGCTGCTCTGAAATTTCGGTTTGAATAGGGTGGTCCGATTTCAAACAGGCATAATGTCGTTTGGTATAATGCCATTTGGCATAAAAGCCATTTGGCATAACGGCTATTTGGCATAATGGCCATTTGGCATAACAAGGATTATGCACATTCTTACCAAGAAGGCTGTTCTTCGTATTATGCCAAACGGCATTATGCCAAACGGCATTATGCCAAATGGCCATTATATCAAATGGCCTTTATGCCAAATGGCATTTTGCATTAGTCTTCCTGAGCCCTTAAACCTTGCTTTAATCCAATTTGTATTGTCTACAATTGCTGTAGAAATCAACTCTTCTTGTCCCAAAACCTTCCTGCGATTTACTATTGAATTAGTAAAAACACTCTTGTGTGAAGGGTTTGATGTGTTTTCTAGCCAGAAAACCAAAAATATGCTATGTGAGCTTAACCCGAAAAGGGATACCTTCACCTTGGCCTCAGTTTCGTCACCTCGCTGAGTGTGTTCCATCAAAGACGAGCTCTGAAAGGCGCCTGGGGTCCAATGGACCCCAGGTATCCCTTTTAGGGTTAAACACCTGTAGTTTTATTGGAAATAAAGAAAAAAAATGGAATAAGATCACCTAATAGTAAATTTGTTTTGAGCGATTTTAAACATGATCACTTCTATGTGTTTGTCCATACCTATAAAACATTTCTGAGTTGTGACTGGACTAGAGAGAAAGGACGATGGAATGTTTAGCTAATATTCAAAGTAACATTTTTTTTTTAATTTTTTTTTTATAAAATCTAAGATAAATTAAGGAGCCATCCATCGAATACGTCGTGATGAGAAGGGCGATTTACAAAAGTGTGAAGAGCAATGTAATAGGGATGGGAAAAACTTGTACAAAAAAAGGGGGTGGGAGTCTAAAAAACCTATTTTTTGCGTTTAGTACTCAATGCGTCATATCAAATATTAAATTGATTCCAACGTTTTTCCTACTAATACTTACTGATTTTTCTTTTTTTTTCTTTTGCAGGTAACGTTTGAGCCAAAATCATCAAATTCCACAACAGTAAGCTTTCAAACACCCCAATGATTCTAAAATCATATAGTCCGAATCATAGAAAAAAGCTCCCGTATATTCTCTTCCTATTCAAATCGGGTGATTGGAAGCTACAATTTAATTGCTAACAAAACTTGAGCAAACATTTCTGATAATGTTTTAAGTTCTAGTTTTGAAAGCAATTGAATTGCAACTTCAAATCGCCTGATTTGAATAGAAAGGCCAATGTTTTAACAGATGGTATATGAAAAGCTCTTAAAAGTTAAACTTCTCGAATAACTTTTTGCTTCTGAGTGGTTCTTAACCTTTTCGTTATTAAAATAGCAATTGTTTGTCATTTGTGTTATTATTCCTGTATCAATTAAATATTGAGGAAAATACTCAATGATATCATTAGATGATAAATAATACAAAACAAATTAAATCAAGAAACGTCAGTTCACTTTACAGTCAAAAATACGTTAATCCCATATTCATACGTACCTTCCCCATTCAGCTAAATTAAATGTTGGAAAATCCCACCACCACATGCGAAGATTGTTCGAAATTAATCGAGCGCACTCCAATTCTGTTTGCCAGAAGCTTTATGAAAAGTCCTGACAACGTTAAAAATTTCCTCCACATTCCCCATCAGCATCATCTTCGTTTTCCATGGACGGGGTGTGCACCACACACCAGTCGTCGTCGTCGTCATCATATTCATCCCGAAAAGTCGACAGAGCGTGAAACTTCCTGCCTGTTGGAAGAAACCATCGTCGTCGTCGTTGGCGTCGTCACGTCCCCAGTGTATGTTTTACCCCACCCGACTTCCTAGCACAGCCAGAACGGAATTTGTACACGCTCCACATCCCCTACAGTCTTAGTTTCCGAAAGCAGAAGCTCCTCTAATCTGGGTGGCGTAGGCTTTGTGAGGGGACCATAGAATACATGGGGGCTTCTTGACTTTTCAAACTGTCCTAGACTTGCGACTTGTCCTGTCATTATATTAAAATAAGTTAGGAAGTTAACCATATTCATTGAGTCTTGAGCTAAAGTGCTGAAGGACTGTGTTGGAGTTAAGGATCTTGTTTCATAAGTTCTTCCGATTGTGAAGAAAAAAATAAAAATATTTTGAAACTTGGAATCTATTTATCTATTTTTATTTTTTTATTTATTTTTTTTATTTTGTTTTCCCTGACATAAGTGTTTATTAGAAAGTTATCCATATTCGTTAAGTCTTGAGTTGGAGTGACGTGGCAAGATGACTTTGTGAATTCACAGATCATCCAAACTATCATGAAGCTAAGAAATGAAGGTCTAGAGTTATATTTTCACTACCAATTCATTTCAATCACGGTATCTAATCTCTTAAAAATACTCCGGAAGCTATGATCGAATGCAAAATATTTTAGCTCACCCAAACAATATTTCAGTTAAGGACTCTGTATCAATAGCACTTGTGCTTGTTAAGTGAGTTTATGAGATGTGATAAGACTAACAATTTATACAAGTTCTAGTAGTTTTTTTTTCTTTTTTTTTTTGAACTAGAATATGGTGAATGAGCTTGTCCATCTAACGTAGCTTTATGTAGCGATTGAAGTTCACCGATCGTAGGCTCTAAACTATTATCTTCAGAACAGTTTGGATTATCTTGGATGTTACTGAATCATTTTGTTGTATGAACTGCAGTGTGAAATATCTTAGGATAGTTTTTGTCATCCAAACTGCATTGTCGTCAAAAATCCTGAATACCTGTACTACTTATTAACTGTTTTTTTAGATGTTCTTAGACACAAGGTCTAAAAATTCTGGCTTATGTTTAGTTTCTGTTTTTATTTTGTTTTTTTACTATTTTTATTTTTTTTATTTTTTTTATATTTTAAGAGTTTTTGTAAATTTTTCCAGGATACTGACGAGAATTCTATGAGGATTCTGGTGAAAATTCCCTCAGGATTCTAACGAAAATTCTGCCAGTAATCTGTAGACAATCCTCTAAGGATTTTGAAGACAATCATTTTAGGAAATACATATACAAAAAAAAACAAAATTTGGTAAAAAAGTAAATTTTGGTATTTTTTATATTTCTTTTTTTTCCTTTCCTTATTTTTTTATTCTTACACAAGTAAATTTTATTTTTGAAAGCAACTTATCTCAAGTATTTCAACTGTCCCAAAACCCTTCTTCCAATCCAGCGTACGTGCAAGGCTGCTGAAGGGATAGACTCCACGCCACGTCACCCGCCGTTAGCTGACTAGTCCCGAGCTCGCTCTCCCAATGTGAACACTTCATTCCTTCATGCCCGTGCGCACGTGTAGCATCACCGCCGCCAGTTGGTTGCTCGGGTTAAGCGCCGTTTCCACGACGAGTCAAGCGGAGTCGACCCGGGAGCGCACTACCCCATAATCGTAAAGTAGCTCACGTATCCTCGTGTACGTATTGCTTTGCTCCGAAGTCCCAGCAGCAGTCAGTGCAGTGTGGGATCGTTCCGGCCGGGGTGGGTCGTCGTCGCACATACACACGTTCCTTCTCTTCTATTTTAATTTTCGACTCTTGGCGTTATTTCACAGCTCCTTAATGCTACCCGCCGCGAACTCCCAGCGCCAGCACCGAACCCGGGCGATCTCGAGGGGGTATGGAGCAGTCGCCCTCCTCGCCCGCAGTCAGCACCAATATCTTAGAAATGCATTCCGCTTTTATGGGAATTTATGTTCGCGAACTACATGGCCGGAAACACGATTTCGGATCTAGCAGTGCATGTTTTTGGGGCGAATTATTCGATGGCGAGTTTCTTCCATGTTGGGTGATGACAGGAATAATGCTTAACAATCGGATTTGACTAACGTAATTTTGTTTTTTTAACATGACTCAAATGAATTTCCTTTCGTCTTCTCGACAGAATCCTTAAAGGATTCTTATCAAAATCTCGTTAGAATCCTTAGAAGATTCTTGTTGGAATCTAGCAGTATTGTCGTCAGAGTCCTGCCAGGATTCTCCTTATTCCTGGAAGGATTCTCTCAGAATCCGGAAAAGATTCTCGTTAAAATACTGGAAGGATTCTCGGCAGAATCCTGAAAGGAATCTCGTCAGAATCCTGAAAGGATTCTCGTCAGAATCCTGAAAGCATTCTCGTCAGAATCCTGAGCGGATTCTCGTTAGTTTCCTAAAAGGATTCTCGTCAGATTTCTGGAAGGATTCTCGTCAGAATCCTGAGAGGATTTTTGTCAGAATCCTGGGAAATTTCTCGTCAGAATCCTGAAAGGATTCTCGTCAGAATCCTGAAAGGATTCTCGTCAGAATCCTGAAAGGATTCTCCTCAGAATCCTGAAAGGATTCTCCTCAGAATCCTGAAAGGATTCTCGTCAGAATCCTGAAAGGATTCTCGTCAGAATCCTGAATGGATTCTCGTCAGAATCCTGAAAGGATTCTCGTCAGAATCCTGAAAGGATTCTCGTCAGAATCCTGAAAGGATTCTCGTCAGAATCCTGAAAGGATTCTCGTCAGAATCCTGAAAGGATTCTCGTCAGAATCCTGAAAGGATTCTCGTCAGAATCCTGAAAGGATTCTCGTCAGAATCCTGAAAGGATTCTCGTCAGAATCCTGAGAGGATTCTCGTCAGAATCCTGAAAGGATTCTCGTCAGAATCCTGAGAGGATTCTCGTCAGAATCCTGAAAGGATTCTCGTCAGAATCCTGAAAGGATTCTCGTCAGAATCCTGAAAGGATTCTCGTCAGAATCCTGAAAGGATTCTCGTCAGAATCCTGAAAGGATTCTCGTCAGAATCCTGAAAGGATTCTCGTCAGAATCCTGAAAGGATTCTCATCAGAATCCTGAAAGGATTCTCGTCAGAATCCTGAAAGGATTCTCGTCAGAATCCTGAAAGGATTCTCGTCAGAATCCTGAAAGGATTCTCGTCAGAATCCTGAAAGGATTCTCGTCAGAATCCTGAAAGGATTCTCGTCAGAATCCTGAAAGGATTCTCGTCAGAATCCTGAAAGGATTCTCGTCAGAATCCTGAAAGGATTCTCGTCAGAATCCTGAAAGGATTCTCGTCAGAATCCTGAAAGGATTCTCGTCAGAATCCTGAAAGGATTCTCGTCAGAATCCTGAAAGGATTCTCGTCAGAATCCTGAAAGGATTCTCGTCAGAATCCTGAAAGGATTCTCGTCAGAATCCTGAAAGGATTCTCGTCAGAATCCTGAAAGGATTCTCGTCAGAATCCTGAAAGGATTCTCGTCAGAATCCTGAAAGGATTCTCGTCAGAATCCTGAAAGGATTCTCGTCAGAATCCTGAAAGGATTCTCGTCAGAATCCTGAAAGGATTCTCGTCAGAATCCTGAAAGGATTCTCGTCAGAATCCTGAAAGGATTCTCGTCAGAATCCTGAAAGGATTCTCGTCAGAATCCTGAAAGGATTCTCGTCAGAATCCTGAAAGGATTCTCGTCAGAATCCTGAAAGGATTCTCGTCAGAATCCTGAAAGGATTCTCGTCAGAATCCTGAAAGGATTCTCGTCAGAATCCTGAAAGGATTCTCGTCAATATCCTGAAAGGATTCTCGTCAGAATCCTGAAAGGATTTTCGTCAGAATCCTGAAAGGATTCTCGTCAGAATCCTGAAAGGATTCTCGTCAGAATCCTGAAAGGATTCTCGTCAGAATCCTGAAAGGATTCTCGTCAGAATCCTGAAAGGATTCTCGTCAGAATCCTGAAAGGATTCTCGTCAGAATCCTGAAAGGATTCTCGTCAGAATCCTGAAAGGATTCTCGTCAGAATCCTGAAAGGATTCTCGTCAGAATCCTGAAAGGATTCTCGTCAGAATCCTGAAAGGATTCTCGTCAGAATCCTGAAAGGATTCTCGTCAGAATCCTGAAAGGATTCTCGTCAGAATCCTGAAAGGATTCTCGTCAGAATCCTGAAAGGATTCTCGTCAGAATCCTGAAAGGATTCTCGTCAGAATCCTGAAAGGATTCTCGTCAGAATCCTGAAAGGATTCTCGTCAGAATCCTGAAAGGATTCTCGTCAGAATCCTGAAAGGATTCTCGTCAGAATCCTGAAAGGATTCTCGTCAGAATCCTGAAAGGATTCTCGTCAGAATCCTGAAAGGATTCTCGTCAGAATCCTGAAAGGATTCTCGTCAATATCCTGAAAGGATTCTCGTCAGAATCCTGAAAGGATTTTCGTCAGAATCCTGAAAGGATTCTCGTCAGAATCCTGAAAGGATTCTCGTCAGAATCCTGAAAGGATTCTCGTCAGAATCCTGAAAGGATTCTCGTCAGAATCCTGAAAGGATTCTCGTCAGAATCCTGAAAGGATTCTCGTCAGAATCCTGAAAGGATTCTCGTCAGAATCCTGAAAGGATTCTCGTCAGAATCCTGAAAGGATTCTCGTCAGAATCCTAAGAGGATTCTCGTCAGAGTCCTGAAAGGATTCTCGTCAGAATCCTGAAAGAATTCTCGTCAGAATCCTGAAAGGATTCTCGTCAGAATCCTGAAAGGATTCTCGTCAGATACTAGAACGGATTCTCGTCAGAGTCCTGAAAGGATTCTCGTCAGAATCCTGAGCGCATTCTCGTCAGAATCCTGAGAGGATTCTCGACAGAATCCTGAGAGGATTCTCGACAGAATCCTGAGAGGATTCTCGTCAGAATCCTGAGAGGATTCTCGACAGAATCCTGAGAGGATTCTCGTCAGAATCCTGAGAGGATTCTCGTCAGAATCCTGAGAGGATTCTCGTCAGAATTCTGAGAGGATTCTCGACAGAATCCTAAGAGGATTCTCGTCAGAATCCTAAGAGGATTCTCGTCAGAATCCTAAGAGGATTCTCGTCAGAATCCTAAGAGGATTCTCGTCAGAATCCTAAGAGGATTCTCGTCAGAATCCTAAGAGGATTCTCGTCAGAATCCTAAGAGGATTCTCGTCAGAATCCTAAAAGGATTCTCGTCAGAATCCTAAGAGGATTCTCGTCAGAATCCTGAAAGGATTCTCGTCAGAATCCTTAAAGGATTCTCGTCAGAGTCCTGAAAGGATTCTCGTCAGAGTCCTGAAAGGATTCTCGTCAGAGTCCTGAAAGGATTCTCGTCAGAATCCAGAAAGGATTCTCGTCAGAGTCCTGAAAGGATTCTCGTCAGAATCCAGAAAGGATTCTCGTCAGAATCCAGAAAGGATTCTCGTCAGAATCCAGAAAGGATTCTCGTCAGAATCCAGAAAGGATTCTCGTCAGAATCCGGAAAGGATTCTCGTCGGAATGCTGATAGGATTCTCGTCGGAATCCTGAAAGGATTCTCGTCGGAATCCTGAAAGGATTCTCGTCGGAATCCTGAAAGGATTCTCGTCGGAATCCTGAAAGGATTCTCGTCGGAATCCTGAAAGGATTCTCGTCGGAATCCTGAAAGGATTCTCGTCGGAATCCTGAAAGGATTCTCGTCGGAATCCTGAAAGGATTCTCGTCGGAATCCTGAAATGATTCTCGTCGGAATCCTGAAAGGATTCTCTTCGGAATCCTGAAAGGATTCTCGTCGGAATCCTGAAAGGATTCTCGTCAAAATCCTGAAAGGATTCTCGTCAAAATCCTGAAAGGATTCTCGTCAGAATCCTGAAAGGATTCTCGTCAGAATCCTGAAAGGATTCTCGTCAGAATCCTGAAAGGATTCTCGTCAGAATCCTGAAAAAAATCTCGTCAGAATCCTGAAAGGATTCGCGTCAGAATCCTTACAAGATTCACGTCAGAATCCTAAGAGGATTCTCGTCAGAATACTAAGAGGATTCTCGTCAGAATCCTGGAAGAATTCTCGTCAGAATACTGAGAGGATTCTCAACAGAATCCTGAATGGATTCTTTTCAGAATCCTGAATGGATTCTTGTCAGAATCCTGAATGGATTCTTGTCAGAATCCTGAATGGATTCTTGTCAGAATCCTGAATGGATTCTTGTCAGAATCCTGAATGGATTCTTGTCAGAATTCTGAATGGATTCTTGTCAGAATCCTGAATGGATGCTTGTCAGAATCCTGAATGGATGCTTGCCAGAATCCTGAATGGATTCTTGTCAGAATCCTGAATGGATTCTTGTCAGAATCCTGAATGGATTCTTGTCAGAATCCTGAATGGATTCTTGTCAGAATCCTGAATGGATTCTTGACAGAATCCTGATAGGATTCTTGTCAGAATCCTGAATGGATTCTTGTCAGAATTCTGAATGGATTCTTGTCAGAATCCTGAATGGATTCTTGTCAGAATCCTGAATGGATTCTTGTCAGAATCCTGAATGGATTCTTGTCAGAATCCTGAATGGATTCTTGTCAGAATCCTGAATGGATTCTTGTCAGAATCCTGAATGGATTCTTGTCAGAATCCTGAATGGATTCTTTTCAGAATCCTGAATGGATTCTTGTCAGAATCCTGAATGGATTCTTGTCAGAATCCTGAATGGATTCTTGTCAGAATCCTGAATGGATTCTTGTCAGAATCCTGAATGGATTCTTGTCAGAATCCTGAATGGATTCTTGTCAGAATCCTGAATGGATTCTTGTCAGAATCCTGAATGAATTCTAGTCAGAATCCTGAATGGATTCTTGTCAGAATCCTGAATGGATTCTTGTCAGAATCCTGAATGGATTCTTGTCAGAATCCTGAATGGATTCTTGTCAGAATCCTGAATGGATTCTTGTCAGAATCCTGAATGGATTCTTGTCAGAATCCTGAATGGATTCTTGTAAGAATCCTGAATGGATTCTTGTCAGAATCCTGAATGGATTCTTGTCAGAATCCTGAATGGATTCTTGTCAGAATCCTGAATGGATTCTTGTCAGAATCCTGAATGGATTCTTATCAGAATCCTGAATGGATTCTTGTCAGAATCCTGAATGGATTCTTGTCAGAATCCTGAATGGATTCTTGTCAGAATCCTGAATGGATTCTTGTCAGAATCCTGAATGGATTCTTGTCAGAATCCTGAATGGATTCTTGTCAGAATCCTGAATGGATTCTTGTCAGAATCCTGAATGGATTCTTGTCAGAATCCTGAATGGATTCTTGTCAGAATCCTGAATGGATTCTTGTCAGAATCCTGAATGGATTCTTGTCAGAATCCTGAATGGATTCTTGTCAGAATCCTGAATGGATTCTTGTCAGAATCCTGAATGGATTCTTGTCAGAATCCTGAATGGATTCTTGTCAGAATCCTGAAAGGATTCTTGTCAGAATCCTGAATGGATTCTTGTCAGAATTCTGAATGGATTCTTGTCAGAATCCTGAATGGATTCTTGTCAGAATCCTGAATGGATTCTTGTCAGAATCCTGAATGGATTCTTGTCAGAATCCTGAATGGATTCTTGTCAGAATCCTGAGAGGATTCTTGTCAGAATCCTGAGAGGATTCTGGTCAGAATCCTGATAGGATTCTGGTCAGAATCCTGAGAGGATTCTTGTCAGAATCCTGAGAGGATTCTTGTCAGAATCCTGAATGGATTCTTGTCAGAATCCTGAATGGATTCTTGTCAGAATCCTGAATGGATTCTTGTCATAATCCTGATGGGATTCTTGTGAGAATTCTGAATGGATTCTTGTCAGAATCCTGAATAGATTTTTGTTTGAATTCTGAATGGATTTTTGTCAGAATCCTGAATGGATTCTCGTCAGAATCCTGAATAGATTCTTGTCAGAATCCTGAGAGGATTCTCGTCAGAATCCTGAGAGGATTCTCGTCAGAATCCTGAGAGGATTCTCGTCAGGATCCTGGAAGGATTCTCGTCAGAATCTTTTGTTCCAAAATCCTTACAGGACTCTGGTCAGAATTTTGAGTGGATTTTCGTTAGCTGTGTCTTCATTATCTTCCTATTCTAGAAATATCTACTATAAATGGATAAAATACGTTGTTGCAACGATTATAACTTTCTTCAGCAATCCTGTTTCAAAAATAGAATGCAGTATTGTCCAGCACTTGTCTACGGAAACCCAAAAGGACATCATTCGACCACAGAGCATGCCAAACGACACGACATCCGGGATGCCGATAATAAGCTCCAGCAAAATCGAATGAAAATATCAACTGTCCAATTTGTGCCCGGTCGCCCGGTCTAATGCCTAAGCTGATTCTCGACCTCTTATTCACCTCACACCATCTTGTCGCGACGCCTTTGGGCTCCGTCCGGCCAAACCGAGACAACGGCAGTAGTGTGAAGCTTAGTTCTGCATTACCAGTCTAGGCCCCGGCGAATCTTTCGCAGAAATGTGATTGAATTGTTTATGGAATTTTAATGGTTTTACGAAATTTTTCGTTCGGTCTATAAACAGAACGTGGCCGGTGTTCTTGCTCGACAGACAGTGGATTCTGTGTCGTTCTCTCTGAGAACTAGAGTGTCCGCTCGAAACAGTCAACCTTACGGTATTGGTACCCGAGCAAAACAGGCAAGGGATTAAATCTAAAAAAAAAATGCACGTCACGCGTCAGGTGTGAGTACGAATGAGGCAGCAAAAAGGAACAACGATAAAATACCAACAGAAGCCTATTGTTTCATGCCGAAGCTGCTTATCGTTCTCCGTTTTGCTGCCTCATTCGTACGAATCAACCAAAGATCAGCATACTTTGCTCGGGCAGCATCCGTTGGTAGGCAGAGGCTTCAGCCAATTGGATTGAACAGCGAATTGAAACGTTCATAATTTATAAGGTCTGCCTGCTCTCCGATTTGATCGTCGTCGTCGTGGTTGGAGGTCATTGTGGCTGCTGCCGTATCGCTGGATCCGTTTCTCTGGGCATGTGTCGAATCACAGAGTAGGGGACGGATGGTCTCTAGGGCTTTCAGCCGTCTACCGAACGTTTCGCTTTGGGTGACTCTGTCTGTAGCCCGGGCAGTCAGGTTCGACGCGTGGTATGAGTCCTGATACTACTGCTGCCGTTGGATGCTATTTACCAAATGAGACTGGCAGCTTATTTACGGACAGTTTAACCGGTCAAAATCACTGAACGTATTCGGCTCACTTAACTCACTTGGGACGTTGTGTTTGGATTGGAAGGAGCGCTTCGGGGCAGGATCATGGCCGATGTGCCGGATGGAAAACAAATTGTATTTTAAAGTTCCGATAGCACCAGCAGCACCATCATTGGCAAATTGTTTGCCGTTAGATCTGATTTGTTGTTTGTTTGGATCAGAGCCATTGGTTGTTTACGGAGGACTGTTTTGGAATATGTCAACTTTTTTCAATAAACTGGGAGGCCGATTGATGGACGGGGATGTTTTTCTTTATGTCTTCGTTGGATTTGGACACATTCTGAAGCTAAATGTTGTGTTCAAGTTGATTGACGGCCGATGCAATGAGCACCCGACAGATATATTCAAAATTATGAAAAACAAGCAACTGTACTTCACATCAACTGTGTACCAAAATAGAATCCAATATTAGAACAGGTATCTGTAGAGATCCGATCTTTAAAAGCTATTGGATTTTTTTAAAGAAACCCATTAGGTATCCGATCCTTATCATATAAAATAAAAGTTTTAATACTACCTAATTGAAAATCTGTTCAAATCAATTCCTTGGATGATTCAGGGGAAAATCACTAGAGAATTCTGGGGGTTTTGCTTTCATGATTCTTAAGTAAATCCTTTCAAATGTTTTGGAATATTATTTTCAGAATTTTGAAGGTACCCAGCAGTTTGGAGGGAATTTTCTCTGGATTCAGATAAGTCGAAGATATCTGGCAAAATACTCTAAGGATTCTGACGAGAATATTCTCGGGATTCTGGGGAAAATTCTCACAGGGTTTTGGGGAGAATTCTCTCAGGATTTTCCAGAGAATCAACTCAGGATTCTCCAGATAATCCTCTCAGGATTCTGCAGGAAATCCTCTCATCCCAAGCAACACACATGTTATATATTAGTAACGACAGCGTATTTGGTTGTATAGAAGTTTATTCGACGTTATTCCAACACAATGTCAGAATTACGTGAATTTAACTTTTATGCAACCAAAACTTGCGATGTCGTAACTCTCATATAACATGTGTGTTGCTTGGGCAAGATTCTGCAGGAACTCCTCTCAGGAATGTGCAGGAAATCCGCTCAGAATATGCAGAAAATCATATCAGTAATCTAGACAGAGTCCTCTTGAAACTCTGGAAAAAATCCTCTCAGGATTCTGGAGAGAATCCTCTCAGGGTTCTGGAGAGAATACTCTCAGGATTCTGGAGAGAATCCTCTCAGGATTCTTAAGAGATTCCTTGCAGGGTTCTGGAGAAAATCCTCTCAGGATTCTGGAGGGAATCCTTTCAGGATTCTGGAGAGAATCCTCTCAGGGTTCTGGAGAGAATCCTCTCAGGATTCTAGAGAGAATCCTCTCAGGATTCTTAAGAGAATCCTCGCAGGGTTCTGAAGAGAATCCTCTCAGGATTCTGTGGAGAATCCTCTCAGGACTCTGGAGAGAATCCTCTCATGATTCTGGAGAGAATCAACTCAGGATTCTGGAGAGAATCCTCTCAGGATTCTGGAGAGAATTCTCTCAGGATTCTAGAGAGAATCCTTTCAGGATTCTGGAGAGAATCCTCTCCGGATTCTGGAGAGAATCCTCTCAGGATTCTGGAGAGAATCCTCTCCGGATTCTGGAGAGAATCCTCTCAGGATTCTGAAGAGAATCCTCTCAGAATTCTGTGGAGAATCCTCTCAGGACTCTGGAAAGAATCCTCTCATGATTCTGGAGAGAATCATCTCAGGATTCTGGAGAGAATCCTCTCAGGATTCTGGAGAGAATCCTCTGCGGATTCTGGAGAGAATCCTCTCAGGATTCTGAAGAGAATCCTATCAGGATTCTGAAGAGATTCCTCTCAGGATTCTGAATAGAATTCTATCAGGATTCTGAAGAGAATCCCATCAGGATTCTGAAGAGAATCCTTTCAGGATTCTGGAGAGAATCCTCTCCGGATTCTGGAGAGAATCCTCTCAGGATTCTGGAGAGAATTCTCTCAGGATTCTAGAGAGAATCCTTTCAGGATTCTGGAGAGAATCCTCTCCGGACTCTGGAGAGAATCCTCTCAGGATTCTGGAGAAAATCCTCTCCGGATTCTGGAGAGAATCCTATCAGGATTCTGAAGAGAATCCCATCAGGATTCTGAAGAGAATCCTATCAGGATTCTGAAGAGAATCCTATCAGGATTCTGAAGAGAATCCTATCAGGATTCTGAAGAGAATCCTATCAGGATTCTGAAGAGAATCCTATCAGGATTCTGAAGAGAATCCTATCAGGATTCTGAAGAGAATCCTATCAGGATTCTGAAGAGAATCCTATCAGGATTCTGAAGAGAATCCTATCAGGATTCTGAAGAGAATCCTATCAGGATTCTGAAGAGAATCCTATCAGGATTCTGAAGAGAATCCTATCAGGATTCTGAAGAGGATCCTATCAGGATTCTGAAGAGAATCCTATCAGGATTCTGACGAGAATCCTATCAGGATTCTGACGAGAATCCTATCAGGATTCTGACGAGAATCCTATCAGGATTCTGACGAGAATCCTATCAGGATTCTGACGAGAATCCTATCAGGATTCTGACGAGAATCCTATCAGGATTCTGACGAGAACCCTATCAGGATTCTGACGAGAATCCTCTCAGGATTCTGACGAGAATCCTCTCAGGATTCTGACGAGAATCCTATCGGGATTCTGACGAGAATCCTATCAGGATTCTGAAGAGAATCCTATCAGGATTCTGACGAGAATCCTCTCAGAATTCTGACGAGAATCCTCTCAGGATTCTGACGAGAATCTTATCGGGATTCTGACGAGAATCCTATCAGGATTCTGAAGAGAATCATATCAGGATTCCGAAGAGAATCCTATCAGGATTCTGAAGAAAATCCTATCAGGATTCTGAAGAGAATCCTATCAGGATTCTGAAAGGAATCCTATCAGGATTCTGAAGAGAATCCTATCAGGATTCTGAATAGATTCCTCTCAGGATTCTGAATAAAATTCTATCAGGATTCTGAAGAGAATCCTATCAGGATTCTGAAGAGAATCCTATCAGGATTCTGAAGAGAATCCTCTCAGGATTCTGAAGAGAATCCTATCAGGATTCTGAAGAGAATCCTATCAGGATTCTGAAGAGAATCCTATCAGGATTCTGAAGAGAATCCTATCAGGATTCTGAAGTGAATCCTATCAGGATTCTGAAGTGAATCCTATCAGGATTCTGAAGAGAATCCTATCAGGATTCTGAAGAGAATCCTATCAGGATTCTGAAGAGAATCCTATCAGGATTCTGAAGAGAATCCTATCAGGATTCTGAAGAGAATCCTATCAGGATTCTGAAGAGAATCCTATCAGGATTCTGACGAGAATCCTATCAGGATTCTGACGAGAATCCTATCAGGATTCTGACGAGAATCCTATCAGGATTCTGACGAGAATCCTATCAGGATTCTGACGAGAATCCTATCAGGATTCTGACGAGAATCCTATCAGGATTCTGACGAGAATCCTATCAGGATTCTGACGAGAATCCTATCAGGATTCTGACGAGAACCCTATCAGGATTCTGACGAGAATCCTCTCAGGATTCTGACGAGAATCCTCTCAGGATTCTGACGAGAATCCTATCGGGATTCTGACGAGAATCCTATCAGGATTCTGAAGAGAATCCTATCAGGATTCTGACGAGAATCCTCTCAGGATTCTGACGAGAATCCTCTCAGGATTCTGACGAGAATCCTCTCAGGATTCTGACGAGAATCTTATCGGGATTCTGACGAGAATCCTATCAGGATTCTGAAGAGAATCATATCAGGATTCCGAAGAGAATCCTATCAGGATTCTGAAGAGAATCCTATCAGGATTCTGAAGAGAATCCTCTCAGGATTCTGAAGAGAATCTTCTCAGGATTCTGAAGAGAATCCTCTCAGGATTCTGAAGAGAATCCTCTCAGGATTCTGAAGAGAATCCTCTCAGGATTCTGAAGAGAATCCTCTCAGGATTCTGAAGAGAATCCTCTCAGGATTCTGAAGAGAATCCTCTCAGGATTCTGAAGAGAATCCTCTCAGGATTCTGAAGAGAATCCTCTCAGGATTCTGAAGAGAATCCTCTCAGGATTCTGAAGAGAATCCTCTCAGGATTCTGAAGAGAATCCTCTCAGGATTCTGAAGAGAATCCTCTCAGGATTCTGAAGAGAATCCTCTCAGGATTCTGAAGAGAATCCTCTCAGGATTCTGAAGAGAATCCTCTCAGGATTCTGAAGAGAATCCTCTCAGGATTCTGAAGAGAATCCTCTCAGGATTCTGAAGAGAATCCTCTCAGGATTCTGAAGAGAATCCTTTCAGGATTCTGAAGAGAATCCTCTCAGGATTCTGAAGAGAATCCTCTCAGGATTCTGAAGAGAATCCTCTCAGGATTCTGAAGAGAATCCTCTCAGGATTCTGAAGAGAATCCTCTCAGGATTCTGAAGAGAATCCTCTCAGGATTCTGAAGAGAATCCTCTCAGGATTCTGAAGAGAATCCTCTCAGGATTCTGAACAGAATCCTCTCAGGATTCTGAAGAGAATCCTCTCAGGATTCTGAACAGAATCCTCTCAGGATTCTGAAGAGAATCCTCTCAGGATTCTGAAGAGAATCCTCTAAGGATTCTGAAGAGAATCCTTTCAGGATTCTGAAGAGAATCCTCTCAGGATTCTGCAGACACCTTTCTAAGTTTGCTGCAGAGAAACCTCTCAGGATACTCGAGAGAATCCTTTCAGGATTCTTGAAAAAGTCTTCTGAGGATTCTAGAGAGTATGCCTCCAGGATTTCGAGAGAAACATTTCAGTGTTAGGATGAGGATTTCTGCAGGATTCCGGAGAGAAACCTTCCGTAGTTTCGAAGAGTATCCTTTCAGTATTTCGAAGAAAATCATCTCAGGATTCCAGAGAAAGTTCCTTTAGGATTCCGGTGAGAATTTCTTCAGCATTTTGAAGTGAATCTCTTCATGATTCCAGAGAATATCCCACTAGATTAGACGTAAAAACTGGAAGTTATTGAAGCCAAAAGTACGTTCAATTGACAAGTTGAGGGATACATTTGCGTGTATCGATCAGATGATTGATGACGAAGTAATAAGTGTCAGTCGAGCTTTAATATCGACATTTTAAAAACAATACGCTCACATTTGTTGTTCGTAAGCTGGCCGTGAGAGTGCGGAAGATTGACTTTTTAAACCGAAAAAGAGATACCGTCAAGGCACCATTCACCGTGGATCTAAGACGATTCGGGGCAAATAAGGGCTGTCATTTGACGCCAGTCTCATAAACATTGTTGGTGCCGCTTTTAATTGCCTTCATTATAGGTTAAAATTAAAGCAATATCCACAGAAGTAGAAAAATTTTCACAAAAATGGGTGACATAGTACAATTAGTAAAAGGTAGTAGGGTCGCCTAATTCCGTGGTAGGTCACCATTCACCGTGGTAGTAGGGACCCATTCACCGTGTATGAGAAATTTTATTCTACTTTGTTTAAAAATGATCAAAACAACCCAGCCAAGGGAATTTTCTTCGTTTAAATTCATTTCAAGTAATAACTTGCAAGATTTTATTAGAAAAACGATTGTTCAAATTTTCGATTTTTTCTAGATATATGGGACAATATGGGGCACGGTGAATGGAGACCATTGATTTTTAGGGTACCCATTCACCGTGCCTTTTTTTTTCAATTAAAAAGTACGAGTAATCGTACTTTCTTGTTAAACTTACTTCGGTAATGCAAAATACATACCTAATATGTGAATTTAATTGCTTCTTGGTGGAATAAAAACGCTACTACATTTAGTTTATCGCTTAAATCACCTTAGCTCAGTTTTAGTTTTTTCACTTTGAATGCAGTGAACGAGCAGAAACCCGCTTCATGTAAACACACTTTAGTGTCAAAATGATACTTTTAAATGTTTCTAATGAGCGTTTTGACATGGTAACAATACATTAGTGTTGTATTGGTGAAATCAAAGGGAAATTGTCATATCATTCAATCATAATATGGAAATAATGAAAAAATATTCGAAGGCACACGGTGAATGGAGCCCCCACGGTGAATGGCGCCTTGACGGTAAAGGTTTGGAAGACGGGTCCGATTAGGGTGGTGCTTCGAATCCAGTGTGACTTTCCATTCCGCAGAATCATAACTTGTTCTGTGGCTTAGTTGGCTAAAGCGCCGGGTTGGCGATACGGAGTCGTGGGTTCGAAACACATCAAAGCAAGTGGTATTTTTTTCATAATTGCATCTCTTAATTTGTCAATTGAACGTATTTTGCCTTCAAATACTGCAAGTTTCCATGTCTATTTAAGACAAACTAGCCGACTGGTATAGCCAGAAATGGGCCATATGTTCATTATACCACTGGATTGCCAAAAGAATCTTTAAATATTTTGGTGAGAATTCATCAAAATACCGGAGAGAATTTCTCCTGTATTGTGGCGCGAATGCACCAAGGATTCCAGCATTATTATGAAAATTTCATTATCATTTTGCGAAGAATGATGAAAGCGTTCAAAGTAGCTCTCTCTTGAAGCTCGTCGTTTACTTACGGGTCCTATTATCCGTAACTGTCTGTTGATCACTTTTCACTGCTGTCCAAAATCCAATCTAGTTATGTCCATGAGAACCTATCGCACTTCATCTTTCATCTTTTCATGAAAAAAAAAACCGCAACCAATTCCCCAAATCGACACCCAGACCAATCGAAAATATGACCGTCGAAAAATTTAATCCGTTTGAACCGAACTCCCCGTGGAATGAAGAAGCAGCAAACGGAAAATTGGTACCTAACTTTTGAAACCCCTTCTAGCGGGAACCACACTCAGAGCTGCCTCAAAGAGCAATGTACCGACCGGTTGCGCTGTTGGTCTCTCTCTCTCTTCTTGGCGTAACGTCCTCATTGGGACAAAGCCTGCTTCTCAGCTTAGTGTTCTATGAGCACTTCCACAGTTATTAACTGAGAGCTGCCTCTGCCAATGACCATTTTGCATGCGTATATCGTGTGGCAGGCACGAAGATACTCTATGCCCAAGGAAGTCAAGGAAATTTCCTTTACGAAAAGATCCTGGACCGACCGGGAATCGAACCCGTCACCCTCAGCATGGTCATGCTGAATACCCGTGCGTTTACCGCCTCGGCTATATGGGCGCTGTTGGTCTTGTTTCCAATAAGCTGGAACGGGGAACTGAGCTTAGCCGCCGCCGTCGCCATCGTCGTTGCGATGGTGCACCCCGCTATAGCTTGCCGGTGTGCTCGGACGGTGAATATATTTCCATTTTGGGAATTTCCATATCGGAACACAAAATGCAAATTGGGCGAATGAATTGCATGCAGTCTCCTCTCGTATTTAGGGAACGAGATGGTGGGTGGGTGTTAACCCCCTGCGCTGCCAAAAAGGATGGTGATTTTCGTACTTTGGAGTTTCGGTTGGGTCGGAGGACGCTGGTAGGTGCAAGTTGGTGGTGGTTTTTGTGGCTTCTCACCTTTTCGCGATTGCCACATGTTTCTGGCAGTCGCTAATAAAAATGCGGTTCGGCAAAGGGGTTTTGATTATCCTTGTTTTTATAGAAAAAAAAAAATGTTCATGTGGGTAGTACCGAAAGCTCTGTTCCAATAGAGAATTGTTTTATATTATTCTACTAAGAATCCAGCAAGGATTCTCTCCAGATGCTTGGGTTTTATCCTGAGTCAAGAATGGATTCATTTCAGAATCAATCAAGGATTCTATCTAGAATCCAGCAAGGTTTCTCTTCACGAGAAAAAGATTCTCTCCAGAATCCATTAATGTTTCAAAAATATTTCCCGTTTCTGATAAAATATTCGCTGTAATTCGAGGATATATCAGCACAAGGAGTTCAAAGGTTAAATTTCTAGCACAATTCGACTTGGCAAAATAGCATAGAATTCTCACAACTCATAAAACTCTCATAAAATCCAACACAGCGATTTTAATTAAACCATTCCGATTCATCGGACTTGGACAAAATCCCAATCTCCATCGAACGACACAACTCCTTCGCCGTCAATCGGATGGTTGGGCGGGGTATCACGGGACTGTTTGCCAGTCCCAATCCTACAAATTATGATTCGCATTACCGCAAATCATCCAAGAAGAGCGAAAAACTCTCGTCTTGGATTCAGTTTTGGTCGTCGCCGTCTTCGCCGCCCTTCTATCTACCCTACTAGAACAGTGCAAACTTCTGTCCTATGACAAGGGACTCTCCTTCGAATCAAATAGCCGTTTTGCCTTTCTCGTACACCAAGGTGTACCGAAAGGCTATATGTTCACTCCAAAAACGAAAATTTGATAGAGCCCCCGGAGGGGTCAAGTGTCATATACCCAAGCCCGTGCACAAGGGGGGGGTTTTGGGTGTTAAACCCTCCCCATTACCGACGCTTAATACACTAGGCGCCCCTCCGCCTTTTGCCAAAATCGGGGAAAACCCCTCCCTTGGCGCCACTTCTGTGCACGGGCCTGCATATACCAATCGACTCAGCTCGACGAGTTGAGATGATGTCTGTGTGTATGTATGTGTGTGTGTGTGTGTGTATGTATGTGTGTGTGTGTGTATGTGTAAAAAAAGGTCACCTCATTTTTAGATAGTAAATATGAACCGATTTCAACGACCGATGGTTCATTCGACGCGGCATCTGGTCCCATTGTTTCCTATTGAAAATGGTTCGGATCGGTCCAGCCGTTCCGGAGTTATGGCCATTTAGGTGTTCCAGACCGGTACCCCAGGAGGGGGCCAGATATGAAAATGCAACAAACCCATGCATGCGACCCATCAAACCACGGCATTTTCGATTATCTGATGAACGGGAAGTAGGAAAATAGTCGCAGACTATATTTGAACCGGTAGTGTTCCGGAACCGGTTCCGGGTGTCCCACCGGAAGTGGCCAAATATAAAAGAGAATCAAACCCATGCATGCGACACATCAAATAGCGGCTTTTTCGATAACCAGATGAACGGTAAGCAGAAAAATAGTTTCGAACTATATCTGAACCGGTTATGTTCTGGAACCGGTTCCAGGTGTCCCGCTGGAAGTGGCCAAATAAAAAAGTGAACCAAACCCAGGCATGCGACACATCAAATAGCGGCTTTTTAGATAACCAGATGAATGGTTAGCAGGAAAATAGTCTCAGACTATATTTGAACGGGTACTGTTCCGGAACCGGTTCCAGGTACCCCATCGGAAGTGACCAATTAAAAAACTGAACCAAACGCATGCATGCAACACACCAAATAGCGACTTTATCAATAACCAGATGAACGGTAAGTAGGAAAATAGTTTCAGACCATATCTGAACCGGCAGTGCTCCGGAACCGGTTCCGCATGTCCCGCTGGAAGTGGCCAATTAAAAAAGTGAACCCAACCAGGCATGCGACACATCAAATAGCGGCTTTTTCGATAACCAGATGAACGGTAAACAGGAAAACAGTTTCATACCGTATCTGAACCGGTTGTGTTCCGGAACCGGTTCCAGGTGTCTCATCGGAAGTGACCAATTAAAAAAGTGAACCAAACCTATGCATGCGACCAGGCTCGTGCACAGAAGTAGCGCCAAGGGGGGGCGGGGGTTTCCCAAACCTCGGCAAAAGGCGGAGGGGCGCCTAGCGTATGGAGCGTCGGTAATGGGGGGGGGGGGGGGGTTAATACCCAAACACCCCCCCCCCTTGTGCACGGGCTTGCATGCGACACACCAAATAGCGGCTTTATCAATAATCAGATGAACGGTAAACAGGAGAATAGTTTCAGAACATGTCTGAACCGCTTATATATTAAACTGACGAAGATAAAGGGATGCATCCAGCTAAATGCGTCTGATGATGACCAAAGAATAGTAGGTCAAAACGCGCATTCAAGCAGGACACACGGTAGCGTACAGAGGCTTTGCCAGATTCCCGAGTGGTTTTACCACAGAGCAGGGTCTCCCACCACGCCACCACATTTCCAACAGCTTTGCAAGTATCAAGAACTTGTAATGCGTGCACTGTTATTTGACCTCCTGAAGAGTACGGTCTATCAACTAGAACACTGAAGGCCTAGCCGAAATGAGGCCTCCACCTGTACCAAACTTTGCCAGAACCCTTTTCCATCCGCGGGCCCGGATCCAACCCAGTATATCAACGCCACGACAGCCAAGCTGTCCAGAATGTTGTCCCCGTGGCCACTTAATCGCCACTATGCATGTGACACACGAAATAGCGGCTTAATCAATAATAAGATGAACGGTAAACAGGAAAATAGTTTCAGACCATATCTGAACCGATTATATATTAAACTGACGAAGATAAAGGGATGCATCCAGCTAAATGCGTCTGATGATGACCGCAGAATAGTAGGTCGAAACGCGTCACGCTAAACAAGCTGTTTCCGATATTTGTCACCGATAATTACCAATCAATCCACAAGTAACATATTTGAACAGGTTGTGTTCCGGAACCGGTTCTAGGTGTCCCGTCGGAAGTGGCCAATTCAAAAAGTGAACCAAATCCATGCATGCGAAACATCAAATCATCAAAAATGTTCGATAACCAGATAAACGGGCAGGAAGAAAATAGTCCCTGACCACACCTAAGATACCAGCAGTGTTGCAGAATCAGGATTGGATGCATCGCTGAAATTACGAAGGTGAACAAAATCGATGCAAGCGATTAATATGCGTAAAAGAACAAAATCTTGATAAAAATTTAAGCGACCTTGTCAAATTACACCATTTTAGATTCCTGAGGCGTTTATACAGTAGGATGGATCAAAGTTGTATGGGAAAATTTAATTTTCATAGCCTCAATCCCCTTTTGCGTCTTAAATTACTGCGCACAATTTCGATGCAATTGGTTGAGCCCTCGCGCTCTGTAACACAGTTGTAATTTGAATGGGTTTTATTATGGGAAATTTCACTTCCTTGCACTTTTTTTTGTCAATTTTTACATGAATCGTATAACCAATGATTATACAATAAAGGCTAAAGTGTGCAGAATTTTTTTTCCGAAATGTCTCGATAATGATCGGCTAGTGAAGGTGGTCAAGCAGTCAACTGTGAGGTTTGATATTTTTCAGCTCTGCCTATACGTTTACATAACGTCGGCATTTGAGCCATCATTAAGTTTCCAAATTCGATTATGGCTTTGATAAATTCTTGCTTTTCTGAATAAGGCTGACACAAATTTCGATTTTTTCTTAAGTCAAGAGGGGTCCCCCCTTGGAAAATTTTGGACGGAATTCAACATTTTGAGGATGGACACAAATAAAAAGCCCAATAAATTTTCAAATTTTAAGGTGAAATAAGAATCTTCCAGAAAATTTCTTACCAAATCCTATGTGTTACGCGCTTTTGCTTAATTGTTTGGGTATTGTTTCATCAATTATATTTATTATTTATCAACTCTACCCTCCTCCCCCTCATTGACGAGTCAACGAGCACTGTGACCAAAGAAGAAAATGAGATGAGATCGACTTCCGTTCTAGAGTTCAATTCTCAGGATTCAGGAACACTTCGGCTTATTTTTTTTTTTTTTACTTATTCGTTTATTTGGAAGGCTCGGGCGCCACATGGGCATAACTGAGCCGAAATCTTTTGTTTTTTTTTTTTACAATGGTTATACATTTTACTATTTATTACTGCCTTAAAACTATGTTAGTTTGGGAAGCCGAAGTACTCGCGGCTGTTTCGAGGTTAAGGATTAAAAAAAAAAATAATAAAATAAAATTGGGAAGGAGGGATTTATGGGTTTAAAACTAAATTATTTGCTAACTTATACTAAAACATTGATGGGACAAATTGTCCATATCTGTAACGGAACCAAAAAGAAAGGACTTTATCGGTAGAAAACGACAAGAAGAGGACAAACGGAAGGGGGATGACGACAGACAGGGGCGAACAACAAAACCAAAAGGCGGACAACGAAAACAAGGAACGTACTACATCAAACTCTGACATCAACACGTTTCAAAAACTGGTAAATCAGGTTCATGTATTCCAAATCAAGTCCTGCCAACACTTCTCTAACGGGTTTCTGTTGTTTTCCTCGGACCCGGAGAATTTCATGTAGCTCAGATCTGACCTCACGATACTCATTGCATCCCCACACGACATGTTCGATATCCTGGTAAGCCACGCCACAGACACAGAGATTGCTTTCTGAGAGCCCAACACGGAAGGTATGTGCGTTCAACAAATAGTGGTTGGACATCAACCGACACATTACACGAATGAAATCGCGGCTCAAATCCAACCCTTTGAACCATGGCTTCTTCGACACCTGTGGAATGATGGAGTGCAACCATCTACCCATCTCTCCATCTCTCCATTTGTGTTGCCAGCTGATCAAGGTCTCCTGACGGGCCAATGCAAAAAATTCGTCGAAGGCGATTTGACGCTCGTAAATATCGCCTTCGCTAGCGCCCACCTTAGCCAGAGAGTCCGCTTTCTCATTGCCCGGGATTGAGCAATGTGAAGGGACCCAAGCTATGGTGATGATGTATGAGCGTTTGGACAAAGCACTCAAGACTTGGCGTATTCCTTTCAGGAAGTACGCTGAGTGCTTCATCGGTTTCATTGACCGAACAGCCTCCAGAGAGCTTAGACTGTCGGTAAAAATGAAGTAGTGCTCAGGTGGAAGAGTGCGAATGTACTCTAAGGTGTAGTATATAGCCGCGAGCTCAGCAATGTATACCGAACATGGCTTTTGAAGCATGAAGGTGGCGCTATGAAATTCGTTGTAGACACCGAATCCAGTCGAATCATCGGTTTTGGAACCATCTGTGAAGAACTGTCTGGCCCCGCTAACATGCCCGAACTTACTTGCAAAAATTTGTGGAATACCTATGGAACGAAAAGATTCCGGTATACCGGTGATCTCATCCTTCATAGAGAGATCAAAATCCACAGAGGAGCTGTCGAAGTCTGAGAAGTTGTCACGATTGGTGTTAACCGGAGATGGGCTTACCTCCAGCGTCATGTACCAGTAGTACACACTCATAAAACGAGTTTGGGGATTCTGTTCGAGCAGCTTTTCGAAGTTTTCTATGACCAACGGATTCACAACCTCGCATCGGATGAGGAACCGGAACGACAACTCCGCAAAGCGGTCTGTCAGAGGCTGTACACCAGCAAGTACCTCTAAACTCATTGTGTGAGTCGAGTTCATGCAACCTAACGCGATCCGAAGGCAACGGTACTGAACCCGTTGAAGCTTCAGCATGTGTGTTTTCGCCGCGGATTGAAAACAGAAGCTACCGTATTCTAAAACCGATAGAATGGTTGTTTGGTACAGCCTGATCAGATCTTCCGGATGTGCTCCCCACCATGTTCCGGTAATAGTTCGCATAAAGTTGATTCGTTTTTGGCATTTCTGTATCAGATACACAATGTGCTTCCCCCAGGTGCATTTGGAGTCGAACCAGACGCCGAGGTATTGTGAAGACATGCTATGAGTGATTGTCTTACCCATCAGAACGAGCGGAAACTTAGCCGGTTTGTGTTTTTTAGAAAAGACAACCATCTCAGTTTTCTCCGGAGAGAACTCGATACCCAGCTTGAGAGCCCAAGTAGACAAATTGTCCAAAGTATCCTGTAGTGGTCCTTGCAGATCGACTGCTATTGATCCCGTTACAGAGACAACACAGTCATCCGCAAGCTGCCTTAACGTGCAGTTTTCCATGAGACAATCATCTATGTCTCTAACATAAAAGTTGTAAAGAAGGGGGCTTAGACATGAACCCTGGGGGAGGCCCATGTAGCTAATTCGTGAAACTGTGAAGTCACCATGAGCGAAACTCATCTGCTTCTCAAACAGCAAATTATACAAAAAGTTGTTAAGAATTGGGGAAAGGCCACAGTCGTGTAGTTTGTCGGAAAGAACATCGACACAAACTGAATCAAAAGCACCCTTAATATCCAAAAACACTGAGCCCATTTGCTGCTTTTGAGCAAAGGCAAGCTGAATTTCTGAAGAAAGCAACGCAAGACAGTCGTTCGTACCTTTGCCTCTGCGGAAACCAAACTGTGTGTCTGACAACATGCCATTCGATTCAACCCATTTGTCCAGCCGAAAGAGAATCATCTTCTCCAACAGCTTCCGTAGACAAGACAACATCGCGATTGGACGGTACGAATTATGATCCGACGCGGGTTTCCCGGGTTTTTGAACAGCTATCACCCTCACTTGTCTCCAATCATCCGGAACGATGTTGTTATTCAGGAACTGATTGAACAAGTTCAACAAGCGCCTCTTAGCGACGTCGGGGAGGTTTTTAAGCAAGTTGAACTTGATTCGATCCATTCCTGGAGCGGAATTGTTACATGAAAGAAGAGCAAGTGAGAATTCAATCATTGAAAACGGCCTATCCATGTCGTCCCTATCGTCGGAAACATCACGAATTATTCGCTCCACGGGCACGGAATCTGGACAAACTTTTTTTGCGAACTTGAGGATCCATCGAGGAGAGCTTTCTCGATCCTCGTTGACCGACGACGCGTTACGCATTCTTCTACCGACGTTCCAAAGAGTTCTCATCGAAGTCTCGCGCGACAAACCCTCGACGAACCGACGCCAGTAACCGCTTTTCTTCGCCTTGATCAAGTTCTTGAACTTGCTTTCAAGGGAAGCGAACCGCTTGAAGTTTTCGACCGCACCGCGTTTCCGAAACTCTTTGAACGCCGCGGATTTCTCGCGATATATTTCTGTACACTCACTATCCCACCACGGATTGGGGGGTTTCCTGCGAACCGACGGACCTGGCACTGGTCGACATTGTGCCTGACGCGCACTACTGATGATCAGTTCTGATAGAAACTGATACTCTTCCCGCGGTGGAAG
The DNA here is from genome assembly GCF_035046485.1 of Aedes albopictus. Taxonomy (NCBI): domain Eukaryota; kingdom Metazoa; phylum Arthropoda; class Insecta; order Diptera; family Culicidae; genus Aedes; species Aedes albopictus. Next base: position 304,827,868 of record NC_085136.1, read on the forward strand.
GACTTCTATCGATTGTTCACCGTCGATAATTGCTTCTGCGTACTTCTCCCAGTCAATGTGCTTGGTGAGATCGTAGGCGATGTCGATAGATGGAGGTTGATGTGATCCATTGGAAATAGAAACAACAATCGGCAGATGATCACTACCATGAGGATCCTGGATAACCTTCCATGTACACTCCAGCGATAGTGAGCTCGAACAGATTGAGAGGTCTAATCGGCTGTTTCTAGGGCTGCCATCTTGAGCTGGAGGTGCCACTCGTGTAACTTCTCCGGTATTCAAAATTGTCATGTTGAAGTCGTCGCAGAGGTCATATATCAAAGTTGAACGGCTGTCATCGTACAGTTCCCCCCAGCCTGTACCATGGGAGTTGAAATCTCCCATGAGCAGCCGAGGCTCGGGCATAACCGAGCAGATGTGGGCGAGATCCCTGCGAAATATTGCAGTTCTCGGTGGAAGATATATGGAGGCAACACTGAGGGTTTTACCTCGGATAGTCACCTCACATGCGACGGCTTCAATGCCTGTCATCGGATGAAAATCGACTCTGTAAAATGAGTGCTGCTTCTTGATCCCTAGAAGCACCCCTCCGTACGAGTCGGATCGATCAAGGCGAATGATATTATAATCGGGAAAAGGTAAGGTTACATCAGGTGTCAGCCATGTTTCGGATAGTGCAAAAACATCGCATTGTAAATTGTAAACTAAAAATTTAAAAACGTCTAATTTCGGTGTAATACTACGACAGTTCCAGTGTAGAACCGAAATCGTATCTTCGACCTCGGTGGTTAAATTAGCCATCGAAAGATACGATTGTCGCAAGGAGGGGCATTTTAGAAGCCAACTGCTTCAAAAGAGGGGTCACACAAGGAAGAAGTCCTTTTACAATGTTCTTCACGGAATCTGAAGCATTGAAGAAGCTGAGGATGATGTCTACAATGCCAGAGAGCGTAAACAATGGCGCACCCTGAGGTTGCTCCTGGTGCTCCGAATGCTGTCTTTCCGGTTGAGAATTCGAAAAACGTGGGACATCTGGGATTTTAGATGTTCCCGGGAGTGATGGAAAGTCTCGTTCGTCCTGGATTTTGAATCCCGGAGGTGAACGTTTTGTGGCTTTCTTACCACTCTTCAAATTTGTCATGGTGGGTTGGGGGTCGCTGCTAGGCAGATTCCGAGGTTTTTTGGTGGGTCTCTGGAGCCTCATCCGTTTCCTCGTTTCACCCTTGAAAACAAAGGGAACCCCGTCCCCGACCTCAGAGTCAGAGCCCTGATCATCGAGAGATAAAGACGAGTAGATGTTACGGGATTCAACGGTCGGGGCAGCTTTTTTCAGCATTTCGGCGTAGCTTCGCCGTGATCGCTGCTGCAACGATCGTTTTTGATGTTTTTTCTGCTGTATGTACCTTGGGCAATCAATCAGATCATGTGGACGGTCGCTGCCACAATAAACACACTTGGGCGGCGTTTTACACGCACCGTCCACATGTCTCTCCCCGCATGTTGCACAGCGAGGTTTATTGCTGCAGTACTGGGCGGTGTGGCCCAGCTGCTTGCAATTGATGCAATTCATTACCTTCGGTACATACAGCCTCACAGGTAGCCGAAGTTTGCCAATCACCAGCAGATCTGGTAATGCAGATCCGGAGAAGGTCACAGAAAATTCTTCAGATGGTGTGTAAACCTTCTTCTCGCCCTCCTGGGATACCGAATGCAGTTGCCGGCAATCCAGTATCTGGACAGGAGGAAGAGAAGGGTTATGGAAACGACCACAGCCTTGCATGATCGTTTCGCAGGTCAAAGATGCGTCGGCGACCTTCCCCGAAATCTCTATCGACGCGCTCGGTAGGTAAACGAAGTACTCAAGTGTAAACAACTCGCAGGCCACAATCTCATTAGCGTGTTTTCGGTCGCCTACTGTCACCCGAAGCTTAGCTGTACCGACCATGTCAATGGAGACAACGGAAGAATACCGCTTAGTCAGATCCTTGCTGATTTGAACGGTGTTCAAACGTTTGCCTTTGGGTCGGAAGAAAACAACATATGGCCCGCCAAAGTCGGGAGGGTAGGCCTTGAGGCGGGGGGACGTCGAAACAGATTTACTGTTGGTGTCCATTGCAGAAGCGCCAGGGTGAAGGGAGACAAAGGGATTAGCATTTACATCGCCTTGTTGGCTCGAACAATCCGATGCCAATAACGAAGCTTCGTTGATGCGGTACGATGTTCCCCCGCCATCATCATCATCGCCCATTGTGGTAGCTAACTACCACCACGGGGCACTCAAAAATCTTAAACTAACACTATCACGGGGACGAGAAATAATCAAAAAACAAGGGATAAAATTAACGCTACAGGAAAAGTGAGAAAAAACTGCTTATGTACCAAATTAAATCTAATCAAAGAGTCAGTGGAGAGGGGGGAACAACGAGAGGTAACTTTATGTACTTATCTTTGTGCACTCTGTTTAGCCACAGGCTCGACGACGACAGGTCCAAGCGATCGGATGGCCCGCACAGGGAGGAAGCGAGCTGCTGCTGAGCGCCGTCGTTCGTGTGCGGCGGTTGAACGCTCTCTGCTCCTCTCTCGGTGGGCTGCTGCTGTCGACGACGATGAGCTTGGGTACTCACTGGAAGAAGCCGATCACGGCCGCGCGAGCGGCGCGGTGTGCGGGGGGTGCTGCACTTCTGTGCTCGATAGTCGGTCAATGCGCCACGTGATGTAATGAAAACGTGAACTTTACTCAAATCAAACGAACTTATGCGGCAAAAATTGTGGCCTAGCCAACCGCACGCGTCCCACTAGGGATGGAAGCTTAATAACTTGATCACTCGAAAACTAGCACTTTGAAAATAGCCACCGAACTGGAAAGTATCGAAGACAAACCGGACGAACTAAAAATTGCGACTGTCTCGTACGAACGCTCGCCAAAGAGTGTGCTTCTTCGGCTTATGGCGACGGAAAAATCTTGAGTACATATTCGACGAGAAAGGCACTATCACCACTAGGTGGATTAATCTGTTTTTTTTTTTTTCTTCGTTTGACTCTTGATTTTTTTTTTTTTTTGCTTTTGGATTATTCTTACATCACTGTGCAAACGTATTTCGGCTGATACTCTTTGCCTTTATGAAAGAGTTGGGAAGACGATAAAGACGTCGCGACGGCTTCGCAATAGTGCCCGCAATGGTGCCCGATGGGAAATGTCCTGCTAAACTTTGCCACCACCACCACCACCACCACCACCGCCACCACCGTGGTGGTGGTGGTGGGTTGTTAGTTGGTATCCAAGTTTTTGCAAACGACTGCGTCTTTGGAAATTGATTTTTCTTCGTCGTGGCTTTGGACTTCAGGTAGATTCACGAAGTTGCCTCTTTAAGGTTCAGCAGGGTAGATAACTTTAAGCTTTCAACTCAAATTGAAACTGGATATCAAAACCGACTGATACCGATTGTGAGCCTTCAGGAATGAAACATCGCTACGATAAGTACGAAGAAATTTTCATATTAGTCAGTTAAACATTGGGCAAGAGTGCCTACACACTCCAAGACGAGAGTCCATCTAGCAGAACGAACCTACACACTTCAGACATCTGTTCGTTCCATTTTGGTTCCCTATTACCATGGATGATTTATTCCACCACTTCGAGTCAGAGTCTATCGCCAAAATATTTGCTTCTTCCACACTGCAAGGCTAAGCCAATAGATTGCCGATCTACGTACCTATGTCCCCGGAGTGTAAAAGCAACTCGATTGAAGTGCTGCCCGGCCAATGCCGGTACAGGAGGTTAATGCACAGTAAAAAATAAGAATTGTTTTTGTCATTCTTAAAGCGGTAGCTACGGCCAACCAATGGTCACAAATACATCTACATACATGAGAATTCAGCATAAGGGGAAAAATGTGATGATACATTAACTCGCCCACTGAATCTGTACAAATTCATGTGAATGACAATTGCCTGAAGAAGGCACAGATTTGCTCTCATTCTCAGATTGCACAGCAAAACAAACATTTACATTCGGTCTGTCTGAAAAGCAAACTTATGCCTCTCTGACAAGTTTTCGCTCACTGTATCTGAATCTGGGCTCCAAATTGCTCCAACAAGTTACAATTTTGAACTGCATACCTCATTTTTAAGAGTGCAATATGTGATTATGGGCAATCCTTAGAGTATTCTGGACTGATACCTGAAACAATTTTTGACACATTTCTTTGATAAGTATCGTTGAAAACATTTGAGAATTCCTCATAATCCGTAGAGGAACCTCGACAGAATTCTTAGATGAAGATTCTTGTCCAGACTAACTACTTTACTTTCAGTCCTGGGCACCCACGGTGGTGCAGAGGGCCCAATTGAAAGATTTCCATCCTGGACGATTGGCAGTCATCGCCATGACCTGTGGCCAGGTCAAATTTCTGTCGACTTGCTTGATTTAGTTATTGAGGCTGCGTTGCCATCAGCCTCTGGGTCTGCCTCTGCTGCGATGTCCTGCAGGGTTCCAGTCTAACGCTTGTTTGCAGATTTCGTTTCCGCCCCTGCGTAGAGTGTGGCCGACCCACCTCCACTTTCGCTCCCAAATTTCTGTCCCTATTGGCTTTTGATGACTTCGACGATGGAGACGTTGGAGATCCAATTGCGAGGCCACCATGCACGAATTATATACCGCAGGCATCTATTAATGAAGACCTGCAGCCATTGAGTGTTCTCCACATATCAGGTTTCACTGGCGTATAGCAGCACAGATTTCACGTTCGAGTTAAAAATTCGGATCCTAAGAGGATGCTGTTCAGAATCCTGAGAGGAATTTGTTCAGAATCCTGAGATGATTCTGTTCAGAATTCTGAAAGGATTCTCAACATAATCCTGAGAGGATCCTCGTCAGAATCCTGAGAGGATCCTCGACAGAATCCTGAGAGAATTCTCGATAGAATTCTGAAAGGATTCTGGATTGAATCCTGAGAGGATTCTCTTCAGAATCCTAATAGGATTCTCTTCAGAAAACTTGGGAGGATTCTCTTGAGAAAACCTGAGAGGATTCTCTTCTCTTCAGAATCCTGACAGGATTCTCTTCAGAATCCTGAGAGGAATCTCGACAGAATCCTGAAAGGATTCTCGACAGAATCCTGAGAGGATTCTTTTGAGAATCCTGTGAGAATTCTCTTCAGAATCCAGAGAGGATTCTCAAAAGAATCTTGAGAGGATTCTCGACAGAATCCTGAGAGGATTCTCGACAGAATCCTGAAAGGATTCTCTTGAGAATCCTGAGAGGATTCTCTTGAGAATCCTGTGATAATTCTCTTCAGAATCCTTAGAGGATTCTTGACAGAATCCTGTGAGAATTCTCGTTAGAATCCTGAGAGGATTCTCTTCAAAATCCTGAGAGGATTCTCTTCAGAATCCTGAGAGGATTCTTGGTAGAATCCTGAGAGGATTCTCGACAGAATTCTGAGAGGATTCTCTTCAGAATCGTGAGAGGGTTCTCTTCAGAATCCTGAGAGGATTCTCTTCTTAATCCTGAGAGGACTCTTTTCTTAATCTTGAGAGAATTCTCTTCAGAATCCTGAGAGGATTCTCTTCGGAAACCTGAGAGGATTCTCATCAAAATCCTGAGAGAATTCTCTTCAGAATCCTGAGAGGATTCTTTTAAGAATCCTGAGAGGATTCTCTTCAAAATCCTCAGAGGATTCTCTTCAGATTCCTTAGAGGATTCTCTTCAGAATCCTGAGAGGATTCTCGTCCGAATCCTGAGAGGATTCTCTTCAGAATCTTGAGAGGATTTTCTTCAGAATCCTGAGAGGATTCTCTTCTTAATCCTGAGAGAACTCTTTTATTAGCCCTGAGAGGATTCTCTTAAAAATCCTGAGAGGATCTTTGGCAGAATCCTAAGAGGATCCTCGACAGAATCCTGAGAGGATTCTCGACAGAATCCTGAGAGGATTCTCGACAGAATCCTGAGAGGATTCTCGACAGAATCCTGAGAGGATTCTCGACAGAATCCTGAGAGGATTCTCGACAGAATCCTGAGAGGATTCTCGACAGAATCCTGAGAGGATTCTCGACAGAATCCTGAGAGGATTCTCGACAGAATCCTGAGAGGATTCTCGACAGAATCCTGAGAGGATTCTCGACAGAATCCTGAGAGGATTCTCGACAGAATCCTGAGAGGATTCTCGACAGAATCCTGAGAGGATTCTCGACAGAATCCTGAGAGGATTCTCGACAGAATCCTGAGAGGATTCTCGACAGAATCCTGAGAGGATTCTCGACAGAATCCTGAGAGGATTCTCGACAGAATCCTGAGAGGATTCTCGACAGAATCCTGAGAGGATTCTCTTCTTAATCCTGAGAGAACTCTTTTATTAGCCCTGAGAGGATTCTCTTAAAAATCCTGAGAGGATCTTTGGCAGAATCCTAAGAGGATCCTCGACAGAATCCTGAGAGGATTCTCGACAGAATCCTGAGAGGATTCTCGACAGAATCCTGAGAGGATTCTCGACAGAATCCTGAGAGGATTCTCGACAGAATCCTGAGAGGAATCTCGACAGAATCCTGAGAGGATTCTCGACAGAATCCTGAGAGGATTCTCGACAGAATCCTGAGAGGATTCTCGACAGAATCCTGAAAGGATTCTCTTGAGAATCCTGAAAGGATTCTCTTGAGAATCCTGAGAGGATTCTCTTGAGAATCCTGTGATAATTCTCTTCAGAATCCTTAGAGGATTTTTGACAGAATCCTGTGAGAATTCTCGTTAGAATCCTGAGAGGATTCTCTTCAAAATCCTGAGAGGATTCTCTTCAGAATCCTGAGAGGATTCTTGGTAGAATCCTGAGAGGATTCTCGACAGAATTCTGAGAGGATTCTCTTCAGAATCGTGAGAGGGTTCTCTTCAGAATCCTGAGAGGATTCTCTTCTTAATCCTGAGAGGACTCTTTTCTTAATCTTGAGAGAATTCTCTTCAGAATCCTGAGAGGATTCTCTTCGGAAACCTGAGAGGATTCTCATCAAAATCCTGAGAGAATTCTCTTCAGAATCCTGAGAGGATTCTTTTAAGAATCCTGAGAGGATTCTCTTCAAAATCCTCAGAGGATTCTCTTCAGATTCCTTAGAGGATTCTCTTCAGAATCCTGAGAGGATTCTCGTCCGAATCCTGAGAGGATTCTCTTCAGAATCTTGAGAGGATTTTCTTCAGAATCCTGAGAGGATTCTCTTCTTAATCCTGAGAGAACTCTTTTATTAGCCCTGAGAGGATTCTCTTAAAAATCCTGAGAGGATCTTTGGCAGAATCCTAAGAGGATCCTCGACAGAATCCTGAGAGGATTCTCGACAGAATCCTGAGAGGATTCTCGACAGAATCCTGAGAGGATTCTCGACAGAATCCTGAGAGGATTCTCGACAGAATCCTGAGAGGATTCTCGACAGAATCCTGAGAGGATTCTCGACAGAATCCTGAGAGGATTCTCGACAGAATCCTGACAGGATTCTCTCCAGAATCCTGACAGGATTCTCTCCAGAATCCTGACAGGATTCTCTCCAGAATCCTGACAGGATTCTCTCCAGAATCCTGACAGGATTCTCTCCAGAATCCTGACAGGATTCTCTCCAGAATCCTGACAGGATTCTCTCCAGAATCCTGACAGGATTCTCTCCAGAATCCTGACAGGATTCTCTCCAGAATCCTGACAGGATTCTCTCCAGAATCCTGACAGGATTCTCTCCAGAATCCTGACAGGATTCTCTCCAGAATCCTGACAGGATTCTCTCCAGAATCCTGACAGGATTCTCTCCAGAATCCTGACAGGATTCTCTCCAGAATCCTGACAGGATTCTCTCCAGAATCCTGACAGGATTCTCTCCAGAATCCTGACAGGATTCTCTCTAGAATCCTGACAGGATTCTCTCCAGAATCCTGACAGGATTCTCTCCAGAATCCTGACAGGATTCTCTCCAGAATCCTGACAGGATTCTCTCCAGAATCCTGACAGGATTCTCTCCAGAATCCTGACAGGATTCTCTCCAGAATCCTGACAGGATTCTCTCCAGAATCCTGACAGGATTCTCTCCAGAATCCTGACAGGATTCTCTCCAGAATCCTGACAGGATTCTCTCCAGAATCCTGACAGGATTCTCTCCAGAATCCTGACAGGATTCTCTCCAGAATCCTGACAGGATTCTCTCCAGAATCCTGACAGGATTCTCTCCAGAATCCTGACAGGATTCTCTCCAGAATCCTGACAGGATTCTCTCCAGAATCCTGACAGGATTCTCTCCAGAATCCTGACAGGATTCTCTCCAGAATCCCGACAGGATTCTCTCCAGAATCCTGACAGGATTCTCTCCAGAATCCTGACAGGATTCTCTCCAGAATCCTGACAGGATTCTCTCCAGAATCCTGACAGGATTCTCACCAGAATCCTGACAGGATTCTCTCCAGAATCCTGACAGGATTCTCTCCAGAATCCTGACAGGATTCTCTCCAGAATCCTGACAGGATTCTCTCCAGAATCCTGACAGGATTCTCTCCAGAATCCTGACAGGATTCTCTCCAGAATCCTGACAGGATTCTCTCCAGAATCCTGACAGGATTCTCTCCAGAATCCTGACAGGATTCTCTCCAGAATCCTGACAGGATTCTCTCCAGAATCCTGACAGGATTCTCTCCAGAATCCTGACAGGATTCTCTCCAGAATCCTGACAGGATTCTCTCCAGAATCCTGACAGGATTCTCTCCAGAATCCTGACAGGATTCTCTCCAGAATCCTGACAGGATTCTCTCCAGAATCCTGACAGGATTCTCTTCAGAATCCTTACTGGATTTTCTTTAGAATCCTTACTGGATTCTCTTCAGAATCCTGAGAGGATTCTCTTCAGAATCCTGAGAGGATTCTCTTCAGAACCCTGAGAAGATTCTCGACAGAATCCTGAGAGGATTCTCGACAGAATCCTGATAGGATTCTCGACAGAATCCTGATAGGATTCTCGACAGAATCCTGAGAGGATTCTCGACAGAGTCCTGACAGGATTCTCGACAGAATACTGAGAGGATTCTCGACAGAATCCTGAGAGGATTCTCGACAGAATCTTGAGAGGATTCTCGACAGAATCCTGAGTGGATTCTCTCCAGAATCCTTAGAGGATTCTCTCCAGAATCCTGAGAGGATTCTCTTCAGAATCCTGAGAAGATTCTCTCCAGAATCCTGAGAAGATTCTCTCCAGAATCCTGAGAAGATTCTCTCTAGAATCCTGAGAAGATTCTCTCCAGAATCCTGAGAGGATTCTCTCCAGAATCCTGAAAGGATTCTCTCCAGAATCCTGAGAGGATTCTCTCCAGAATCCTGAGAGGGTTCTCGACAGAATCCTGAGAGAATTCTCTCCAGAATCGTGAGAGGATTCTCTCCTGAATCCTGAGAGGATTCTCTCCAGAATACTGAGAGTATTCTCTCCAGAATCCTGAGAGGATTCTCTCCAGAATCCTGAGAGGATTCTCTCCAGAATCCTGAGAGAATTCTCTCCAGAATCCTGAGAGGATTCTCTCCTGAATGCTGAGAGGATTCTCTCCTGAATCCTGAGAGGATTCTCTCCTGAATCCTGAGAGGATTCTCTCCAGAATACTGAGAGGATTCTCTCCAGAATCCTGAGAGGGTTTTCTCCAGAATCCTGGAAGGATTCTCTCCAGAATTCTGAGAGGATTCTCTCCAGAGTCCTGAGAGGATTCTCTCCTTAATCCTGAGACGATTTTACAGAATCCTGAGAGGATTCTCTCCAGAACCCTGAGAGGATTCTTGTCAGAATCCTGAGAGGATTCTCTCCAGAATCCTGAGAGGATTCTCTTCATAATCCTGAGAGGATTCTCTTCAGAATCCTGAGAGGATTCTCTTCAGAATCCTGAGAGGATTCTCTTCAGAATCCTGAGAGGATTCTCTTCAGAATCCTGAGAGGATTCTCTTCAGAATCCTGAGAGGATTCTCTTCAGAATCCTGAGAGGATTCTCTTCAGAATCCTGAGAGGATTCTCTTTAGAATCCTGAGAGGATTCTCTTCAGAATCCTGAGAGGATTCTCTTCAGAATCCTGAGAGGATTCTCTTCAGAATCCTGAGAGGATTCTCTTCAGAATCCTGAGAGGATTCTCTTCAGAATCCTGAGAGGATTCTCTTCAGAATCCTGAGAGGATTCTCTTCAGAATCCTGAGAGGATTCTCTCCAGAATCCTGAGAGGATTCTCTCCAGAATCCTGAGAGGATTCTCTCCAGAATCCTGAGAGGATTCTCTTCAGAATCCTGAGAGGATTCTCTTCAGAATCCTGAGAGGATTCTCTACAGAATCCTGAGAGAATTCTCGTCAGAATCCTGAGAGGATTCTCTTCAGAATCCTGAGAGGATTCTAGTCAGAATCCTGAGAGGATTCTCTCCAGAATCCTGAGAGGATTCTCTCCAGAATCCTGAGAGGATTCTCTCCAGAATCCTGAGAGGATTCTCTCCAGAATCCTGAGAGGATTCTCTTCAGAATCCTGAGAGGATTCTCTCCAGAATCCTGAGAGGATTCTCTCCAGATTCCTGCGAGGATTCTCTTCAGAATCTAGAGAGGATTCTCTTCAAAATCCTGAGATGATTTTTTTTGAATCCAGTGATAATTCTTTACAGAATCATGAGAGGACTCTGTTCTGAATCCTGAGATAATTCTATTTAGAATCCTGAGTATGTTATATTAATGTATTGAAAAACATCTTTAGTAACATCAAAGATGTTAAATAAGCCGCCATTTTTTGCGCTTATTCAGTGTTATAAGTGATCGAAAATACGTTTCATATATTTCGAGCAAGAGATTGACGTTTGTATGAAACATGTAATATATACAAGGGGCCTGCAACTCTAAACTTTCGCTAATATTCAAAAATACTAGAAAATACTACGGAAAATTTCCATCACAGTAACCTGGTTTGCAAAGAATGCTTTTCACAAAATCCATGCACATTCTGAGGAGTTATGTCAAAATCTGCTAGCTGCTGCTTTCCTTTCATTGAGTTTGGAATACTCTGTGAGATTTTATCGCCAACAACACACATCGAATATAATATCATCTTCATGAATTTTGAAATTAAACCATGTTATCGTCCAAATAAACATTTGGAATACATGCTTATTTAAGAGATAACCTGCATAACAATGCATAATGCCTGTGTTGAAAAACTTCTCTTATGTGGAATGGGGTTCTGTCGTAAATTTTCATTACGGCATGCATTACAAGAATGAGTGAAAAGTGTATTATTTCAGACGACACTGTTACATTATTTTGAAAGTGGAGAAGAACATGGTGTTCTGGGGACTTTTTGATTGAAAATGAAAGCAAAAACACTCGAACGGCTTTTAAAATAGCACATAAAGGAACGCGCTGCTACATTGTACCAAGACTACGCAATCAGCAGGATCCCCTGCGTGAAGTTATCCGGTCCGGAGGTCCGGGTCCTTAGCTCACTTCGAATTTGGCGTTGCTGTTCACCTGCTGGAAGTCAACGAGGCCAGGTCCTTCAGCTAGTCACTCTACAATAGACAAACAATTAACAGCTAACAAGGCAGAATTAACAAAAGTACCTACTTACATTGAGAAAATCTTTGACTAATACCGAAATTTGCGTCGAGCTGTCAATGCACTGTATCACAGACCAAACAAGTTTCTTTTTCGCATGCTGGGAGTTTCAAGAAATTCAAGACTTTCAAGAAATTTCCCATCTAATAAATAAAAAGAACTCCTTGTCTCCTTGATGCCTTTTGCAACAATTTTGAAATTTTTAGTTTAATGAAACCAAAATTGTGGAAGCAAGCTCTGTTCTTGAGTGTTCGCCAACAATTTTGCATCTTTGCTATTTTTTTTGTTTTTGTCATTTTTTTTTGTTAAAATTCTTGATCTCTTTATGGTTTCTCCTAGATTTTTCCGTATTGATGACTGTTTTTTCTATCTTTCGCATACATAATCTTCGTGCTTATACGATATACGAATGTATTGAAGTTACTCACAGATCACTAAGCTGAAGAGCAGACTCTATTCCATTTGGCATGTCAGGTGAAGAAGCAGAATCAAGAGTTAATCTAACAACATTTTTTTGTTCTGTGCACACACATCAAACCAAACACCCAGTGTACAAGCATAAGCAATTCACTTTTAGGAACTTCTCGAACCTCTTCCCTGATCCACCCTTGAACAATGCGAAAAAGACCAGAACAAACAATAGGAAGCTCCCAGAACTCTCGAAAATGCTCCAGGAGACACACTCTTTATATTTCTGCATATACCAGTACCCGAACGGACCCGGGTCTATTCTGTGCACTGCATGCTGGCTGAGTATATGTAAGTGCCCTTTTGTTACTCCGCCACGCCACATCCATCCCGCATGGATCTCACCTTTCCCCCCTCTAGGGGTATAGAATCGAAATGAAGAGGAAGCCATTCTCCGGTTACCCTTACTCGTATGCAGCAGCAGGTTGCACCGAATGCAGCATCCCTAGTCCCGAGCAGCAGTAACAACACCCGGCAGCTTATGTCGCCCACCCGCCCCGGTTCACGAACTCCCGCAAGTCAAGTGTAACAAACAAATGTGGTTTTTGAGGTGCCACAGTAGTGCTTCCGTTCCCATGTCGTTTCACCCGAAAGTGAACAAACATATCTTCGGAAAGCGTAGCTATGTGCGTCGGTGGTTGTAGGTAGAAATGAAATGGGTACGGTGGATAAGGGTAACTCGACTCCGAATGGGAATCGGGTGATAAAGAGGGGTGGTGGAGCTAGTAGCTACTGCTATTCTAACTCCTGCTGACATAAGTAACTGGTATCGTAGAGTTGATTGTGAATAGATGCCCCATCGATAAGCAAGGTGATACACTGCAAATTCCATACGAATGCTGAAAGGGCTCAGGTGGACTCTGTTACGGGTATAAATATTTGTTACAATAATAAGACAGAATAATTGTTTAATGTGTTTAAAGTTCAATATTCGTTCGTTCCTTGTGCTACATGTTGAATTTTAACTTGTAAATATTACCCTAGTATTAATTAACATTTATAGGGTTCTGGCAGGATAGAGGCCAATGAAGTGCAATCATATTTCGATTGCCAACATTCAGGCCAATTCGGGCCGCGATTAAGAACTAGATACGTAAACCTTTCCCTGACACAGACTTCAAGTCATAGAGCTCTAGTATCGAAACCCGAAACGGGATGCCCGATTAGGATTAGTTTTCCTAGACAAAACCAAGCTATGAACACAATAACAACTACTGTGAACTAAAAGGCATACTGCCAACTAAAATACAATTCCAGGATGACTGATGGACCCAAACCAATAAAAGAAACCTCGTCATCCTGTGATCGGAAGGAGTTATCCATCTGGATAACAGGGCACATTTATGTTATATGTTGTGCTGTGTCCACTTGTGACGTTTCTTGTTTGTGCATTTATAAGGTTCTATGTGTATCGTGCAGTGTTAATACTTTGTAATAATTAATTTCTTTTATTTTTGTAACAACTCCTTGCTGGATTAACTACTGACAGGGGAAGTTTGTGAAATGAGGGGAATCCTTCCAGGATTCTGAGGAGAATCCTTCCAGGATTCTGAGGAGAATCCTTCCAGGATTCTGAGGAGAATCCTTCCAGGATTCTGAGGAGAATCCTTCCAGGATTCTGAGGAGAATCCTTCCAGGATTCTGAGGAGAATCCTTCCAGGATTCTGAGGAGAATCCTTCCAGGATTCTGAGGAGAATCCTTCCAGGATTCTGAGGAGAATCCTTCCAGGATTCTGAGGAGAATCCTTCCAGGATTCTGAGGAGAATCCTTCCAGGATTCTGAGGAGAATCCTTCCAGGATTCTGAGGAGAATCCTTCCAGGATTCTGAGGAGAATCCTTCCAGGATTCTGAGGAGAATCCTTCCAGGATTCTGAGGAGAATCCTTCCAGGATTCTGAGGAGAATCCTTCCAGGATTCTGAGGAGAATCCTTCCAGGATTCTGAGGAGAATCCTTCCAGGATTCTGAGGAGAATCCTTCCAGGATTCTGAGGAGAATCCTTCCAGGATTCTGAGGAGAATCCTTCCAGGATTCTGAGGAGAATCCTTCCAGGATTCTGAGGAGAATCCTTCCAGGATTCTGAGGAGAATCCTTCCAGGATTCTGAGGAGAATCCTTCCAGGATTCTGAGGAGAATCCTTCCAGGATTCTGAGGAGAATCCTTCCAGGATTCTGAGGAGAATCCTTCCAGGATTCTGAGGAGAATCCTTCCAGGATTCTGAGGAGAATCCTTCCAGGATTATGAGGAGAATCCTTCCAGGATTATGAGGAGAATCCTTCCAGGATTCTGAGGAGAATCCTTCCAGGATTCTGAGGAGAATCCTTCCAGGAAGTGACCTCAAACTTTCAGATGATAGTGTACTCCTCATGAACTGTGAGAAAAGACGTCATCAAATCAAACGCCGCGACCGGAAATCCATTTAGGTGCGTCGGTGTGCATATGCCTGTGTGTGTGTTTATTCGCGCTTGTTTGCTTGCCCGTGAATGTCCGTGTGAACAAACAATAGTTTCCCGCACTCTGAAAATGCACACTTCGATGATGCTCTGCGGAATGCTTCCTTTCAACAGTACATACACACTTCACTGCATTAGGGGGAATTGGGATCAAGGGGTAAAGTCCACTATAAACCTAGACTGGATTTGGTTAATACTTTGGTGTAGGAGCTTTTTGAAATGGGAAGTGGTCCCACCAGCAGATCAAAACAAATAAAAATAACTTATCATCGGGAAGCTCATTTGACTCCAAATACCCCCCATACCTATGCTTTTCCAAGAGCCCAACGTAGGCACTTCGGCTTCGTTCAGGAAATGCACCTCCGTCTAGCTTCCCCAGTCGCAGGAAAGTACGTGGGAATTTGTGCCAAGTATGATGCCATTTCTATGCCGGGGAAAATCCGTACTTTGTGCGGCAAAGCTCGCTCACACTTGTGCGAGCTTTAAGGATACTCTTCGAGCGAGCCGTGGAAGCCTGGAAGTTATTGATTTTCGGATTTAATTATGCACCGGCAAGCGGAAAGCGCAGATGGCACCGCTTGAATCCACTTTTATTTGCGTTGGTAGAAAAGCCTGAATTTGGTATCGGCGGTGATTCAATTTGTTCGATGAAGCTCAATTTGACGTGGATTTGTTTGGTTCGGTGGTTTCATATTAAGTCGATGTCAAGCTGCAAGCTGAATGAATCAAACAAGTACTGTGGGATATGAAAAGAGGAAAATTAAAGCTGTTTGAGCAACCAATACCACGCTGCATTTAAAATAAATTTGTGAATAGAATCATGACCACGATTCCCGTAGAAAATCATTCGGAAAATCTTAAAGGATTCTGAGAGGATTCTAAGAGAATTCTCGTCAGAATAATGAGAGGATTCTCGCCAGAATCCTGAGAGGATTCTCTGCAGAATCCTGAGAGGATTTTCTCGGAGTCCAAAGATGATTCTCCGCAGAATCCTGAAATGATGCAGAATCCTGAGCGGAATCTCGTCAGCATTCTGAGAGGATTGCTTCTAAAATCCAGAGAAGATTTTTATCAGAATCCTGACAGGATTCTCGTCAGAATCCTGAGAGGATTCTCGTCAGAATCCTGAGAGGATTCTCGTCAGAATCCTGAGAGGATTCTCGTCAGAATCCTGAGAGGATTCTCGTCAGAATCCTGAGAGGATTCTCGTCAGAATCCTAAGAGGATTCTCGTCAGAATCCTGAGAGGATTCTCGTCAGAATCCTGAGAGGATTCTCGTCAGAATCCTGAGAGGATTCTCGTCAGAATCCTGAGAGGATTCTCGTCAGAATCCTGAGAGGATTCTCGTCAGAATCCTGAGAGGATTCTCGTCGGAATCCTGGGAGGATTCTCGTCAGAACCCTGAGAGGATTCTCGTCGGAATCCTGGGAGGATTCTCGTCAGAACCCTGAGAGGATTCTCGTCGGAATCCTGAGAGGATTCTCGTCAGAATCCTGAGAGGATTCTCGTCAGAATCCTGAGAGGATTCTCGTCAGAATCCTGAGAGGATTCTCGTCAGAATCCTGAGAGGATTCTCGTCAGAATCCTGAGAGGATTCTCGTCAGAATCCTGAGAGGATTCTCGTCAGAATCCTGAGAGGATTCTCGTCAGAATCCTGAGAGGATTCTCGTCAGAATCCTGAGAGGATTCTCGTCAGAATCCTGAGAGGATTCTCGTCAGAATCCTGAGAGGATTCTCGTCAGAATCCTGAGAGGATTCTCGTCAGAATCCTGAGAGGATTCTCGTCAGAATCCTGAGAGGATTCTCGTCAGAATCCTGAGAGGATTCTCATCGGAATCCTGGGAGGATTCTCGTCAGAACCCTGAGAGGATTCTCGTCGGAATCCTGGGAGGATTCTCGTCAGAACCCTGAGAGGATTCTCGTCAGAATCCTGAGAGGATTCTCGTCAGAATCCTGAGAGGATTCTCGTCAGAATCCTGAGAGGATTCTCGTCAGAACCCTGAGAGGATTCTCGTCAGAATCCTGAGAGGATTCTCGTCAGAATCCTGAGAGGATTCTCGTCAGAATCCTGAGAGGATTCTCGTCAGAATCCTGAGAGAATTCTCGTCAGAATCCTGAGAGGATTCTCGTCACAATCCTGAGAGAATTCTCGTCAGAATCCTGAGAGGATTCTCGTCACAATCCTGAGAGGATTCTCGTCAGAATCCTAAGAGGATTCTCGTCAGAATCCTGAGAGGATTCTCGTCAGAATCCTGAGAGGATTCTCTGCAGAATCCTGAGAGGATTCTCGTCAGAATCCTGAGAGGATTCTCGTCAGAATCCTGAGAGGATTCTCGTCAGAATCCTGAGAGGATTCTCGTCAGAATCCTGAGAGGATTCTCGTCAGAATCCTGAGAGGATTCTCGTCAGAATCCTGAGAGGATTCTCGTCAGAATCCTGAGAGGATTCTCGTCAGAATCCTGATAGGATTCTCGTCAGAATCCTGAGAGGATTCTCGTCAGAATCCTGAGAGGATTCTCGTCAGAATCCTGAGAGGATTCTCGTCAGAATCCTGAGAGGATTCTCGTCAGAATCCTGAGAGGATTCTCGTCAGAATCCTGAGAGGATTCTCGTCAGAATCCTGAGAGGATTCTCGTCAGAATCCCGAGAGGATTCTCGGCAGAATCCTGAGAGGATTCTCGTCAGAATCCTGAGAGGATTCTCGTCAGAATCCTGACAGGATTCTCGTCAGAATCCTGACAGGATTCTCGTCAGAATCCTGACAGGATTCTCGTCAGAATCCAGAGAGAATTCTCGTCAGAATCATGAGAGGATTCTCGTCAGAATCCCGAGAGGATTCTCGTCAGAATCCTGAGAGGATTCTCGTCAGAATCCTGAGAGGATTCTCGTCAGAATCCTGAGAGGATTCTCGTCAGAATCCTGAGAGGATTCTCGTCAGAATCCTGAGAGGATTCTCGTCAGAATCCTGAGAGGATTCTCGTCAGAATCCTGAGAGGATTCTCGTCAGAATCCTGAGAGGATTCTCGTCAGAATCCTGAGAGGATTCTCGTCAGAATCCTGAGAGGATTCTCGTCAGAATCCTGAGAGGATTTTCGTCAGAATCCTGAGAGAATTCTTGTCAGAATCTTGGGAGGGTTCTCGTCAGATCCCTGAGAGGATTCTCGTCAGAAT
This sequence comes from Aedes albopictus, assembly GCF_035046485.1. Classification (NCBI taxonomy): domain Eukaryota; kingdom Metazoa; phylum Arthropoda; class Insecta; order Diptera; family Culicidae; genus Aedes; species Aedes albopictus. The sequence goes on from NC_085136.1 coordinate 304,845,532, forward strand.
CCTGAGAGGATTCTCTTCAGAATCCTGAGAGGATTCTCGTCAGAATCCTGAGAGAATTCTTGTCAGAATCTTGGGAGGATTCTCGTCAGAATCCTGAGAGGATTCTCGTCAGCATCCTGAGAGGATTCTCGTCAGAGTCCTGAGAGGATTCTCGTCAGAATCCTGAGAGAATTCTTGTCAGAATCTTGGGAGGATTCTCGTCAGATCCCTGAGAGGATTCTCGGCAGAATCCTGAGAGGATTCTCGTCAGAATCCTGAGAGGATTCTTGTCAGAATCCTGAGAGAATTCTTGTCAGAATCTTGGGAGGATTCTCGTCAGATCCCTGAGAGGATTCTCGTCAGAATCCTGAGAGGATTCTCGTCAGAATCCTGAGAGGATTCTCGTCAGAATCCTGAGAGGATTCTCGTCAGAATCCTGAGAGGATTCTCGTCAGAATCCTCAGAGGAATCTCGTCAGAATCCTGAGAGAATTCTTGTCAGAATCTTGGGAGGATTCTCGTCAGATCCCTGAGAGGATTCTCGTCAGAATCCTGAGAGGATTCTCGTCAGAATCCTGAGAGGATTCTCGTCAGAATCCTGAGAGGATTCTCGTCAGAATCCTGAGAGGATTCTCGTCAGAATACTGAGAGGATTCTCGGCAGAATCCTGAGAGGATTCTCGTCAGAATCCTGAGAGGATTCTTGTCAGAATCCTGAGAGGATTCTTGTCAGAATCCTGAGAGGATTCTTGTCAGAATCCTGAGAGGATTCTTGTCAGAATCCTGAGAGGATTCTTGTCAGAATCCTGAGAGGATTCTTGTCAGAATCCTGAGAGGATTCTTGTCAGAATCCTGAGAGGATTCTTGTCAGAATCCTGAGAGGATTCTTGTCAGAATCCTGAGAGGATTCTTGTCAGAATCCTGAGAGGATTCTTGTCAGAATCCTGAGAGGATTCTTGTCAGAATCTTGGAAGGATTCTCGTCAGATCCCTGAGAGGATTCTCGTCAGAATCCTGAGAGAATTCTTGTCAGAATCTTGGGAGGATTCTCGTCAGATCCCTTAGAGGATTCTCGTCAGAATCCTGAGAGGATTCTCTTCAGAATCCTGAGAGGATTCTCGTCAGAATCCTGAGAGGATTCTCGTCAGAATCCTGAGAGGATTCTCGTCAGAATCCTGAGAGAATTCTTGTCAGAATCTTGGGAGGATTCTCGTCAGAATCCTGAGAGGATTCTCGTCAGAATCCTGAGAGGATTCTCGTCAGAGTCCTGAAAGTATTCTCGTCAGAATCCTGAGAGGATTCTCGTCAGAATCCTGAGAGGATTCTCGTCAGAATCCTGAGAGGATTCTCGTCAGAATCCTGAGAGGATTCTCGTCAGAATCCTGAGAGGATTCTCGTCAGAATCCTGAGAGGATTCTCGTCAGAATCCTGAGAGGATTCTCGTCAGAATCCTGAGAGGATTCTCGTCAGAATCCTGAGAGATTTCTCGTCAGAATCCTCAGAGGATTCTCGTCAGAATCCTGAGAGAATTCTTGTCAGAATCTTGGGAGGATTCTCGTCAGATCCCTGAGAGGATTCTCGTCAGAATCCTGAGAGGATTCTCGTCAGAATCCTGAGAGGATTCTCGTCAGAATCCTGAGAGGATTCTCGTCAGAATCCTGAGAGGATTCTCGTCAGAATCCTGAGAGGATTCTTGTCAGAATCCTGAGAGGATTCTTGTCAGAATCCTGAGAGGATTCTTGTCAGAATCCTGAGAGGATTCTTGTCAGAATCCTGAGAGGATTCTTGTCAGAATCCTGAGAGGATTCTTGTCAGAATCCTGAGAGGATTCTTGTCAGAATCCTGAGAGGATTCTTGTCAGAATCCTGAGAGGATTCTTGTCAGAATCCTGAGAGGATTCTTGTCAGAATCCTGAGAGGATTCTTGTCAGAATCCTGAGAGGATTCTTGTCAGAATCCTGAGAGGATTCTTGTCAGAATCCTGAGAGGATTCTTGTCAGAATCCTGAGAGGATTCTTGTCAGAATCCTGAGAGGATTCTTGTCAGAATCCTGAGAGGATTCTTGTCAGAATCCTGAGAGGATTCTTGTCAGAATCCTGGGAGGATTCTCGTCAGATCTCTGAGAGGATTCTCGTCAGAATCCTGAGAGGATTCTCGTCAGAATCCTGAGAGGATTCTCGTCAGAATCCTGAGAGGATTCTCGTCAGAATCCTGAGAGGATTCTCGTCAGAATCCTGAGAGGATTCTCGTCAGAATCCTGAGAGGATTCTCGTCAGAATCCTGAGAGGATTCTCGTCAGAATCCTGAGAGGATTCTCGTCAGAATCCTGAGAGGATTCTCGTCAGAATCCTGAGAGGATTCTCGTCAGAATCCTGAGAGGATTCTCGTCAGAATCCTGAGAGGATTCTCGTCAGAATCCTGAGAGGATTCTCGTCAGAATCCTGAGAGGATTCTCGTCAGAATCCTGAGAGGATTCTCGTCAGAATCCTGAGAGGATTCTCGTCAGAATCCTGAGAGGATTCTCGTCAGAATCCTGAGAGGATTCTCGTCAGAATCCTGAGAGGATTCTCGTCAGAATCCTGAGAGGATTCTCGTCAGAATCCTGAGAGGATTCTCGTCAGAATCCTGAGAGGATTCTCGTCAGAATCCTGAGAGGATTCTCGTCAGAATCCTGAGAGGATTTTCGTCAGAATCCTGAGAGGATTTTTGTCAGAATCCTCAGAGGATTCTCGTCAGAATCCTGACAGGATTCTCGTCAGAATCCTGAGAGGATTCTCGTCAGAATCTTGACAGGATTCTCGTCAGAATCCTGACAGGATTCTCGTCAGAATCCTGAGAGGATTCTCGTCAGAATCCTGAGAGGATTCTCGTCAGAATCCTGAGAGGATTCTCGTCAGAATCCTGAGAGGATTCTCGTCAGAATCCTGAGAGGATTCTCATCGAAATCCTGAGAGGATTCTCGTCAGAATCCTCAGGGGGTTCTCGTCAGAATCCTGACAGGATTCTCGTCAGAATCCTCAGAGGATTCTCGTCAGAATCCTGAAAGGATTCTCGTCAGAATCCTGAGAGGATTCCTGAGAGGATTCTCGTCAGAATCCTTAGAGGATTCTCGTCAGAATCATGAGAGGATTTTCGTCAGAATCCTGAGAGGATTCTCGTCAGAATCCTGAGAGGATTCTCTTCAGAATCCTGAGAGGATTCTCGTCCGAATCCTTAGAGGATTCTCGTCAGAATCCTTAGAGGATACTCGTCAGAATCCTTAGAGGATTCTCGTCAGAATCATGAGAGGATTTTCGTCAGAATCATGAGAGGATTTTCGTCAAAATCCTGAGAGGATTCTTGTCAGAATCCTGAGAGGATTCTCGTCAGAATCCTGAGATTATTCTCGTCAGAATCCTGAGAGGATTCTCGTCAGAATCTTGAGAGGATTCTCGTCAGAATCCTGAGAGGATTCTCGTCAGAATCCTGACAGGATTCTTGTCAGAAACCTGACAGGATTCTCGTCAGAATTTTGACAGGATTCTCGTCAGAATCATGGTAGGATTCTCGTCAGAATCCTGACAGGATTCTCGTCAGAATCCTGACAGGATTCTCGTCAGAATCCTGACAGGATTCTCGTCAGAATCCTGACAGGATTCTCGTCAGAATCCTGACAGGATTCTCGTCAGAATCCTGAAAGGATTCTCGTCAGAATCCTGAAAGGATTCTCGTCAGAATCCTGACAGGATTCTCGTCAGAATCCTGAAAGGATTCTCGTCAGAATCCTGACAGGATTCTCGTCAGAATCCTGACAGGATTCTCGTCAAAATCCTGACAGGATTCTCGTCAAAATTCTGACAGGATTCTCGTCAGAATCCTGACAGGATTCTCGTCAATATCCTGACAGGATTCTCGTCAAAATCGTGACAGGATTCTCGTCAGAATCCTGACAGGTTTCTCGTCAGAATCCTGACAGGATTCTCGTCAGAATCCTGACAGGATTCTCTTCAGAATCCTGACAGGATTCTCGTCAGAATCCTGACAGGATTCTCGTCAGAATTTTGACAGGATTCTCGTCAGAATCCTGGTAGGATTCTCGTCAGAATCCTGGTAGGATTCTCGTCAGAATCCTGACAGGATTCTCGTCAGAATCCTGACAGGATTCTCGTCAGAATCCTGACAGGATTCTCGTCAGAATCCTGACAGGATTCTCGTCAGAATCCTGACAGGATTCTCGTCAGAATCCTGACAGGATTCTCGTCAGAATCCTGACAGGATTCTCGTCAGAATCCTGACAGGATTCTCGTCAGAATCCTGAGAGGATTCTCGTCAGAATCCTGAGAAGATTCTCGTCAGAATCCTGAGAGGATTCTCGTCAGAATCCTGAGAGGATTCTCGTCAGAATCCTGAGAGGATTCTCGTCAGAATCCTGAGAGGATTCTCGTCAGAATCCTGAGAGGATTCTCGTCAGAATCCTGAGAGGATTCTCGTCAGAATCCTGAGAGGATTCTCGTCAGAATCCTGAGAGGATTCTCGTCAGAATCCTGAGAGGATTCTCGTCAGAATCCTGAGAGGATTCTCGTCAGAATCCTGAGAGAATTCTCGTCAGAATCCTGAGAGGATTCTCGTCAGAATCCTGAGAGGATTCTCGTCAGAATCCTGAGAGGATTCTCGTCAGAATCCTGAGAGGATTCTTGTCAGAATCCTGAAAGGATTCTTGTCAGAATCCTGAGAGGATTCTTGTCGGAATCCTGAGAGGATTCTTGTCAGAATCCTGAGAGAATTCTTGTCAGAATCCTGAGAGGATTCTTATCAGAATCCTGAGAGGATTCTTGTCAGAATCCTGAGAGGATTCTTGTAAGAATCCTGAGAGGATTCTTGTCAGAATCCTGAGAGGATTCTTGTCAGAATCCTGAGAGGATTCTTGTGAGAATCCTGAGAGGATTCTTGTCAGAATCCTGCGAAAATTCTCTTCAGAATTCTGAGAGGCTTTCCTGAGAAGATTCTCTGCTGATTTCTGAGAGGATTCTCTGCAGAATCCTGAGAGGATTCCCTGTATAATCCTAAGACGATTCTCTGCAGAATACTGAGAGGACTTGCTGCAGATTATTGACTTGAGAAAAACTATTGATTTTTTTTAAGTAATCAGACGCATATGAAAATCAGTTAAATAATCCTTATTAGTGAGCTACTATGCGTCTCCATAGTTTCCATTTTACTCAACTATGTGAAGGCGTATGGTGAACGATGTCAGACTGTTTTACGTTGGATCCAAATAAAGCTCGAATTTGACCTACAACCTCCAACGGGATAACGGTATGAGACAGAAAGCAAAACCCGCTATCGGGGCGGTTGTATACCAATTCACCGAAAACCATTTCGCGGAATTTTTTTTCGCGGTGTAACATTTCGCGGAATGCACCATTTCGCCGAATACCATTTCGCAGAAAGATTTTTTGCGGAATGTATTGTTTCGCGGAATACCATTTCGCAGAATTTAATGCTTTGCAAATAATAATGGAAGAACACATTATTTTCTCTGCTGAACTTTACTAGCGCCATCACCGATTCATGCGCAATCATAATCACCTCAGCTCTACGATTGTACTAATTGATGTTAAATCTGTTGCTTTTCTGAACAAAAATTTACCTTCTTTGATTCGTAGGCTGTTCTTCAGAGTTCTGAACGTCAGACCAAAAGCCATTCGGCCGAATGTCCTTAGGTCGAATGGAAATGAGGCAAAATAGACATTGGGCGCAATGACCAACAAACCATCGATGTCACAAAAGTTGTACTTTCAAGCGCTTATATTGCTAACTTTTTCAGAGTTTTTAATTTCCACAAAATAAGTCTGTTCTTTCCAGTAACGTTGTTGTTTGGCGACTGAATTGCTAAATTTTTCATCATTTACCTTCTTCTCTTCAAAGACTGTTCATGTGGTGTGTAGTTTTTAATGATCAAATTTATATCTCTATAGGGTAAGTGTACCAATTATGGCACTACCTCTCCTCTCTCCTCTTCTTGGCGTAACGTCCTCACTGGGACAAAGCCTGCTTCTCAGCTTAGTGTTCTATGAGCACTTCCACAGTTATTAACTGAGAGCTTCCTCTGCCAATGACCATTTTGCATGTGTATATCGTGTGGCAGGCACGAAGATACTCTATGCCCAAGGAAGTCAAGGAAATTTCCTTTACGAAAAGATCCTGGACCGACCGGGAATCGAACCCGTCACCCTCAGCATGGTCATGCTGAATACCCGTGCGTTTACCGCCTCGGCTATATGGGCACTACCTAAGGAAAGCTATTTATACAAAAATAACGAGAAGACCAACGAATGTCATCAATAAGTTAAAAGACAGCTTAGTTTCCATACTTTACAGGAAAAATATAGAAACGGATCCAAAACTACTTTTAGTATTGATTACAGCGTGTGCCAATGATAGGAACCCTGTACCAGTTATGGTTATATTTTTTAACTTCGGTTCCTTTTCACACTATTTGCATGCATTCCTTATGGGGTTAGCCATAACTGGTACACTATGGCAAAAAAGGGTGCAAGGAAGCCGAAATTTTAAGGAAAATGATTTATTTCTACCATGATTTGAGGAAAATGTGGAGTTTAAATGAGAGCGACTATCTTTTGTGAACGTAATCTGTTGTTCACACATTTTTTCTTGTTGATTTACATCGTTGAAGGGTGAAAATTAACTATGGCGAATAATTGGTACCATAGCCATAATTGGTACACTTACCCTAGGAGATTTGACCTTCTTTTGATAATAGGCTGTTCTTTCAAGTTTACTGTTAAAAATGTTGGATAGTGGCCAAACTGCTAACTTATCTGAGATTTTTTATTCTGTCAAAAATGGGCTGATCTCTAGAGTAACACCACAGACTAACAGACGTATAACTTGGAACAAAATGCGATAAAAATCATCGTCACGAAAACATTATCGCCCAATGCTAATAACGCTGTGGTTCGCAAACCTACTAATTAGATTGTGGTAGTTAGCAAACGTCAAACAGGAGTAAAAACGATGCAAGTGCCATGAGCAAGCGATTTGCGAAGTACAGAATATTTGAATAATCCGTTAAAAAGGGAAACGATGGGAAGCGAGTAGAGTGAGACGCATGTTAGTCTGTGGTAACATTGCTGATGAGTTTTTTGGTGGCCAGGCTGCTGACGTTAGAGATTCATCCTTCTTTAAGACAAGGGTTGTTCATTCAAGTTGCAATGGAGATATCTATTTGCGGTCTTATTGCTAACTCTGTGAGATATATGTTCTTTAGATCTTTCGAGGCCTATTATCTTATTGATCTAACATCTATTCAGCCCAATGATTGTTCGGCCCAACGTCCATTCAGTGTAATCTCTTTCGGCCTAATGACCCAGAATCATAATTTAGGAAGTGAATCTACTTATCAGCTTCCACACTTTCACCTTTATCGATTGAAAGCATTGTAATTATGCCAAAATGATGCTATTTGTAAACAGTGTGACCGCGTAACTCTTAAGCCAAGATACACTTCTAAGTGATAACTTTACCAGATTTCTCTTTTATTTAATGTTTGTATGTTCTAACTAACTCAAACTGTTATAATAGATATTAGAAAAAATCTCATTTTTGTAGCACCGAGTTTTCCATCTTTCAAACAAACGCTATTCTTAACAGATATGCTGTTATGTTCAATACGAAACTTTTCCTTCTTCTGATCAAAACTGTTCTTTCATAAATTGTATGCATTATACTTATTTTGGCATGACTGCTAAATTAATATTATCAGAGAATTTCCCTTCTTTCATACATAGGCTGTTCTTTCAAAGTATACTGTTACAAAAATGAATTTTTGATATGAAGTATTCCATATTTCATGTGCTGATTTGAATTTTGAATCTCATCATGATGTTGTCTCTCGATAAGTTAAATTGTTTGCTCTTATTAACGATTTTCCGCGAAACGGTACATTCCGCCAAATGGTTTTCGGCGAAACGGTGCATTCCGCGAAATGGTTCATTCCGCCAAATGTCATTCCGCGAAATGTTACACCGCGAAAAGGAATTCCGCGAAATGGTTTTCGGCGAAATGTTATACAATCATCAGCTCTCGATCCGAGTGGGTGTCGTTGTAACTTTTGACCTATTGTATCGAATCGATTCTGGGTACGAAACTGGCGAGCTGGGTATATAACCGAGTTCATGGAATTCAGGAGGGCGCTTTGATATTTGATCCCGTTGACGGTGACGCTGGCTGTTCGATTCAGTTCAATGGCACTTCACTTTCAAACGATGAGAAATTTTGCAGTCATGGTGGTTGGGCTTACTCTGTTGATGTAGTTCCATTAGTGTGTCGAAATGCAAATATCATTCAGTAGACTCATGAATTATATTGTGCTTAATCTGTTTGCAGTAATGGATGGAAGTGGTGGATGTATTAAAACCAATTCTAAATGATGATTCCACTCCTTTTCCAGACATTTCTCTCAAGTGAAAAGCTTCAGCTTTAAGGAACTGCTTTTTGACCACAATGAATTCTATGTACTAGAATTCACACAAAAGTTTTTCCACTTCATCTAACACGACTCAAAATTCGTCCCTCTCGCACGTTAGTGATTAATATTCCGGTCGCAAACTCTGGGCACCCCCGAAAACTAGAACCGAGGCAACCCCTTACAAGAACCACCGCGAACGACTCAATTTAGCATTAGAATCGACTTTCACACACTCGCGGTGAAAAATCCAACTTGGGAAACTTTTCTCCAAACGGATACGGAACGATGGCACTTTCGCAGACTTTGTCACAATTTTAAACAACTTCCCGCCCATCGTCGCTCGTTGTTGATATTGTCGAATCGCCAACGACACGGGAGGCGGCTCAACCATCAGAAACACCCCTCTTGGTTGTCAGAAACAAACGCGCTTCCCGGCTACCGGCGCAGAGCCAAGTGCGAAAATGTTACCCGAATTCACGAATCAAGTGGAAAACTTTTCCCTTAATCGCCTCTCGACGGAGAAAGTTTGCTCCGATTACGCAGCCATGATGGTTGGAATCAGGGGGGTAGTTCGATCAAGCACCTTCTCCATGGCGGATGGCATTAATGGCATTTGGCACTGATGGCGACGAAGCATTTGTATTGGCTAGATGTGCTGAACACCTGAGAATTCATTCGGAAGCAAATCTTAACATAAACTACGCAATGAAGTAACTTATTCAGATTTCTTTACAGGATTCATTGAAGAGAGAGGAGCCCTCTCAGGATTATGTAGAGAATACTCACGGGATTCCGTGAAAATAAACTGAGAGGATTATTCACAGAATCCTGAGAGGACTCTCTACAGAATCCTGAGAGGATTCTCTCGAGAATCCTGAGAGCATTCTCCACAGAATCCTAAGAAGATCTTCCTCAGAATCCTGAGAGGATTCTCCACAGAGTCTTGAGAAGAATCTCCACAGAATACTGGGTAGATTCTCCACAGAATCCTGAGAGGTTTCTCCACAGAATCCCGAGAGAATTCCCACAAAATTCTGAGAGGATTTCCACCAAAATCCTGAGAGGATTCTCCACAGAATCCTGAGAGGATTCTCCACAGAATCCTGAGAGGATTCTCCACAGAATCCTGAGAGGATTCTCCACAGAATCCTGAGAGGATTATCCACAATTCCTGAGAGGATTCCTCACAGAATCCTGAGAGGATTCTCCACAGAATCCTGAGAGGATTCTCCACAGAATCCTGAGAGGATTATCCACAGAATCCTGAGAGGATTCTCCACAGAATCCTGAGAGGATTCTCCACAGAATCCTGAGAGGATTCTCCACAGAATCCTGAGAGAATTCTCCACATAATCCTGAGAGGATTCTCCACATAATCCTGAGAGGATTCTCCACAGAATCCTGAGAGGATTCTCCACAGAATCCTGAGAGGATTCTGAACAGAATCCTGAGAGGATTCTCCACAGAATCCTGATAGGATTCTCTACAGAATCATTAGAGAATTCTCCACAGAAACCTGAGAGAATTCTCCACACAATCCTGTGAGGATTCTCATCAGAATCCTGAGTGGATTCTCCACATAATCCTGTGAGAATTCTCCACAGAATCCTGAGAGGATTCTCCACAGAATCCTGAGAGGATTCTCCACAGAATCCTGAGAGGATTCTCCACAGAATCCTGAGAGGATTCTCCACAGAATCCTGAGAGGATTCTCCACAGAATCCTGAGAGGATTCTCCACAGAATCCTGAGAGGATTCTCCACAGAATCCTGAGAGGATTCTCCACAGAATCCTGAGAGGATTCTCCACAGAATCCTGAAAGAATTCTCCACAGAATCCTGAGAGGATTCTCCACAGAATCCTGAGAGGATTCTCCACAGAATCCTGAGAGGATTCTCCACAGAATCCTGAGAGGATTCTCCACAAAATCCTGAGAGGATTCTCCACAGAATCCTGAGAGGATTCTCCACAGAATCCTGAGAGGATTCTCCACAGAATCCTGAGAGGATTCTCCACAGAATCCTGAGAGGATTCTCCACAGAATCCTGAGAGGATTCTCCACAGAATCCTGAGAGGATTCTCCACAGAATCCTGAGAGGATTCTCCACAGAATCCTGAGAGGATTCTCCACAGAATCCTGAGAGGATTCTCCACAGAATCCTGAGAGGATTCTCCACAGAATCCTGAGAGGATTCTCCACAGAATCCTGAGAGGATTCTCCACAGAATCCTGAGAGGATTCTCCACAGAATCCTGAGAGGATTCTCCACAGAATCCTGAGAGGATTCTCCACAGAATCCTGAAAGGATTCTCCACAGAATCCTGGAGAGGATTCTCCACAGAATCCTGAGAGGATTCTCCACAGAATCCTGAGAGGATTCTCCACAGAATCCTGAAAGGATTCTCCACAGAATCCTGAGAGGATTCTCCACAGAATCCTGAGAGGATTCTCCCACAGAATCCTGAGAGGATTCTCCACAGAATCCTGAGAGGATTCTCCACAGAATCCTGAGAGGATTCTCCACAGAATCCTGAGAGGATTCTCCACAGATCCTGAGAGGATTCTCCACAGAATCCTGAGAGGATTCTCCACAGAATCCTGAGAGGATTCTGCACAGAATCCTGAGAGGATTCCTCCACAGAATCCTGAGAGGATTCTCCACAGAATCCTGAGAGGATTCTCCACAGAATCCTGAGAGGATTCTCTACAGAATCCTGAGAGGACTCTCCACAGAATCCTGAGAGGATTCTTCACAGAATCCTGAGAGGATTCTCCACAGAATCCTGAGAGGATTCTCCACAGAATCCTGAGAGGATTCTCCACAGAATCCTGAGAGGATTCTTCACAGAATCCTGAGAGGATTCTCCACAGAATCCTGAGAGGATTCTCCACAGAATCCTGAGAGGATTCTCCACAGAATCCTGAGAGGATTCTCCACAGAATCCTGAGAGGATTCTCCACAGTATCCTGAGAGGATTCTCCACAGAATCCTGAGAGGATTCTCCACAGAATCCTGAGAGGATTCTCCACAGAATCCTGAGAGGATTCTCCACAGAATCCTGAGAGGATTCTCCACAGAATCCTGAGAGGATTCTCCACAGAATCCTGAGAGGATCTCCACAGAATCCTGAGAGGATTCTCCACAGAATCCTGAGTGGATTCTCCACAGAATCCTGAGAGGATTCTCCACAGAATCCTGAGAGGATTCTCCACAGAATCCTGAGAGGATTCTCCACAGAATCCTGAGAGGATTCTCCACAGAATCCTGAGAGGATTCTCCACAGAATCCTGAGAGGATTCTCCACAGAATCCTGAGAGGATTCTCCACAGAATCCTGAGAGGATTCTCCACAGAATCCTGAGAGGATTCTCCACAGAATCCTGAGAGGATTCTCCACAGAATCCTGAGAGGATTCTCCACAGAATCCTGAGAGGATTCTCCACAGAATCCTGAGAGGATTCTCCACAGAATCCTGAGAGGATTCTCCACAGAATCCTGAGAGGATTCTCCACAGAATCCTGAGAGGATCTCTCCACAGAATCCTGAGAGGATTCTCCCACAGAATCCTGAGAGGATTCTCCACAGAATCCTGAGAGGATTCTCCACAGAATCCTGAGAGGATTCTCCACAGAATCCTGAGAGGATTCTCCACAGAATCCTGAGAGGATTCTCCACAGAATCCTGAGAGGATTCTCCACAGAATCCTGAGGAGGATTCTCCACAGAATCCTGAGAGGATTCTCCACAGAATCCTGAGAGGATTCTCCACAGAATCCTGAGAGGATTCTCCACAGAATCCTGAGAGGATTCTCCACAGAATCCTGAGAGAATTCTCCACAGAATCCTGAGAGGATTCTCCACAGAATCCTGAGAGGATTCTCCACAGAATCCTGAGAGGATTCTCCACAGAATCCTGAGAGAATTCTCCACAGAATCCTGAGAGGATTCTCCACAGAATCCTGAGAGGATTCTCCACAGAATCCTGAGAGGATTCTCCACAGAATCCTGAGAGGATTCTCCACAGAATCCTGAGAGGATTCTCCACAGAATCCTGAGAGGATTCTCCACAGAATCCTGAGAGGATTCTCCACAGAATCCTGAGAGGATTCTCCACAGAATCCTGAGAGGATTCTCCACAGAATCCTGAGAGGATTCTCCACAGAATCCTGAGAGGATTCTCCACAGAATCCTGAGAGGATTCTCCACAGAATCCTGAGAGGATTCTCCACAGAATCCTGAGAGGATTCTCCACAGAATCCTGAGAGGATTCTCCACAGAATCCTGAGAGGATTCTCCACAGAATCCTGAGAGGATTCTCCACAGAATCCTGAGAGGATTCTCCACAGAATCCTGAGAGGATTCTCCACAAAATCCTGAGAGGATTCTCCACAGAATCCTGAGAGGATTCTCCACAGAATCCTGAGAGGATTCTCCACAGAATCCTGAGAGGATTCTCCACAGAATCCTGAGAGGATTCTCCACAGAATCCTGAGAGGATTCTCCACAGAATCCTGAGAGGATTCTCCACAGAATCCTGAGAGGATTCTCCACAGAATCCTGAGAGGATTCTCCACAGAATCCTGAGAGGATTCTCCTTCAGAATCCTGAGAGGATTCTCCTTCAGAATCCTGAGAGGGATTCTCCTTCAGAATCCTGAGAGGATTCTCCTTCAGAATCCTGAGAGGATTCTCCTTCAGAATCCTGAGAGGATTCTCCACAGAATCCTGAGAGGATTCTCCACAGAATCCTGAGAGGATTCTCCACAGAATCCTGAGAGGATTCTCCACAGAATCCTGAGAGGATTCTCCACAGAATCCTGAGAGGATTCTCTACAGAATCCTGAGAGGATTCTCCACAGAATCCTGAGAGGATTCTCCACAGAATCCTGAGAGGATTCTCCACAGAATCCTGAGAGGATTCTCCACAGAATCCTGAGAGGATTCTCTACAGAATCCTGAGAGGATTCTCCACAGAATCCTGAGAGGATTCTCCACAGAATCCTGAGAGGATTCTCCACAGAATCCTGAGAGGATTCTCCACAGAATCCTGAGAGGATTCTCCACAGAATCCTGAGAGGATTCTCCACAGAATCCTGAGAGGATTCTCCACAGAATCCTGAGAGGATTCTCCACAGAATCCTGAGAGGATTCTCCACAGAATCCTGAGAGGATCTCCACAGAATCCTGAGAGGATTCTCCACAGAATCTTGAGAGGATTCTCCACAGAATCCTGAGAGGATTCTCCACAGAATCCTGAGAGGATTCTCCACAGAATCCTGAGAGGATTCTCCACAGAATCCTGAGAGGATTCTCGACAGAATCCTGAGAGGATTCTCTACAGAATCCTGAGAGGATTCTCCACAGAATCCTGAGAGGATTCTCCACAGAATCCTGAGAGGGATTCTCCACAGAATCCTGAGAGGATTCTCCACAGAATCCTGAGAGGATTCTCCACAGAATCCTGAGAGGATTCTCCACAGAATCCTGAGAGGATTCTCCACAGAATCCCTGAGAGGATTCTCCACAGAATCCTGAGAGGATTCTCCACAGAATCCTGAGAGGATTCTCCACAGAATCCTGAGAGGATTCTCCACAGAATCCTGAGAGGATTCTCCACAGAATCCTGAAAGGATTCTCCACAGAATCCTGAGAGGATTCTCCACAGAATCCTGAGAGGATTCTCCACAGAATCCTGAGAGGATTCTCCACAGAATCCTGAGAGGATTCTCCACAGAATCCTGAGAGGATTCTCCACAGAATCCTGAGAGGATTCTCCACAGAATCCTGAGAGGATTCTCCACAGAATCCTGAGAGGATTCTCCACAGAATCCTGAGAGGATTCTCCACAGAATCCTGAGAGGATTCTCCACAGAATCCTGAGAGGATTCTCCACAGAATCCTGAGAGGATTCTCCACAGAATCCTGAGAGGATTCTCCACAGAATCCTGAGAGGATTCTCCACAGAATCCTGAGAGGATTCTCCACAGAATCCTGAGAGGATTCTCCACAGAATCCTGAGAGGATTCTCCACAGAATCCTGAGAGGATTCTCCACAGAATCCTGAGAGGATTATCCACAATTCCTGAGAGGATTCCTCACAGAATCCTGAGAGGATTCTCCACAGAATCCTGAGAGGATTCTCCACAGAATCCTGAGAGGATTCTCCACAGAATCCTGAGAGGATTCTCCACAGAATCCTGAGAGGATTCTCCACAGAATCCTGAGAGGATTCTCCACAGAATCCTGAGAGGATTCTCCACAGAATCCTGAGAGGATTCTCCACAGAATCCTGAGAGGATTCTCCACAGAATCCTGAGAGGATTCTCCACAGAATCCTGAGAGGATTCTCCACAGAATCCTGAGAGGATTCTCCACAGAATCCTGAGAGGATTCTCCACAGAATCCTGAGAGGATTCTCCACAGAATCCTGAGAGGATTCTCCACAGAATCCTGAGAGGATTCTCCACAGAATCCTGAGAGGATTCTCCACAGAATCCTGAGAGGATTATCCACAATTCCTGAGAGGATTCCTCACAGAATCCTGAGAGGATTCTCCACAGAATCCTGAGAGGATTCTCCACAGAATCCTGAGAGGATTCTCCACAGAATCCTGAGAGGATTCTCCACAGAATCCTGAGAGGATTCTCCACAGAATCCTGAGAGGATTCTCCACAGAATCCTGAGAGGATTCTCCACAGAATCCTGAGAGGATTCTCCACAGAATCCTGAGAGGATTCTCCACAGAATCCTGAGAGAATTCTCCACATAATCCTGAGAGGATTCTCCACAGAATCCTGAGAGGATTCTCCACAGAATCCTGAGAGGATTCTCCACAGAATCCTGAGAGGATTCTCCACAGAATCCTGAGAGGATTCTCCACAGAATCCTGAGAGGATTCTCCACAGAATCCTGATAGGATTCTCTACAGAATCATTAGAGAATTCTCCACAGAAACCTGAGAGAATTCTCCACACAATCCTGTGAGGATTCTCATCAGAATCCTGAGTGGATTCTCCACATAATCCTGTGAGAATTCTCCACAGAATCCTGAGAGGATTCTCCACAGAATCCTGAGAGGATTCTCCACAGAATCCTGAGAGGATTCTCCACAGAATCCTGAGAGGATTCTCCACAGAATCCTGAGAGGATTCTCCACAGAATCCTGAGAGGATTCTCCACAGAATCCTGAGAGGATTCTCCACAAAATCCTGAGAGGATTCTCCACAGAATCCTGAGAGGATTCTCCACAGAATCCTGAGAGGATTCTCCACAGAATCCTGAGAGGATTCTCCACAGAATCCTGAGAGGATTCTCCACAGAATCCTGAGAGGATTCTCCACAGAATCCTGAGAGGATTCTCCACAGAATCCTGAGAGGATTCTCCACAGAATCCTGAGAGGATTCTCCACAGAATCCTGAGAGGATTCTCCACAGAATCCTGAGAGGATTCTCCACAGAATCCTGAGAGGATTCTCCACAGAATCCTGAGAGGATTCTCCACAGAATCCTGAGAGGATTCTCCACAGAATCCTGAGAGGATTCTCCACAGAATCCTGAGAGGATTCTCCACAGAATCCTGAGAGGATTCTCCACAGAATCCTGAGAGGATTCTCCACAGAATCCTGAGAGGATTCTCCACAGAATCCTGAGAGGATTCTCCACAGAATCCTGAGAGGATTCTCCACAGAATCCTGAGAGGATTCTCCACAGAATCCTGAGAGGATTCTCCACAGAATCCTGAGAGGATTCTCCACAGAATCCTGAGAGGATTCTCCACAGAATCCTGAGAGGATTCTCCACAGAATCCTGA
Source organism: Aedes albopictus (assembly GCF_035046485.1). Lineage (NCBI taxonomy): Eukaryota > Metazoa > Arthropoda > Insecta > Diptera > Culicidae > Aedes > Aedes albopictus. Next base: position 304,861,785 of record NC_085136.1, read on the forward strand.
GAGGATTCTCCACAGAATCCTGAGAGGATTCTCCACAGAATCCTGAGAGGATTCTCCACAGAATCCTGAGAGGATTCTCCACAGAATCCTGAGAGGATTCTCCACAGAATCCTGAGAGGATTCTCCACAGAATCCTGAGAGGATTCTCCACAGAATCCTGAGAGGATTCTCCACAGAATCCTGAGAGGACTCTCCACAGAATCCTGAGAGGATTCTCCACAGAATCCTGAGAGGATTCTCCACAGAATCCTGAGAGGATTCTCCACAGAATCCTGAGAGGATTCTCCACAGAATCCTGAGAGGATTCTCCACAGAATCCTGAGAGGATTCTCCACAGAATCCTGAGAGGATTCTCCACAGAATCCTGAGAGGATTCTCCACAGAATCCTGAGAGGATTCTCCACAGAATCCTGAGAGGATTCTCCACAGAATCCTGAGAGGATTCTCCACAGAATCCTGAGAGGATTCTCCACAGAATCCTGAGAGGATTCTCCACAGAATCCTGAGAGGATTCTCCACAGAATCCTGAGAGGATTCTCCACAGAATCCTGAGAGGATTCTCCACAGAATCCTGAGAGGATTCTCCACAGAATCCTGAGAGGATTCTCCACAGAATCCTGAGAGGATTCTCCACAGAATCCTGAGAGGATTCTCCACAGAATCCTGAGAGGATTCTCCACAGAATCCTGAGAGGATTCTCCACAGAATCCTGAGAGGATTCTCCACGGAATCCTGAGAGGATTCTCCACAGAATCCTGAGAGAATTCTCCACAGAATCCTGAGAGGATTCTCCACAGAATCCTGAGAGGATTCTCCACAGAATCCTGAGAGGATTCTCCACAGAATCCTGAGAGGATTCTCCACAGAATCCTGAGAGGATTCTCCACAGAATCCTGAGAGGATTCTCCACAGAATCCTGAGAGGATTCTCCACAGAATCCTGAGAGGATTCTCCACAGAATCCTGAGAGGATTCTCCACAGAATCCTGAGAGGATTCTCCACAGAATCCTGAGAGGATTCTCCACAGAATCCTGAGAGGATTCTCCACAGAATCCTGAGAGGATTCTCCACAGAATCCTGAGAGGATTCTCCACAGAATCCTGAGAGGACTCTCCACAGAATCCTGAGAGGATTCTCCACAGAATCCTGAGAGGATTCTCCACAGAATCCTGAGAGGATTCTCCACAGAATCCTGAGAGGATTCTCCACAGAATCCTGAGAGGATTCTCCACAGAATCCTGAGAGGATTCTCCACAGAATCCTGAGAGGATTCTCCACAGAATCCTGAGAGGATTCTCCACAGAATCCTGAGAGGATTCTCCACAGAATCCTGAGAGGATTCTCCACAGAATCCTGAGAGGATTCTCCACAGAATCCTGAGAGGATTCTCCACAGAATCCTGAGAGGATTCTCCACAGAATCCTGAGAGGATTCTCCACAGAATCCTGAGAGGATTCTCCACGGAATCCTGAGAGGATTCTCCACAGAATCCTGAGAGAATTCTCCACAGAATCCTGAGAGGATTCTCCACAGAATCCTGAGAAAATTCTCCACTGAATCCTGAGAAGATTCTCCACAGAATCCTGAGAAGAATCTCCACAGAATCCTGAGAGTATTTCCCACAAAATCCTGAGAGGGTTCTCCACAGAGTCCTGAGAGGATTCTCCACATAATCAATCCTTAGAGAATTCTCTACAGAATCCTGAGAGGATTCTTGTCAGAATCCTGAGAGGATTCTCCACAATTCCTGGGAGGATTCTCCACAATTCCTGGGAGGATTCTCCACAGAATCCTGAGAGGATACTCCGCACAATCCTGAGACTATTCTCATCAGAACCCTGAGAGGATTCATTCCAAAATCCTGAAAGGATTCTCTACTGAATCCTGAAAGGATTCTCTACTGAATCCTAAGAGGATTCTCTACAGAGTCCTTTTAAGATTCTCCTCAGAATTCTGAGAAAGTTCTCTACGGTATTCCGAGAGGATTCTCCGAAAAATCCAGAGAGGAGTCTTCACAGAATCCTTATAAGATTCTCCTCAGAATCCTGAGAGGATTCTCCACAGAATCCTGAGAGGATTCTCCGCACAATCCTGAGAAGATTCATCCCAAAATCCTGAGAAGATTCTGCACAGAACCCTGAAAGGATTCTGCACTGAATCCTGAGAGGATTATCTCCAAAATCCTGAGAGGATTCTCCACAAAATCCAGAGAGGATATCCCCAGAATCCTGAGAGGATTCTGCACAGAATCCTTAGAAGATTTTTCACAGAATCCTGAGAGTATTCTCTCCAGATTCTTGTCAGACTTCTTAGAGGATTCTTGTTAGAATCTTGAGGGGATTCTCTTCAGAATCCTGAGAGGATTCTCCACAGAATACTGAGAGGATTCTCTCCATTATCCTGAGAGGATTCTCTCCATTATCCTGAGAGGATTCTCCACAGAACCATGAGAGGATTTTCTACAGAACTCTGAGAGGATTCTTCACATAATTCAGAGAGGATTCTCCACAAATTCCGAGAGGATTCTCCAAAGAATTCTGAGAGGATTTTCTATAGAATCTTGGGAGGTCCTCTTTAGAATTCTGAGAGGATTCTTTACAGAATCCTGAGTGGATTCTGAACAGAATCCTGAGAGTATTCTTTGAAATTCAAGCCAATAATATAAACCGACCGTGGTTGGCGATTGCCTTGGCATTTTTACCAGGTCAATTCATATTCTAAGAAAAAACTTCGCCTTATCGAACCCAGCTAGAAATCCATAACAAAGCGAATGTTTTCGATCAACTTTTTCTCCCAAGAATAAACCACGTTCCAAACCGAGAAATCTCGCAAAACTTGTTCCATCTTCCCACTAGGCAAAGAAACTACATCTACTGACTGGTAGCATTCTACAATGCAGAGCTCAACAGCTGCTACCGCCATTGTGGCCCGCTTACAGAACATTGTGCTCCTCAGCCAGCTCCACTTCCCCAAACTGTCGTCCACTTCTGGTTTGAGGAGGATTTTTGCGAAATCCAAATTCACCGAACCAAACAAAGCATAATAGTTTATCTCCCCGTTTCCCAGGGTATGAAAGGAATCTCCTCCGCTTCCAGTGCGGCGCTACTAGTAGCTTCCTCTATAGACACGGATACATGAAACCCTCGCCTCGCCTCGCCTCGCCTCACTGACTGGAGTTATCCACCAGTCCAACAAACCGCTCCCACCAAAACTCGGCAAGCAAGCAGAAAAGAAAACCTCCCGATATCTGGGTCGTATAAATATTTTCTTATTGGATTTTGAATGAAATATATCGAAAATACGTTTCGTGAAAGTTGCCGCTTGCCTCGGTCCTCCACTACTACTGCTGACCTGACAGGGTTGGCCAAGCTCAGCTCTGCAAAGCTTCCATCGAACTTGTGAGTGTGGCTCAGCAGCCGAGGCAAGTTTTGCTTCTCGTCGACAGAGTCGCATTTACTGGTAAATGAAATTTTTATGCTTTTTTTTCCTAAATTTGCAAAAAAAAAATCGATAAAGAACTTTTTTTCTGTTTTTTTTTTTTAATTTTTTTTTCTCTTTCTATTTTTTTTGTGAATGTTCCTTTCCCCGGAAGAATTTTTATTTTCTTATATTATTTCTTCGGGCATATTTGGCACTCTAAAAATACTTGTAATCATATTTCATTCTAGTTCATTCGTTTTCTTTACTTTAACTTCTGTTTTTTTTTTCTTTTTTAATTTTTTGTGGCTTTCAATTAACGCTTTTTCTTAATCGTTTCTTCATGATTTATTCATCTGATTCCATTCCCTTTCAATGCTTTTTGTAATGATTTACATTTGTTTCATCCTTTTCAATTTTTTTTTTCAATCTTTGGTCTTTGAGATTTTCTGTTTTTATTTTTTATGTTTTTTTTTTTAATATTGAAAGATTTCATTAAGATTAAACCATATTTCTTCATTTTTTTTTTCGAATGAGTGTAATCAGTTTCGTACCTTTTAATTCCTCCCTATTTTAGCCCAATAGGGCGGAATTAAAAGGTACGAAACTGATTACACTCATTCGAAGAGGGTATTATGCTTATAGGGTTCGAAATGTCGGTAAAAGATCATCTTTCTACAGTTAAATGTATCTTTCTGGGAGTTGATCCACATCCGACCCTGATCGCCCTCTCTTTGCCCGTTGATATTGCAATCCATCGATTTGCAGTCATTAGTCTTCCTCTTCGGTAACCATATGACCGCCCCGACAGCTGTTTGTGTTTGCGGTGTCGTTGAAGGCGTTACTATCTCCGCTCCGTTCATTCGTTCGTTCGTTCCCACTGACTGCTTCCTCGGTGGAAGATACAAGCAACCACCACACAGAAAAAAGAACTACACGATTAGCGCGTTTCTTTTGCGGGTTCTTCCATGCAAGTGATACCAGCCAGCGTTTCCGGAGAACTGTAAACCCTATTGCACCCATAAATTCATCCCTGGGCTCGCCTTCTGTGCTGTGGGTTTATTAAAAGCTCAATCCTTTTCATTTCCCGGCTTTCATATGTACCATAGGTACCAAAAAACGTGGTGCTGCTGGTGGTGGTGGCACACGTTGTTGCTGGCTGAAAGGACACTGTTCTGTGTGCCGGGGATAAATCGAACCCCACCGAGCGAGCGCAGCAGAATGTGACATGACTGGCTTAACGAGAGAATGCACACCAACTTCTCTCGGCGGCACCCGGGACCCATCAGGGCCCTGGTCCCAGATCCCAGGTCGGTCCCAGGGATTCAATTCAATGGAAAAAAGGCAATACTATCTATATGGAATGGATGGATGCAACAGCAGTTGGCGTCGTCGTCGTCGTCGTTGACTTCCAAACGAACTCGGAATCCAATATCGGCACGACAGCTAGCTAGCTAGCTGGCTACAGTAGCTGAGGCGATGAAGCGTAGAGGATCAAAACCGGGTACAGGATGCACACCGGTTGCATTCCGAGTTGAGATGGGAATGTGGGTTTTGAGTAACGAGACAGGATTGAAGTTATGACGATGTATGTACCGTGAGATAAGTTTCATGGGTCTTACTCATCATGAATTAGTAAAGGATTCAGAGAAGTAGGAATATGTTTATATAGGCAATCCCAAAGGTCCCAAAAAGTGAAACTCAGACCCAATAAGGTTTCAGATCAAAATGACCCAAACAGGCACCCTGAATTAGCTTCAGGGATGAAGTTTGAGTGACCTCTGAAACGTGGAGACATTCGTAATTTGATCATCTAAAAACAATTAAAAAATGGATCCGTGTTATTAATGGATATTAAACAGTGTGTTATATTCCAAAGATAATACAGTTGAAAAAAGTTTAACATTAAATTAAAATAATATCAGGACTCTGATGAGAATACTCTCAGGATTCTAAAGATATTCCTCTCGTGGTTCTGGATGGGATCGTCCCTAGATTCTGAAGAGAATCATCTCAGGATTCTGAAGAAAATCATCCCAGGATTCAGGAAGGAATCCTCTCAGGTTTCTGGAGAGGATCGTCTCAGAATTCTAACGACAATTCTCTCAGGATTCTGAGAATCCCGAAAAATCTTCCCAGGATTCCGGAAAGCATACTCTCAGGATTCAGTGGAGAATCCTCTCAGGAGGATTCTGTGGAGAGAAACTTCTCAGGATTCTGGAAAGAATCCTCTTAGGATTCCGGAGAGAATTGTCTCAGGATTCCGAAGAGAATCCTCTTAGGATTCTGGAGCTAATCCTCTCAGAATTCTGGAGAGAATCCTCTCAGGATAATGGAGAGAATCCTCTCAAGATTCTGGAGAGAAGCCTCTCAGGATTCTGGAGAGAGACTTCTCAGGATTCTGGAGAGAACCCATTCAGGACTCCGGAGAGAATCCTCTCAGGATTCCGGAGAGAATCCTCTCAGGATTCCGGAGAGAATCCTCTCAGGTTTCCGGAGAAAATCCTCTCAGGACTCCGGAAAAAATCCTCTCAGGATTCCGGAGAGAATCCTCTCAGGATTCCGGAGAGAATCCTCTCAGGATTCCAGAGAGAATCCTCTCAGGATTCCGGAGAGAATCCTCTCAGGATTCCGGAGAGAATCCTCTCAGGATTCCGGAGAGAATCCTCTCAGGATTCCGGAGAGAATAATCTCAGGATTCCGGAGAGAATCCTCTCAGGATTCCGGAGAGAATCCTCTCAGGATTCCGGAGAGAATCCTCTCAGGATTCCGGAGAGAATCCTCTCAGGATTCTGGAGAGAATCCTCTCAGGATTCCGGAGAGAATCCTCTCAGGATTCCGGAGAGAATCCTCTCAGGATTCCGGAGAGAATCCTCTCAGGATTCCGGAGAGAATCCTCTCAGGATTTCGGAGAGAATCCTCTCAGGATTCCGGAGAGAATCCTCTCAGGATTCCGGAGAGAATCCTCTCAGGATTCCGGAGAGAATCCTCTCAGGATTCCGGAGAGAATCCTCTCAGGTTTCCGGAGAAAATCCTCTCAGGACTCCGGAAAAAATCCTCTCAGGATTCCGGAGAGAATCCTCTCAGGGTTCCAGAGAGAATCCTCTCAGGATTCCAGAGAGAATCCTCTCAGGATTCCGGAGAGAATCCTCTCAGGATTCTGGAGAGAATCCTCTCAGGATTCCGGAGAGATTCCTCTCAGGATTCTGGAGAGAATCCTCTCAGTAGAGAATCCTCTCAGAATTCTGACGAGAATCCTCTAAGGATTCTGACGAGAATCCTCTCAGGATTCTGTAGAAAATCCTCTCAGGATTCTGGAGAGAATCCTCTCAGGATTCTGGAGAGAATCCTCTCAGGATTCTGGAGAGAATCCTCTCAGGATTCTGGAGAGAATCCTCTCAGGATTCTGGAGAGAATCCTCTCAGGATTCTGGAGAGAATCCTCTCAGGATTCTGGAGAGAATCCTCTCAGGATTCTGGAGAGAATCCTCTCAGAATTCTGGAGAGAATCCTCTCAGGATTCTTGAGAGAATCCTTTCATGATTTTTGAGAGAGTCACCCAGGATTCTGGAGAGAGTCCTAACAGGATTAAGGGAAAAACCTTCCAAGATTCTGAAGAAAATTCTCCTAGAATTCTGGAGAGAATCGCTTAAGGATTCTGGAAAGAATACTCTCAGATTTCTGTAGAAAATCATCTCAGGATTCTGACGTCAATTCTTTCAGGATTCTGAGAATTCTCTCAGGACTGTGACGACAATCCTTAGGATTCTGACAGGATCCTTTCAGGATTCTGACGAGAATCCCCACTGTATCCAGACAATAATCCTCTCAGTGTTCTGTGAAGATTGGAGATTCTTCTCAGGATTCTGTGGAGAAACCTCTCAATGGTCTGTGGATTCAGCACTGTGCCAAGATTCCTCTCAGGATTCTGTTGGGAATCCTCCCAACATTGAGTAGAGGATCCTCTCAGGAGTCTGATGAAAATCCTATCAGGATTGTTCTTCCCAGGTTTCTGAGAGGTTTCTTTTCAGAATCCTGAAAGCATATTTTTCTTTCGGGAATTCCAGAAGAGGTTTTAGTGTTGTCATCGATGTTACTCCAAGTTACTCACTGAGAAACCAAATCTTGAGTTCAGAAAATGTCAACTCCCAGTATGAGCGCCCTTGCAAATATGAGAAACATAACCTCCAATGTTTTTTCATTTATTTTTCTACGTTACCATACATACAGTGAAATAAGATATTGTTTCCGCACCACTGGATATTAAGAAATGGATTTCTTTGGAAATTCTTCCAGCAAATCCTTTAGAAAACCATTGTGTATTTTTTTAAGAAACTTGGGTAGGAATTATTTTATAAAACTCATAGTTCCCATTAGAATTTTCTCCATGAATTTTTAGCGATATTCCTATGGATTACTTCAAGAAATATTTTATAACCCTTAGAATTTCTTCAATGTGATCCTACAGAAATCCATCCAAGAGTTCCGCTAAAATGCTTTCATGGGGGTTTACTCCGAAATTTGCTCATAGATTATTTTAAATTCTATACGGGATTTCTTTCAAAAAATCAGAAGTGCAGAATTGATCCAAAATGTTTGCCCATAACTTCTTTAGAAAATGTTCCACATAATCCTTCAGAAATTCTTTCTTCTATAATTTTCTTCAGAAATTTTTGCAAGAATTTCTTTAAAAATTAATCTGAATATTTCTTAAGAAATTCTTCATGGCATTGCTCCAAAAATTTACCCAAGGATCACTTCAAGAAATCTTTTATGTCATCCTTCCCAAATTTCTCCAAGGAAACCATCAAAAACTATTTCAGGGATTTGGTCTCAAAATCAACCACGGTTTTTTTTTCGGAAACTCGTTCCGTGAATTTTTGAGAGGTTCTTGTGGGAATTCCTTCAGAAATTTCCGCAGAGCTCCTTTAAGATATACCGTCACGAATCTCTTCAGAAACTTCTTCAAAAATTCTTCAATGTAGATTGCCATGGTTTTTTTTCCTGAAACTCCGTCAGGGATAACTTAAGAAATTTTCCCAGGAATTCTGGAAAATTTTCAGAAATTCTTATACCTTAATTCCAAGAGAAAAGTTATAAGAAACTTCTGGAGTGATGGCTGGATTAACCTTTGGGAATCTCTGAAAAAAACTTTAAAAATTTTACGCAGAACCCCCTACAGAAATTTCAGACAACGATTCTAGCGGAATTTTTGATGAAATCCCTCAATAGAATTCTAATCCTGGATCCTGGAATGGCTTTCTGTGGAAATTCCAGAAAAAAAAATCAGCAAACAGTCCAGAAGCAAATCTCGAAGAATCAAATTTTAGGGGAGACTCACGGAGAAATCCCATAAAGAACTCTTTGCAAAATCTCAGAACCCGAGTGCAAAACTTCCACAGTCATTAAATGAAAACAGAAAAAAATGGGAAAAATACCAAAATTAATTCCTTGAGGAATCTTGGAAAGACCTTCTGGAGGTTTCCCAGAGAAAATTTATGCATGATCCACAGAAGTAATTTCTGTAAAAAATCCCAAAAGGATATCCAGGACAAATCCCAGAAGCTACTCTATGAGAAATTTCTGGAGCAACTGCTTAATTTTTTTTTAGGAGGGGTTTGGCCGAATGTCGTTTGGCCGAATGCCGTTTGGCTGAATAATGATCGAAGGATCCAGAGGAAGTTTTTGACATTCTAACTAACAATATGAATATCAGATATATTTACTTTTTTTAATCATAGGCTACTCTTTCCAGTTTTAACATTCAGGGTTTAGTTGGTGTTGAAATTGCCAATATTTTATCAAAGATTTCTCTTTCTTTGAATCATAGGCTGTTCTTACGAGTTATACTGATACGAGTCACTTAAGTTCATCATTTATTTTCGGTCAAACGGCATTCGGCCCGATGGCGTGCGGCCAAATGACCCGGAACCATCAGGAGGAATCCAACAATAAGTTCTCGAAGGAATTCTTGGAATTTCAGAAATAAATCAGTAGGATCTCCAAGAGGATACTTCAGAGATTGTTTTGCAGAACTTTCCTGAAGAATCACTGGAGAAGTTTTTGTTTCAATCCGTGCAAGATTTTCTAGTGAAATCCATGCAGAAATGTTTGGAACAATCAGGGAAAGATTTACTAAAAAAAACTCTTGAATTTTTTTTATTAGGAATATTTCATAGGAACTTCCGAGAGAATGCTTGAGGAATTTTGATAGGCGTTTCTGAAGAAATTTTTAGAAAAAAATTCTAGAGAAATTACAAAAGAAAACAATGCAAATTCTCAGAAAAATCTCTATAAAAGTCCCTCGAATACATTAAGAAAGTATAGCTGAAACAATATCTGAAAGAACACGTTGAAAATGTTTAAAAAGAGTCTTTTGAAACATTGTTTGATGTTGACAACATTAAAAATATTCAGAAAAATATTGAGCGAATTCCGAAGGAATTTCTAGCTTTTTGAAGGAAACTGTGGCAGTATTCAAGAAGACATTTTTGAAGAAATATTTGTAACATCCCATAGAAGATTTTCCAAAGGTTTCTTAAAGAATTTCTAATGGAATGTGTAGTAAAATTTTTGAGAAAAAATTCTGTGGTAATCCCTTAAGGCGAAACTTTAAACAAAATTTCACAAAAAAATGGTTTCTGCAAAAACAGAAAACATTTTCACCACCAAAAAAAATCAGGAGATACCTTGATCCATGCTCTACACGTGCACGAAAACCGATTTTGAAAATATTGCTTTGTTATTTAATAAAAATCAAAAACTAAAAACATGAGGAAATGCTTCAAGTTTCGCCTTAAGAAAATTATTTTTTTTAAGTTTGTAAAGGAATGTTTTGAGGAATCCCTGTAAGATTTCTTTTAAAATCCCCGGGGAATATTCTTAAGGTATCCATGAAAGATTTTCTAACTGATGATTTGTAGAAACTTTTTGGAAAATCTTGAGACAAATTTCTGAAAAACAAATGACTGTTTAACTTCCTGAGGCCACTATGGAGGAATTTCTGAAGACATTCCTGTATGATGTTTCGATAGAATCCATTAAGAATTTGCTGAAGAAATTTTTAAAGAGGTTCCTCGTGGACAGGATATTTAGAGTACCTAACTCTTTTGTCTTGATCACCGTTTTGTAGCACCGTTCATCGGATATGGCTGAAAATGCATCATGGTGCTTGTGCAGTCATTGTCAACATCTTAATGCATTTTCAGCCAAATCCGTTGAGATAAATCTACAGAAGAAATCTGAACAAATCCCTGATGGTATTGTTGTAGAAATTTATGAAGCAATGTAGGCAAGAAAATAGAAACTGTTTGAAGCATTTTGATAACTTGAAACTCAAAAATACCTGGCGAAATTTCTAAAAAAATGTCTAAAGGAACTTCTAAGGGCGAAGAAAATTTCTAAAACGTTTGAGAGGATTTGAAAGAATCCGCGAATGAATTCTTAAGGGAATTTCTGAAGGCAACTTTTGGAGAATTTCCGAAGGAATTTGTGGAGATTTTCCGATAATCTCCAAGAATAATTTCAGGAGGATTTTGTAAAGGAATCTTTGGGAAATTTATTAAATAAATTTCAAGAAAGGTATCTGAGATAATCATTGGACTTCTTTCTGAAAGGATCTCTGAAAAAACTTCTGAAGGAGTCATGTTGAAGCTATTCATGTAAGATTTTCCGAAAAAAAATATTAGAAAGTTTCTGCAGGAATCCATAGAGGAATTTCTAAGGTTATCCCTACAGGAAATTTTCGAAAAAAAATCTTTGTAATATGTTTTGAAAAGCATTTTCAGAAGAAGTTTTTTTAAGATTTTCTAAAAAACCTCTTTCTGAAAGAAAACCTGAAAAAAAATCACCAAAGATCATTTCGAAATCAATTTTTGGGAGATTTTTTTAAAAGATGCCGTGAGTGACTTCCCGGAGAAATCCTTGGGGAAATGTACGAAGTGTCCCTAAAAGAACTTCTGAAGGATTTTTTGGAGATATTTCAAAGAAAAAAAAAACGCGGAAGTTATTTTAACAATATTTGAAGTAATTTCATAAGTCGTACCTGAAATAAAGCATTGTGAAAAAAATCTGAAGGAATCACTGATTAGAAGTCCCATACACAGGACTTTTGGAATCACAAACAAAACATAAATAAAGCTAAATCAGTGGTTCTTAAAATCGCATGGACTTTCTATTATATTTATATCAGGCCCGTGCACAGAAGTGGCACCAAGGGAGGGGTTTTTCCCAATTTCGGCAAAAGGCGGAGGGGCGCCTAGTGTATGGAGCGTCGGTAATGGGGGAGGTGTTAACACCCAAGCCCCCTGGTGCACGGGCATGATTTATATGATTTCAGTGCCATAAAAGCAATTAGTTTTTTAGCCGAATTCTTGATAAATGTGTTGAAGAAATATATTTAGCCTGAACTACAGTGTCAAACCCGTGGCTAGATAAGGCAGCAAGGGGAGGGTATTGCCTGATTCTGGGACAAGACGAAGGGGCGTCTAGTATTTAATGGAAGATCGACAATAATGGAAGGGGTATAACTCCCAAAACCCCTCGCTTGTGCAGGGGCTTGCACAGTGATATCTATGCTGAAATTATTGATTAACTGCAACTGTATTGATAATTACTGGAAGGTTACGAAAACAAAACTGAAGAATAATTGATTTTTTCAAGAGGGAACCCTAACGTCTAAGTCTGCTTCCAAGAAAACTAATTTTGAAGTTCCTCTTATTCCATTTTTAAAATTCTCTCAAAACTTTCCGTCTTGCGCGCCAAATAAATCCTTCACAAGTTCTTAAAAAGAACCGCTTCATCAACTTTCCCCGTGCCGGCAGAGTGTTTCCCATTAATTATCTATCCCACCGACTGACTGTGAAATCTTAATCTCTCCCGAATTTCACCTCTTCGCACCCATTTCACCATCTTGAAAATCCCTCCCCCACTCCCCACATCCTTCACCAGCTATCGCGTGTATACTAATGCCTTGCGTTTTCTTTTTTTCGGGGGCCTCTGGCCTTCGTTCTCTCGTTTCATCCACCACAGGACCGCACCGGATTAAACAATGGATTAGACATGCGCTCGCTCGAGCACTGCCTCAGCGATATCATGCGAAACGTTGGTGAAGCCTCCCAGCCGGACCATTTGAAAGGTAAGTGTTACGCCGGCCGCCGTGCCACCACTTCTCAACAACACTGTGAACACTGGATAACTGATAAGAGGCTCCGAACGACGACGGCGATGACGAAGGGAGTTGAGTCAGTGGTGTGGTGGTATTAAGGGCCTGTGGTGGCGGTGATTCCTTTGTTGTGACGACGAAAGTCCAAGGTTAGGGGGCTCCACTACTGCGCTCTGGCTGCCACTCACGATTTGAATTAATGATCATCGCCGTCGGGTGGAGTTCTATACAAGAAGCGATTTGCTGAGTTACACAGTAAATAAAAAAAGGAAAATTGCAATCAATCGAAAAATTCCTCTCGGGACTCAAACCATGGTCGTTCGCGTGAGAGGGGTGCGCAGCCTATCTCGACCATTTCAGCAGGTCGTAAAACAAAGATAAATTTCGGAACAAATTCCGTCAAGCTGAAAGAAATTAAGCTTTTAAGAAGATTTTTCACTGTGTCCCACATTATACAACACACCTTGACAGGCAGAGAGGCTTTTTGTTGTCACTATTTGATCTGGACTGTGCGGTGACCTTAGCATGTACTATCCTTCTCTTCAAGAGCACAACCACTGGCCGCTGCGGTCGACCGAAAGCTCCTCTGACCATTAGCTTGCCTACATCCCTCTATAGGAGCGTGTTTATCGTTTGATGACGAAGAAAAATGAAGCTCGGCTGCCCTCCGGGTGGATATTTTTGTCAGCTGGAATGTTGTTGTTCACTGTAGGTACTCGCCAGGTTTTGGTCCTGGTTGGCAGTGAAAGAGTGACACGCAATGATGCCAGAAGAGATGATTCCTTTGGGAATTTCGGGGTGTTCTTCTCAATGAACCACCTGGTTAGAAAAATTGACCTTTCTTATTCAATGCATAGTGATAACGATACAATGTCTCTGACTAGTTGTAGTAACAATTGTCATAATTCAAAACAAGGGTATGTTTGTATGGAGTAAGCATTAAGTCGAAATACACAGTTAATAAAAAAAATCATAACCTTAAGAGGAATTTTGCACAGAAACCAAAAAGAATTCTCCACAAAATCATTATAGGATTTTCTACATAATCCTTAAAGGATTCTTCACAGAACCCTGAGACGATTCCCTCAAGAATCCTGAATGAAATCTCTCCAGAATTCTGAGAGAATCCTCTCCTCATAATCTTATGAGGATTCTTTCCAGAACCCTGAGAAGGTTCGCCAAAAAAGCCTGATAGTATTCCCCACAGTGGATTCTGTGGAGTGGATTTTCCAAATAATCCTGAAAGGATTCTCCACAGATTTCTAAGAGGATTCTCCACAGAATCCTGAGTGGGTTCTCCACAGAAGCTTGAGAGGATTCTCCACAGAATCCTTAGAGGATTCTCCACTGAATCCTGAGAGGATTCTCCACAGAATCCTGAGAGGATTCTCCACAGAAACCTGAGAGGATTCTCCACAGAATCCTGAGAGGATTCTCCACAGAATCCTGAGAGGATTCTTCACAGAATCCTGAGAGGATTCTCCACAGAATCCTGAGGGGATTCTCCACAGAATCCTGAGGGGATTCTCCACAGAATCCTGAGAGGATTCTCCACAGAATCCTGGAAGGATTCTCACCAGAATCCTGGAAGGATTCTCACCAGAATCCTGGAAGGATGCTCACCAGAATCCTGGAAGGATTCTCACCAGAATCCTGGAAGGATTCTCTCCAGAATCCTGGAAGGATTCTCTCCAGAATCCTGGAAGGATTCTCTCCAGAATCCTGGAAGGATTCTCTCCAGAATCCTGGAAGGATTCTCTCCAGAATCCTGGAAGGATTCTCTCCAGAATCCTGGAAGGATTCTCTCCAGAATCCTGGAAGGATTCTCTCCAGAATCCTGGAAGGATTCTCTCCAGAATCCTGGAAGGATTCTCTCCAGAATCCTGGAAGGATTCTCTCCAGAATCCTGGAAGGATTCTCTCCAGAATCCTGGAAGGATTCTCTCCAGAATCCTGGAAGGATTCTCTCCAGAATCCTGGAAGGATTCTCTCCAGAATCCTGGAAGGATTCTCTCCAGAATCCTGGAAGGATTCTCTCCAGAATCCTGGAAGGATTCTCTCCAGAATCCTGGAAGGATTCTCTCCAGAATCCTGGAAGGATTCTCTCCAGAATCCTGGAAGGATTCTCTCCAGAATCCTGGAAGGATTCTCTCCAGAATCCTGGAAGGATTCTCTCCAGAATCCTGGAAGGATTCTCTCCAGAATCCTGGAAGGATTCTCTCCAGAATCCTGGAAGGATTCTCTCCAGAATCCTGGAAGGATTCTCTCCAGAATCCTGGAAGGATTCTCTCCAGAATCCTGGAAGGATTCTCTCCAGAATCCTGGAAGGATTCTCTCCAGAATCCTGGAAGGATTCTCTCCAGAATCCTGGAAGGATTCTCTCCAGAATCCTGGAAGGATTCTCTCCAGAATCCTGGAAGGATTCTCTCCAGAATCCTGGAAGGATTCTCTCCAGAATCCTGGAAGGATTCTCTCCAGAATCCTGGAAGGATTCTCTCCAGAATCCTGGAAGGATTCTCTCCAGAATCCTGGAAGGATTCTCTCCAGAATCCTGGAAGGATTCTCTCCAGAATCCTGGAAGGATTCTCTCCAGAATCCTGGAAGGATTCTCTCCAGAATCCTGGAAGGATTCTCTCCAGAATCCTGGAAGGATTCTCTCCAGAATCCTGTAAGGATTCTCCACAGAATCCTGAGAGGATTCTCCACAGAAACCTGAGAGAATTCTCCACAGAATCCTGAGAGGATTCTCCACAGAATCCTGAGAGGATTCTCCACAGAATCCTGAGAGGATTCTCCACAGAATCCTGAGAGGATTCTTCACAGAATCCTGAGAGGATTCTCCACAGAAACCTGAGAGGATTCTCCACAGAATCCTGAGAGGATTCTCCACAGAATCCTGAGAGGATTCTTCACAGAATCCTGAGAGGATTCTCCACAGAAACCTGAGAGGATTCTCCACAGAATCCTGAGAGGATTCTCCACAGAATCCTGAGAGGATTCTCCACAGAATCCTGAGAGGATTCTCCACAGAATCCTGAGAGGATTCTTCACAGAATCCTGAGAGGATTCTCCACAGAATCCTGAGGGGATTCTCCACAGAATCCTGAGGGGATTCTCCACAGAATCCTGAGAGGATTCTCCACAGAATCCTGGAAGGATTCTCTCCAGAATCCTGGAAGGATTCTCTCCAGAATCCTGGAAGGATTCTCTCCAGAATCCTGGAAGGATTCTCTCCAGAATCCTGGAAGGATTCTCTCCAGAATCCTGGAAGGATTCTCTCCAGAATCCTGGAAGGATTCTCTCCAGAATCCTGGAAGGATTCTCTCCAGAATCCTGGAAGGATTCTCTCCAGAATCCTGGAAGGATTCTCTCCAGAATCCTGGAAGGATTCTCTCCAGAATCCTGGAAGGATTCTCTCCAGAATCCTGGAAGGATTCTCTCCAGAATCCTGGAAGGATTCTCTCCAGAATCCTGGAAGGATTCTCTCCAGAATCCTGGAAGGATTCTCTCCAGAATCCTGGAAGGATTCTCTCCAGAATCCTGGAAGGATTCTCTCCTGAATCCTGGAAGGATTCTCTCCTGAATCCTGGAAGGATTCTCTCCAGAATCCTGGAAGGATTCTCTCCAGAATCCTGGAAGGATTCTCTCCAGAATCCTGGAAGGATTCTCTCCAGAATCCTGGAAGGATTCTCTCCAGAATCCTGGAAGGATTCTCTCCAGAATCCTGGAAGGATTCTCTCCAGAATCCTGGAAGGATTCTCTCCAGAATCCTGGAAGGATTCTCTCCAGAATCCTGGAAGGATTCTCTCCAGAATCCTGGAAGGATTCTCTCCAGAATCCTGGAAGGATTCTCTCCAGAATCCTGGAAGGATTCTCTCCAGAATCCTGGAAGGATTCTCTCCTGAATCCTGGAAGGATTCTCTCCAGAATCCTGGAAGGATTCTCTCCAGAATCCTGGAAGGATTCTCTCCAGAATCCTGGAAGGATTCTCTCCAGAATCCTGGAAGGATTCTCTCCAGAATCCTGGAAGGATTCTCTCCAGAATCCTGGAAGGATTCTCTCCAGAATCCTGGAAGGATTCTCTCCAGAATCCTGGAAGGATTCTCTCCAGAATCCTGGAAGGATTCTCTCCAGAATCCTGGAAGGATTCTCTCCAGAATCCTGGAAGGATTCTCTCCAGAATCCTGGAAGGATTCTCTCCAGAATCCTGGAAGGATTCTCTCCAGAATCCTGGAAGGATTCTCTCCAGAATCCTGGAAGGATTCTCTCCAGAATCCTGGAAGGATTCTCTCCAGAATCCTGGAAGGATTCTCTCCAGAATCCTGGAAGGATTCTCTCCAGAATCCTGGAAGGATTCTCTCCAGAATCCTGGAAGGATTCTCTCCAGAATCCTGGAAGGATTCTCTCCAGAATCCTGGAAGGATTCTCTCCAGAATCCTGGAAGGATTCTCTCCAGAATCCTGGAAGGATTCTCTCCAGAATCCTGGAAGGATTCTCTCCAGAATCCTGGAAGGATTCTCTCCAGAATCCTGGAAGGATTCTCTCCAGAATCCTGGAAGGATTCTCTCCAGAATCCTGGAAGGATTCTCTCCAGAATCCTGGAAGGATTCTCTCCAGAGTCCTGGAAGGATTCTCTCCAGAATCCTGGAAGGATTCTCTCCAGAATCCTGGAAGGATTCTCTCCAGAATCCTGGAAGGATTCTCTCCAGAATCCTGGAAGGATTCTCTCCAGAATCCTGGAAGGATTCTCTCCGGAATCCTGGAAGGATTCTCTCCGGAATCCTGGAAGGATTCTCTCCAGAATCCTGGAAGGATTCTCTCCAGAATCCTGGAAGGATTCTCTCCAGAATCCTGGAAGGATTCTCTCCAGAATCCTGGAAGGATTCTCTCCAGAATCCTGGAAGGATTCTCTCCAGAATCCTGGAAGGATTCTCTCCAGAATCCTGGAAGGATTCTCTCCAGAATCCTGGAAGGATTCTCTCCAGAATCCTGGAAGGATTCTCTCCAGAATCCTGGAAGGATTCTCTCCAGAATCCTGGAAGGATTCTCTCCAGAATCCTGGAAGGATTCTCTCCAGAATCCTGGAAGGATTCTCTCCAGAATCCTGGAAGGATTCTCTCCAGAATCCTGGAAGGATTCTCTCCAGAATCCTGGAAGGATTCTCTCCAGAATCCTGGAAGGATTCTCTCCAGAATCCTGGAAGGATTCTCTCCAGAATCCTGGAAGGATTCTCTCCAGAATCCTGGAAGGATTCTCTCCAGAATCCTGGAAGGATTCTCTCCAGAATCCTGGAAGGATTCTTTCCAGAATCCTGGAAGGATTCTCTCCAGAATCCTGGAAGGATTCTCTCCAGAATCCTGGAAGGATTCTCTCCAGAATCCTGGAAGGATTCTCTCCAGAATCCTGGAAGGATTCTCTCCAGAATCCTGGAAGGATTCTCTCCAGAATCCTGGAAGGATTCTCTCCAGAATCCTGGAAGGATTCTCTCCAGAATCCTGGAAGGATTCTCTCCAGAATCCTGGAAGGATTCTCTCCAGAATCCTGGAAGGATTCTCTCCAGAATCCTGGAAGGATTCTCTCCAGAATCCTGGAAGGATTCTCTCCAGAATCCTGGAAGGATTCTCTCCAGAATCCTGGAAGGATTCTCTCCAGAATCCTGGAAGGATTCTCTCCAGAATCCTGGAAGGATTCTCTCCAGAATCCTGGAAGGATTCTCTCCAGAATCCTGGAAGGATTCTCTCCAGAATCCTGGAAGGATTCTCTCCAGAATCCTGGAAGGATTCTCTCCAGAATACTGGAAGGATTCTCTCCAGAATCCTGGAAGGATTCTCTCCAGAATCCTGGAAGGATTCTCTCCAGAATCCTGGAAGGATTCTCTCCAGAATCCTGGAAGGATTCTCTCCAGAATCCTGGAAGGATTCTCTCCAGAATCCTGGAAGGATTCTCTCCAGAATCCTGGAAGGATTCTCTCCAGAATCCTGGAAGGATTCTCTCCAGAATCCTGGAAGGATTCTCTCCAGAATCCTGGAAGGATTCTCTCCAGAATCCTGGAAGGATTCTCTCCAGAATCCTGGAAGGATTCTCTCCAGAATCCTGGAAGGATTCTCTCCAGAATCCTGGAAGGATTCTCTCCAGAATCCTGGAAGGATTCTCTCCAGAATCCTGGAAGGATTCTCTCCAGAATCCTGGAAGGATTCTCTCCAGAATCCTGGAAGGATTCTCTCCAGAATCCTGGAAGGATTCTCTCCAGAATCCTGGAAGGATTCTCTCCAGAATCCTGGAAGGATTCTCTCCAGAATCCTGGAAGGATTCTCTCCAGAATCCTGGAAGGATTCTCTCCAGAATCCTGGAAGGATTCTCTCCAGAATCCTGTAAGGATTCTCTCCAGAATCCTGTAAGGATTCTCTCCAGAATCCTGTAAGGATTCTCTCCAGAATCCTGTAAGGATTCTCTCCAGAATCCTGTAAGGATTCTCCACAGAATCCTGAGAGGATTCTCCACAGAAACCTGAGAGGATTCTCCACAGAATCCTGAGAGTATTCTCCACAGAATCCTGAGAGGATTCTCCACAGAATCCTGAGAGGATTCTCCACAGAATCCTGAGAGGATTCTTCACAGAATCCTGAGAGGATTCTCCACAGAATCCTGAGGGGATTCTCCACAGAATCCTGAGGGGATTCTCCACAGAATCCTGAGGGGATTCTCCACAGAATCCTGAGAGGATTCTCCACAGAATCCTGGAAGGATTCTTTCCAGAATCCTGGAAGGATTCTCTCCAGAATCCTGGAAGGATTCTCTCCAGAATCCTGGAAGGATTCTCTCCAGAATCCTGGAAGGATTCTCTCCAGAATCCTGGAAGGATTCTCTCCAGAATCCTGGAAGGATTCTCTCCAGAATCCTGGAAGGATTCTCTCCAGAATCCTGGAAGGATTCTCTCCAGAATCCTGGAAGGATTCTCTCCAGAATCCTGGAAGGATTCTCTCCAGAATCCTGGAAGGATTCTCTCCAGAATCCTGGAAGGATTCTCTCCAGAATCCTGGAAGGATTCTCTCCAGAATCCTGGAAGGATTCTCTCCAGAATCCTGGAAGGATTCTCTCCAGAATCCTGGAAGGATTCTCTCCAGAATCCTGGAAGGATTCTCTCCAGAATCCTGGAAGGATTCTCTCCAGAATCCTGGAAGGATTCTCTCCAGAATCCTGGAAGGATTCTCTCCAGAATCCTGGAAGGATTCTCTCCAGAATCCTGGAAGGATTCTCTCCAGAATCCTGGAAGGATTCTCTCCAGAATCCTGGAAGGATTCTCTCCAGAATCCTGGAAGGATTCTCTCCAGAATCCTGGAAGGATTCTCTCCAGAATCCTGGAAGGATTCTCTCCAGAATCCTGGAAGGATTCTCTCCAGAATCCTGGAAGGATTCTCTCCAGAATCCTGGAAGGATTCTCTCCAGAATCCTGGAAGGATTCTCTCCAGAATCCTGGAAGGATTCTCTCCAGAATCCTGGAAGGATTCTCTCCAGAATCCTGGAAGGATTCTCTCCAGAATCCTGGAAGGATTCTCTCCAGAATCCTGGAAGGATTCTCTCCAGAATCCTGGAAGGATTCTCTCCAGAATCCTGGAAGGATTCTCTCCAGAATCCTGGAAGGATTCTCTCCAGAATCCTGGAAGGATTCTCTCCAGAATCCTGGAAGGATTCTCTCCAGAATCCTGGAAGGATTCTCTCCAGAATCCTGGAAGGATTCTCTCCAGAATCCTGGAAGGATTCTCTCCAGAATCCTGGAAGGATTCTCTCCAGAATCCTGGAAGGATTCTCTCCAGAATCCTGGAAGGATTCTCTCCAGAATCCTGGAAGGATTCTCTCCAGAATCCTGGAAGGCTTCTCTCCAGAATCCTGGAAGGCTTCTCTCCAGAATCCTGGAAGGATTCTCTCCAGAATCCTGGAAGGATTCTCTCCAGAATCCTGGAAGGATTCTCTCCAGAATCCTGGAAGGATTCTCTCCAGAATCCTGGAAGGATTCTCTCCAGAATCCTGGAAGGATTCTCTCCAGAATCCTGGAAGGATTCTCTCCAGAATCCTGGAAGGATTCTCTCCAGAATCCTGGAAGGATTCTCTCCAGAATCCTGGAAGGATTCTCTCCAGAATCCTGGAAGGATTCTCTCCAGAATCCTGGAAGGATTCTCTCCAGAATCCTGGAAGGATTCTCTCCAGAATCCTGGAAGGATTCTCTCCAGAATCCTGGAAGGATTCTCTCCAGAATCCTGGAAGGATTCTCTCCAGAATCCTGGAAGGATTCTCTCCAGAATCCTGGAAGGATTCTCTCCAGAATCCTGGAAGGATTCTCTCCAGAATCCTGGAAGGATTCTCTCCAGAATCCTGGAAGGATTCTCTCCAGAATCCTGGAAGGATTCTCTCCAGAATCCTGGAAGGATTCTCTCCAGAATCCTGGAAGGATTCTCTCCAGAATCCTGGAAGGATTCTCTCCAGAATCCTGGAAGGATTCTCTCCAGAATCCTGGAAGGATTCTCTCCAGAATCCTGGAAGGATTCTCTCCAGAATCCTGGAAGGATTCTCTCCAGAATCCTGGAAGGATTCTCTCCAGAATCCTGGAAGGATTCTCTCCAGAATCCTGGAAGGATTCTCTCCAGAATCCTGGAAGGATTCTCTCCAGAATCCTGGAAGGATTCTCTCCAGAATCCTGGAAGGATTCTCTCCAGAATCCTGGAAGGATTCTCTCCAGAATCCTGGAAGGATTCTCTCCAGAATCCTGGAAGGATTCTCTCCAGAATCCTGGAAGGATTCTCTCCAGAATCCTGGAAGGATTCTCTCCAGAATCCTGGAAGGATTCTCTCCAGAATACTGGAAGGATTCTCTCCAGAATCCTGGAAGGATTCTCTCCAGAATCCTGGAAGGATTCTCTCCAGAATCCTGTAAGGATTCTCCACAGAATCCTGAGAGGATTCTCCACAGAAACATGAGAGGATTCTCCACAGAATCCTGAGAGGATTCTCCACAGAATCCTGAGAGGATTCTTCACAGAATCCTGAGAGGATTCTTCACAGAATCCTGAGAGGATTCTCCACAGAATCCTGAGGGGATTCTCCACAGAATCCTGAGGGGATTCTCCACAGAATCCTGAGGGGATTCTCCACAGAATCCTGAGAGGATTCTCCACAGAATCCTGGAAGGATTCTCTCCAGAATCCTGGAAGGATTCTCTCCAGAATCCTGGAAGGATTCTCTCCAGAATCCTGGAAGGATTCTCTCCAGAATCCTGGAAGGATTCTCTCCAGAATCCTGGAAGGATTCTCTCCAGAATCCTGGAAGGATTCTCTCCAGAATCCTGGAAGGATTCTCTCCAGAATCCTGGAAGGATTCTCTCCAGAATCCTGGAAGGATTCTCTCCAGAATCCTGGAAGGATTCTCTCCAGAATCCTGGAAGGATTCTCTCCAGAATCCTGGAAGGATTCTCTCCAGAATCCTGGAAGGATTCTCTCCAGAATCCTGGAAGGATTCTCTCCAGAATCCTGGAAGGATTCTCTCCAGAATCCTGGAAGGATTCTCTCCAGAATCCTGGAAGGATTCTCTCCAGAATCCTGGAAGGATTCTCTCCAGAATCCTGAAAGATTTCTCTCGATATTTCTTAGATAAATATCTCCACAGTTCTGAGAGGATTATCTCCACAATCCTGAGTGGATTTTTTTCACAATCCTGAGAGGGTTATATTCAGAATCCTGAGAGAACTCTTTTCGGAATTCTAAGAGGATTCTCTCCAGGATCCAGAGAGAATTCTTTCCAGAATCATGAGAGGATTCTTTCCAGAATCCTGAGAGGATTCTCCCCAGAATCCTGATGGGAATCTGATTTGAATTTCTTTTTGAAACTTGTTTTTATTCATGATTGATGCCAATATTGAGTACAACAGGTTTAAAAAAACAATGACCGAGAGAGCAAACCTGTCGAAAATACGTAAGTTATAACAAAATTTCTTAATTTTTTTGTTATATAAATTTAAACGAAAATTGCATCTTATTCTGTTTATCTGGTACACTTATTTTTTTTGTTCAACTAATAAGTTTGTTTAATTGTAAAATGAACAAAATAATAAAAGATTGTTTTTGGATTTCAGGAGCAAAACTAGTTACAAAAGATTGTATTACAATTTGTTTGAAAATGTAATAAGCAGTCCATGACATTACTTATTTGTAACATAATTTGTTAGTTATATTAGGACATAAATAAAATTATGATATATTCCTGTTATGAACCTCTAGTCAGGTAATCCTAAAAATAATCTTCTATCCGCTAAAACAGAATGATAGAAATCCTGAAACCCATAAATTAAACAAAATAGATACTCAAAATTAACAATACTAGAAATTTAATATGCATATATTTTAGAAACTCAGAAAACTATACATCAAAATACAGAAATAAAAAAAAATCAAGAGACCCAAGACAACCCAGAAATCCAAACAAAAAGAAATAAAAGCATTCGGAAACCTCCAAATCTAGAAATTTCAAAACCCAGAGATTTAGAAATTGAAAAAAAATAACTGATTCATTGATTCCACCAGGAATCGAAAATCGAAATTTATTAAAAATTAGATTTAAAAAAAATCAAGGAATATGAGATATCTGAGAAATGGACATATCAGTTAAAGTAAATAAATAAAAAAAAAGAGTTAGAAAATTTAGAGAAAACAGTAGAACCAGATACATTGGAGTAGAGATGGGGTGAACTCCCGGATACACAATACACACGAAATCTATTATGGCAATCAAATAACGTAGGAAGACTGAACTGGAAACACTTCCCTTGAAGCAAAACACTGGGCCACAGCACAATATCCACCCTCCTGCCAACCGTCCGATGCCCGAATATGATAGCAATAATCATCCTCGTCCACGTCACTGCCATTGTTGTACTATTTCGTAAACACGACTTTTACTATCAGATGAACGTCCCGCACCCGAAATCGTGATCACCCGTCCGTCATTCGCGGTGCATGACTCCATGAATAGTTCATACGACAGAAAGCAAACCACTTTTCGACTTTTCCACTTGTCACTCACTAGGTTGACACCGCCTTAAACAACCCCTCCGCTTTTCCTTCACATAGTACACACATTCTGTCTTTTCCGCAGCCCGTGTCCCCAAAATACTAGCAAGTGGAAGAATGGACATCAACGTTCACCTAATTTATCACCAAACACCGCGTTAATTTTGTTTCCCCCCATGTTGTGGTGAAGCCCTCGCTACGAAAAAAAGGGAAAATACGACCACAAAAGCTTTGGCGGGGTTGTCTGACCGGGTCGTAACCGGCGCCATTGTCGTTCCATGATGAATGAAGATGACGAACCGAGGGATATGTGGGACCGTTCACGTGTAAATCTATGCCATGCCGTGTCGAAAAAATAACTGGAAGAAGTGCAAAACGGATTGTTGTAGCTTAACAAAGCAGAAAACTGTTTCAACAATTGGAGAAACAGTTTAATTACCATTCTACGTATTGTCAGGTACCATTTGCTCGACTGAGTGTTAAAGTTCTTACCTTTTAATTTTATCATTCAAATTTGCTAGAAATTAAACTTGAAACATTATTTAGGATAGTAGTTTAAATTTTTCCTTCACGATATACCTTATAGTAAGAACTATAAGCGTTATAATTATTTTTAGTTTTTAATGTTTTTACTGAAATAATCTGTACTGTACAGATACAGTACAAAGCGCGAATTCTACCACATGTTTTTTTCTGATGGATCTGCCGAAGCTCTTCATAAAGTTTATGAAATCGGTCAATTTGCGAAACGATTTCAAGAACGAGGGTTCTTTTTCAGAACTGTTGCAAGTTTCCTCTCCACCCTCAATAACATTCCACTGTTATTGTCCCGCAAAGCTGATGACAATTGCCACATGTTTCGTGTCAGTGTCACTTTCCTTTCTTCCATCTACTCCTACTAAGTATGGAGAACCTTCAGCAACTGCGGGGAAAAAATAATGTCATCAATCATCAGCAATTTCTCTTTATTATCCCCTAAAATATTGTTCGTTCGTCTGTTACGGACTGTGACTTTCCGTGTAACCGTGTGTCGGACGCTTGTCAATGTCACGCGCTTTCTTGGTGTTCAGAAAAAAGCTGAACGCTTGCACAGACTTCCACTGAATTGAAAATGGATTAAGTTATATTAAACCAGAACGATTTATGAGATGGAAAGTTTGTAGCAGCTTTTGTAATAATTCAAGAGATTTCCCGGCAAAGTTTTCCCAAAACCTTTCCCAGAATATGCCGGTGGAAACTTCTCTTCAAATTCATCTTAGTCCATCGAGTTTATTCCTTCTGGAAATGATTAATCAATCCTGAAGAAAATTCTCTGGAATTCCTGAAGTGAATCCTCCGGAATTCCTGAAGGGAATTCTCCGGAATTCCTGAAGGGAACTCTCCGGAATTCCTGAAAGGAACTCTCCGGAATTCCTGAAGGAAATTCTCCGGAATTCCTGAAGGGAATTCTCCGGAATTCCTGAAGGGAAATCTCCGGAATTCCTGAAGGGAATTCTCCGGAATTCCTGAAGGGAATTCTCCGGAATTCCTGAAGGGAATTCTCCGGAATTCCTGAAGGAAATTCTCCGGAATTCCTGAAGGGAATTCTCCGGAATTCCTGAAGGGAATTCTCCGGAATTCCTGAAGGGAATTCTCCGGAATTCCTGAAGGGAATTCTCCGGAATTCCTGAAGGGAATTCTCCGGAATTCCTGAAGGGAATTCTCCGGAATTCCTGAAGGGAATTCTCCGGAATTCCTGAAGGGAATTCTCCGGAATTCCTGAAGGGAATTCTCCGGAATTCCTGAAGGGAATTCTCCGGAATTCCTGAAGGGAATTCTCCGGAATTCCTGAAGGGAATTCTCCGGAATTCCTGAAGGGAATTCTCCGGAATTCCTGAAGGGAATTCTCCGGAATTCCTGAAGGGAATTCTCCGGAATTCCTGAAGGGAATTCTCCGGAATTCCTGAAGGGAATTCTTCGGAATTCCTGAAGGGAATTCTCCGGAATTCCTGAAGGGAATTCTCCGGAATTCCTGAAGGGAATTCTCCGGAATTCCTGAAGGGAATTCTCCGGAATTCCTGAAGGGAATTCTCCGGAATTCCTGAAGGGAATTCTCCGGAGTTCCTGAAGGGAATTCTCCGGAATTCCTGAAGGGAATTCTCCGGAATTCCTGAAGGGAATTCTCCGGAATTCCTGAAGGGAATTCTCCGGAATTCCTGAAGGGAATTCTCCGGAATTCCTGAAGGGAATTCTCCGGAATTCCTGAAGGGAATTCTCCGGAATTCCTGAAGGGAATTCTCCGGAATTCCTGAAGGGAATTCTCCGGAATTCCTGAAGGGAATTCTCCGGAATTCCTGAAGGGAATTCTCCGGAATTCCTGAAGGGAATTCTCCGGAATTCCTGAAGGGAATCCTCCGGAATTCCTGAAGGGAATTCTCAGGAATTCTTAAAAAGAATTCTCCGGAATTCTTGAAAGGAACTTTTAAAAGAAGTTCTTCAATTAGTTGAAACGTTATTGATGATCGTGACAATCGTAAATGAAGCCCAATTGAACATTGATATCTCGCACTTGATCAGTAATTATGATTCATGCTAGGATTTCCTCCAGCAATCGATTGTTAACGTATGAATATTATACCTTTAGTACCGGCGCAAACTTCCTCAGTTTCCTAGTAAAATCAACTGCAAAACTTATCCTACACCAACTCTCATCAAATCAAACCAGAATAACTCTAAAACGGACTCAATCATAGCACCATATGGATAGCAGCAATTATCCCTTGTAATCCAGTTACGGACACAGATATAATCCCGAAGAAAGTTTTGCACAAGCCAACGCCACCACCGGTCCATTCATTAGGGGCTTCATCGGTAAAACTTTCGGCTCCCAATCTACCAATCAAAAGAACTTCAAATTCATTTCGCCGAAACAAAAGTTTCCGTTCGTTCGTTTCGATCGAGACAGCACACCGGGTACGACGGTGGGTCGATCCGAAAATCCTTGGCCCTCGGGAGGAAACAATTGCTGCAATTATTTCATACCCCCTTGCTTGTACATACCCCTGATACACACATACACACATGTATGTGAACGAAGCAGACTATCGATTTCTTTTGAAGGGAGCCCCAGTCGGAAAAAAGCATTCACTTTCATATAACATAGAGATAGATAGAGAAATCGCTTTCGTTGTTTCGATTTTGGTCTTTCATCTCACCGGGTGTCCCCTCCAGCCAGTCCTAATCACCCTTGAAGTGTTTCGATGTCGACGACGACGACGACGCGCCGGTTTGGCGAAATACCTTGACAGCAATGAGGCAATGAAAGTTGGCAAAACTATTACCTCAAACTAGTAGCCCCCAGTGTGGTGACGATGGCACTGACTATGCCAGGGAAGTCTAGTTGTGAACCCTTTCATACCTATTGTTATTTAAGGCGTTAGTAGAAGGTTCCAAAAATCTGAACACCATACATGATTTTGTTTTCTTGCTGGGATCTTTCAGTTATTTTACTGTGGATTCATCAAGAGATTTCTCCGGGAATCCCGTCAAAAAAATCTTAAAAAAAAAGTCTCTATGGATGGCTTCAGTTATTTTTCCATAGATTTCGCTGTGTAGATTTCCCTCTTGGAATTACTTTAGAATTTCCTCTGTTTATTCCTGCGAGAATTTTTCTTGAACTGTCTAAAAAAATGTTCTATGTTATCTCCAGAATTCCTGTGGAGCTTCTGTAGTACATAGTTCTTGTTGGAAATTCTCCTAGAATTGATGTAAGAATTTTATAAGCCATTTTTGCTAATGAAAAAAAAAAACCTCCATGAATTTCTCCATATTTTTCCCAGATTTTTTTTTGTACGTGAATTTCTTCCAGAATTTTATCTGGAATCCTAACAGAGATTTCTTCAGTGATATCGAAGCATTCTCTCCAACGATTCTTCCAGGAATTACTCCAGGTTTTTCAGGAACTAACCTAGAGATGCCAGATAGGATTTTATCTTTGGAACTTCTGTGGTAATTTATACATTTATCATTTACGGGATTTCATCAGGAATGCTTGCAAAGTTTCGTCCTGTATTTTTTCGTGTAAATTATCCATTAATTCTTCCAAGCATTCCTCCAGATATCTTAAATTTCACCAGAGATTTCTTTGGTAATTTCTCTTGTGATTTTAAGAGGTAATTGACAGAAACCTATAAGAGAAATCAATCAAGCAACTCCAAGAGGAATGCCAGAAGAAGACGAATCTCTGATAGAATTACTTAAAGAAATCTTGACGGCAGCTCTAGTAAAAATATATCATGAGAAACAACTAGCATTTCTTTGAATGAGAGGAAGCTTACTAAGATTTATCTGAAAATCCTTAAGTGAATTTCCTTTGAATTCACTTACTAGATGTCTCAAGAGTTTCATGCAAATCTTGGAAATTTCATTCTTACAAAGATATCCTTTGATTTTTTTCCAAAATTTCCGTGGAATAGACCAAAAATTCCTAGAAAATCTTTCGAAGGTTTCTCTTAAAATCCTCAAGTGGATTTTCGCTGGAATCTCTAACCAGATGTTTTGAAGTTTTCATGGGAATCGTCTCCAAAAAAATATTGAAATCCTTACCAAGTTTTTCGTAGGAATCGCTGCAAAGATGGCGATGACAGTTTTTCAAATTGTCCTGGACTATGTCTTCGGGAAGCTTACCAATAGGAAGCACACGAAAATTATATTTGGAATAACTAGTACATTGTCTCAGGATTTTCATGGGAGTCTTAATAAAAACTCCGTGAAATCGTTACCTTTCCTTGGAAATTATTATAAAGATATCCCAAGAATTTTTGTAGGAATTTCCAAAAAATCCTCGGAAAGCTTACCAAGATCCCCTTAGGAATCTTCACGAGAATTTGTTTTGTAATGACTAACAAGATGTCTCAAGATTTCCATGGGAATCTTCACTATAAATTTCTTGAAGTCCTTACCATTTCCCATTTCCATCATTTTCCAGGAATTTACTTAAATTTTCCAAAATTTTCTTGAGAAGCTTACCAAAATTTCCTTGGAAATCCTCACGAGAATTTCTTTTGAAATCACTTACAAGATGTCCTAAGAATTTCATGCAATTCTTTTTTGCAATTTCCTTGAAATCCTTTTCAAGATTTTCCTAGAAATTGTTGCAAAGATGTCCTTGAGATTATTTTGCCAAAACTTCCTCGGAATTTTCCAAAATATCCGAATTTTTTCAGTGAAGCCTACCAAGATTTCCTTGAAAACATCACAAGAATTTACTTTGGAAGTACCGACAAGGTATCAAGATTTAAATGGGAGTCTTCACCAAAAATTTCGTAAAATTCTTACCAACATTTGCGTAGAAATTCTTACAAAAATGTCATTGGAAGTTCTTAAAAATTTTCCCATTTTATTTTTCGAGGAGCCTACCAAAAATTTACTTACAAATCCTCAAGAAAATTTCTTGATTTCAACGATTTCCCACGTTTTTCATTAGAGTTTTCATCAAATTTTCCTAGAAGTCCTTTCTAAGATTTCATTGGAATTTTTCCTCCCAAAATTCCCTGGAATTAACCAAAATTTGATTGATTTGTCTTTATTTAAGAGACTTTCAGCCCTCGGCTGATTCGTCTCTCTAACCAAAATTTCTTTGTGAGGCCTTAGAAGATTTCTCTACAAATCCTCTCGCAAATGACCTTTGAAATTACTAACAAAATGTCCCAAGATTTTCATGGAAATCTGCAGCAACAATTCTTTTAATATCTTACCAACATTTCCCTAGAAGAGGATATGCTTTTGAGTTTTTTTTTCCAAAATTTCCCTTTAGTAAATTAAAATTTCTTTGAGAAGCTTACAAGCGGATTTTCTTTGATATCTGTTAGAATTTCTTGAAATCTTTACCAAGATTTTCCTAGGAATCACTACAAAGATGATCATGAGCTTTTTTTTAAATTTTCCTTGACGAAGCTTACCAAGAGAAAGCTCACGAGAATTTTATTTGGAATCACAAACAAAAAAATCCGGATTTTCATGGGAATCTTAATTTAAAAAATCCGTGAAATCCTTACCAATCTTTCCCTGGATATCATTACAAAGATGTCCCAGGAATTTTTGTCAAAATTTCTTAAAAATCCTTGGTAGGCTCACTAAGATACCTTTAGGAATCTACACGAGAATTTTTTGTAATCACAAACAAGATGTCTGTCATGGAAATCTTTACTATACATTTCTTGAAGTCCTAAAAATTGTTAAAAAATGGCTTTGGAGTTTGTTTTTAAAAATTTTCCTGTAATTTGCTAAAATTTTCAAAATTTTCTTATGAAGCTTACCAACATTTCCCTGGAAATCCTCACGAGAATTTCCTTCATGGAATTCTTCACTACCATTCCATTGTCAAGATTCCCCTAGAAATGATTGCCAAGATGTACTTGGGCTTTTTTATCCAAAACTTCCAAGCAATTTTCCAAAATATTCGAAATTTCTCTGTGATGCCTACCATGCTTTCCCTAGAAAACACCTGAGGAATTTCCTCTGGAAGTAAACACAAGATGTCTCAAGACTTTAATGGGAGTCTTCACCAAAAATGTCGTGAAATTCTCACCAAGATTTCAATGAAATTCTTACAAAGATGTCACTGGAAGTTCAAAATTTCTTTGAGAAGCCTACCAATATTTCCTTAAAAATTCTTACGTGAATTTCCTTTGAAATCACTTACATGGTTTCTCGCGATTTTCATGAGAGTTTCCATCAAAACTTCCTTGGAATCCTTACAAAGGTTCCCACGGAAATTCTTGCAAAGATGACCCAGGGATTTTCATCGAAACTTCCAAAAATCCTTTGGGAAGCTTACCAGGATTTCCATAACAAGAATCTTCACGAGAATTTCTTTTGTTATCACTTACAAGATGTCTCAAGATTTCCATGGGAATCTTCACTATGAATTTCTTGACATTCTTACCATTTCTCTAAAAATTGTTGAAAAAATGTTTTTAGATTTGTTTTTTCTCAAAATGTCCCTGGGACTTACTAAAATTTTCTAAATCTTCTTGTGAAGCTGACCAAAATTTCCCTGGAAATCGTCACGAGAATTTCCTTCCGAACCACTTACAAGACGACTCAAGCATTTCATGGGATTCTTCACCACCATTCGCTTGAAATCTTTTTCAAGATTTCCCAAGAAAGTGCTGCAAAAATGCCCTGGGGATATTTATTCCAAAACTTTCATGGAATTTTCCAAAATATCCGAAGATTCTCTGTGAAGCCTACCAAGATTTCCCTGGAAAACATCACAAGAATTTTCTTTGGAAGTACCAACAACTTGTCTCAAGATTTTAATGGGAGTCTTCACAAAAAAAAATCGTAAAATTTTTACCAAGATTTGCATAGCAATTCTTGAAAAGATAATGTCATTGGAAGTTTTTCAAAATTTCCCAAAATTTCTTTGGGAAGCCTACCAAAATTTTCGTAGAAATTCCCACGGTTTTTTTTTTATCTAACAAACCGTCTCACGATGTTCATGAGAATTTTCATCCTTACCAAGATTTCCATGAAAATTCTTACAAAAATGTCTTTGGTTTTTTTCACAAATTCCCCGGAATAAACCGAAAATTCCCAAAATTATTTGTGAAGTTCTCGAAGATTTCCTCACGAACATTTTCTTCAGAATCACTAACAAGATCTTGCATGAGGATCCAAAGATTTTCATGGAAATTTTCAGCAAAAATTCTTTGAAATTCTTACCAACATTTCCGTAGAAGTTGTTAAAAAGATATCCTTGGGTTTTTTTTTCAAAATTCACCTGTAATTTACCATCATTTCCCAAATTTTCTGGGAAGCTTATCAATAGCCTGAGAATTTCCTTTGAAGTCATTAACAAGATGTCTCAAGATGTTCATGGAAATATTTACCGAAAATTCCTTGAAATGCTTATCAAGATTTCCCTGGAAACTGTTACAAGGGTGTCGTTGGGATACTTGTTTTTCTCGCACACTAAGTGTACTTGAAAGGCTATATGTGCACTCAGAAAACGATTTTTCAAAAAAAAGGCTCGGAAGATAAAGTCGCATATACCAATAAACTTAGTTCGTCGAATTGAGATTATGTCTGTATGTGTGTATGGATGTATGTCTGTGAGCAAAATAAGTTCACTCACTTTTAAGGCAGTTCCTAATGGCCAATTTTACGGATTATAGCTCGAATCGAACCAGAATTTTACTGCATTGCTATTAACAATGGTCTGGTCCGGCCAAGGTGTTCCGGAGTTATGGCCATTTCAGTGATCCGGACCAGCACCGGTAGAACTGGCCGTATTTAAAACTGAACCAAGCCCCTTCATGCGACACATCTAACTGCGGCGATTTCTTGTAACCTTTAGCATGGTTGACAAATTATGTACGGAAATCTACACTGGATATTCCACGATATCGACCCAATTTTCAAGATGGCGTCTCAAAATTCAATATGGCGGCTGTACAATGGAGTTTTAGGCTTTAAAACTCTTCAATATGGGTATATTTGGTATGGAAAAGATGTCTGAAAGGTCAGTTCAATAAGTGAATCTGGCGAAGTGAAAATTGATTGGCGATGCAGAACAATTCGGCTAGCTCTGCTGCGCTGGTGCAGTTCCTTTCGGCATGCGCAATGCGAGAAAAAATCTGAAGTCGTAACTGGAGTGAAATTGAAACGTGAAGTTATTCGTTATTATTCGGTTTCTAGTGCTATAGGCTATTGATAGTCTATATCTGTTTGCTTCCACCTGATGAGTCACTGGCAAATGTTAGTAAGAAACTCTTGAATCATTGGCTGTTTTCCATCTGATATGACGGAAATTGGCGCATATGACGAAGCAAACTTCTACCTACCGAAATATTGCACAGTTCGAAAAAAACCTGTAAATTTATGATGGATCGAATGTAACAAAAGGACCCCGTCATATATGATGGGAATTTTTGTGCGATCTTAAAATTACATTTCAGATATCTGTTAGAAAATATATAGAAAATTTGAGTTCCGAGCAAGAATTGAACTCAGATCCTTGGGGTGTGAGTAGCACGCCCGAGCTCTCTCGGCTATCTCAGCTTGTTGAAAAGTGGACAGTCAAAGGTAAACGGCTTCTACCATAATGCACGCATTCCCGACATGCTTCGGCTACTGCAGAGAGTACTGAGAGAGACAACGAGGAAACCGCCACAGCTGCGAGCAGTAGTTCGTTTAGCTGATGACGGAGAGTGGCTTGCATGATTTATAGCAGATGCATGTAAATTTAAAGCGAATATGCTTTAAAATCTGAAACAAGCCGTCTGACCAGTTGCGGGCAGGCTTGACAGAAACTCCCTCGCGAGAAAATGAGGAAGCGATTTTGGCGATTTTCTGAGGAGTGAAAACAAAACTCAGAAATCACAACACAAATCCTCAACAGCACCGAGCGTGAGCTTACCGCGCAGCGAGGAGTTCGTCCAAAACTCATAATTGCTTGTTGTGTTTCTCACGCCCACTCACACTCAAAAAGCTCTCGCGAGTTCCACTCCCATACAAAGATAGACTCTCGAGGCGAAAATCGCACTCAAAAACCCGAAATAATCATCAACTCTTTTTTCGTTCCCCTCTTCCTCGCTCAGTTTTTCTTGCCTCTCTGTTTGGGGTTCGTTCGCTCCCTCGCGACGAGGCAAAAGCAAAACACCGCTCTAGAGCATGATGCAAAACTCTTTTGATTTCGAGGAGGATTATCAAGCCTGGTTGCGGGCTGCTCGGCTGACGTTAAATGTTGGTGATTTACATTTTTCTGCCGCAAATTTCAGTTGATCTTCAGTTTACGTGATGTTTAACTTTCATATTTTTTTGCTGTGTGTACGATTTTCAAGATAAACAATGCAATAGAGCTGTTTTATTTATAAATAGAACATTAAATAATATGAACTTGAAACAATTGCCACAATTGGTTAGAAAGCCACTGTTCGAGGCTTTCGATCAGTTTGTTTCGGGGACTTAAAAGGGTCCAACACGAACGGAGGGTACAACGACAGGGTAAGCTCAAGGCTCTAGGATCCGGAGGGGATGCGGGATTTGAAAATTTAATTAAAATTCTCAACTTGTTCCGCAATAAAGCAATATTAGTGCTGGCTGGCTAGCTGGGTGGTGGCAGATAGCGGTGCGGTGGTGGTGCTGCCGGGCGGGTAATACCTAGTGTTATGAAGCAACTCCGAGGCAATGGGAATTAAATTTTCACCTATAGTATATTTAGGAAGGTAGGTACCAGCCACCACAATCGGTGGGGCTTTAAGATGTTTTGTAAAGTGAGGTTTGCAAGAAGCAGGGTTCGTGTGTTAGCAAGGGGTGGAAGCAAGTGGTCGTAATTCTGCAACATTGTCACCGGATGATGCAAGACAGCTCTCGGGCAGCTGAGCTGCGAGCGGAACTTTCGTTGTCAGGTCATTTCCTGTGCGGTGTTGGTGGAGGCTGTCATGATGACCGAAGTGCATGCAACGCTGCATCCGTCATCGTCGTGGTCGCAGCCGTATTGTGAGAGGTGTGTGATTGTTATTACACATGGCGGCAGTTTTCGTGAGATGGCAACGGTAGATGGGATGGGAGTTCATTTTGAAAGGAATTATCGTTATATAAATGAAGTTTCAACGAATCAGCTTTGAATGTTATTGAAGCCATGACTTCTGAAATCGGCAGTAATTTGGACGCGTTCTGTAATAGATCTAATCAAACTAAGGTATACTAGAAACATACCAAAGGCAATTTTTATACTTCTAAAATCTGAACGGGTTATTTTCTTCAATGTTATTTTCCGTCGACCTCGCATTCTCATTCACTCTGATTCACTCTCGTTTTAGAAGCGTGCAGCGCAAACTTCACGGAATTCAGCTTCCGTTGCGTCCGCGATATTTCCGTCTGCCGGATCGGGTTCAACCGTCCTCTGTATATATGTGTATGTATGTGTATTAGAGCGCGCTCCGCAAACTTGCAGATGATTTATGACCTCTGCTATTCGCATTTTCTATCCTCCCGGATATGAAGAGCGGAAAAGTTTTCTCCCTGCCTAGCTTGGCATAGAGGAGGTTTTTTCGCAGCGTTCTGCGACTACGGCTAGGGATTCCAACTTTTTGGTTGGACCTACCGACGACGGTGCATCCACATTCACATCGACCGATGGTTGTTCGACCTCTCCGATTGACAAACTCCACAGCAGTTCGTGCTTAACTAGGTGCCCTTTCGCCGCTTTTCCCAACTGTGCACCGTTTCGTTCGGATCAACAATGTAACATGTCGCTCCCGGTGGAGGAATTCCACTTCATGAAAGATGCATAATTTCTGCGCCCCAGAAAGATGGCGCCCATAAATTTCCACCAAGGTAACGGACCTTTCAATTTGATGCGACCACGAACTCCACACGAGGTGCAATCTGAGTTTCCTGAGTTACTCCGCTCCATTCCACTGCCACCATCATCACTACCAGGACTGGCCTGATCCGTAGATTATTGGAGGAAGAAATCTCCCCCGAGTCGAATTGAGGCACGTTTCGGTATTAACAGCTAAGTAAAACTATACCTTCACCCGCTGGCTGGCTGCTGCTGCTGCGCTCTGCGGGAAGGTGGTCGATTCGTAAAACCACACGGACGTGCATGAGTCTGAGAAGGTCCAACAGAGCAACAGAGCAGCCAGCGCAGCGGGCTCCGTGTTTCCGTGAACGAGATGTAGCTAGTGGTCTTCCTTCTCAGGTGTGTGGTTTTAGCGAGAGACGGGTCAGTGCAAGGTGTCCCGAGTAGACAGAGATACCAAATTTTGGGTGTAGGTTACAAATATTAATTCATCCATTTCTTCTTCTTCTTCTTTATGGTTCTATTTCCGCACTGGCACTTGGCCTGCCTCGCTTCAACTTAATGTTCTTTGAGCACTTCCACAGTTATTAATTGAAAGGCTCTCTTTGCCTGCCATTGCATGAATTTGTATATTGTGAGGCTTAAAGTATCCCAGGGAGTCGAGAAAATGTTCCCGACCGGAACGGGAATCGAACCCGCCGTCTCCGAATTGGCGATCCATAGCCCTCACCACTAGGCTAACTGGAGAACCCAATTCATTCATTTAAGGGACCTAAATTAAGCCTAAAACTCCATTTAACAGCAGCCATCTTGGTCACTATCAATTTGTGCATTTAGTGCTAACGTAAGAACAATCACGACATTCACGAAACGCGACGCGAGACAAGTCCCCATCTTGGATATTAGACCGCCATCTTGATTATTCTGGCTGCAATTTTTGGACTCCGGAAATCCTCCGTATACCAAATATACCCACATTGAATGATTTATTAGATCAAAACACCATTAACAGTCGTCATCTTGAATTTTGGGACGCTATCTTAGATTTTAGATCGCCATCTTGGATATTCTGGCCGCCATTTTTGGGATCCGGACATATTTTGCATAGTATACATACCCATATTCCATGGTTTTAGAGCCTAAAGCTTCATTAAATAGTCACTATCTTGAATTTGGAGCCACCATATTGGATTTTACACCGCCACTTGGATATTCCGGTCGCTATTTTTGTACTCCGGGCATCTTCCCCATACCAAATATACCCATATTTCATGGTTTATGAGCTTAATACTCCAGTAAACAGCTACTATCTGGAATGTGGTGCCGCCATCTTGGATTTTAGACCACCTTCTTGGATATTCTGGTCGTCATTTTCAGACTCCACACATCTTCCCCATAACAAATCTACTCAAGGTTTAGGGCCTCAAACTCCATCGTCATCTGCCATCTTGAATTCTGAGCCGCCATCTTGAATTTTGATCCGCCATCTTGGATATTCTGGTCGCCATCTGGTACTCCGGACCGGAGTCCGGACATCTTATCAAATTTACCCATATTGCATGGTTTCAGAGCCTAAAATACCATCTAACAGTCGCCATCTTGAATAATAGGCTGCCATCTTGAATTTTGGGCCGACATCGTAAAATTTCTGGTCTCCCTCCAGTGTTGATTTTCGTACAAAATTTGTCAAGCATGCGCTAAAGATTACAAAAATCGCGCAGTTTGGTGTGGGCCTTGGTTCAGTTTTATTTACGGCCAGTTCTACCGGTGCTGGTTCGGATCACTGAAATGGCCATTACTCCGTAACGCCTTGACCGATCCGGACCATTTTGGGTAGTAAACAATGCGGTAAATTTCCGGTTAGATTCGAGCTATAATCCAGAATAATGGGCCAATGGGAAGTGCTTTAGAAGTGAGTAACCTTTTTTTGTACACAGACATACTTACACACATACACACACAGACATCATCTCAATTCCTCGAACTGAGTTGATTGGTATATGTGACTTGACCCTCCCAGCCTTCTATCGAAAATTCGTTTTTTTGAGAGAACATATAGCATTTCAGTACACTTTGGTGTACGAGAAAGGTGAAAAAGTATATCACTTTTCAAGAGCACGAAACTCGTCATCCTCAATCCGAACGAAGCCGAAAATGCTACTCATTGTTCACTACGGGCTCAATACAATTCTTTTCCATACCGTAAGGTTTTAGAGCCCATTACTCATATCGAATAGTTTTATTTTCATTCTTGCACACCGTACTTCTTCTACATATTTTATATACCCATATTGCATGGCCTTTGGGCCTGAAATGCCATTAATCATCCGTCATCTTGATTTGGATCCACCATAATCGTTACTTGTTCTGTGGCTTAGTTGGTTGAGGCACCGGTCTAGCGAAAACGGAGTCGTGGGTTCGAATCCCATCGGAATGCGATTTTTTTTCGCAAATTTCATTTCAACATTCTGTGCCTTCTAATTACAAGTTTTTCCAGTATTCTTCAGGAATTCTTTCGGAAAACCATCCATGGAATCCACATTAACAGCGATTTTTTTTTTCAGGAGATCAAAAATTGAGATGTTTTACCTTATATTATTTTTTTTTATTTTTAT
The DNA here is from genome assembly GCF_035046485.1 of Aedes albopictus. Lineage (NCBI taxonomy): Eukaryota > Metazoa > Arthropoda > Insecta > Diptera > Culicidae > Aedes > Aedes albopictus. Next base: position 304,899,327 of record NC_085136.1, read on the forward strand.
CTTATTTTTTTATTTTTATCACTTCCGAAATTCCCAAGGATCGATTCGATGATTCACCAGAGATTTTTTCCAAAGTTTCCCCTAAAAAGTCTTCCAAAGATTTCTACATAAATCATTTCATTGATTCCTTACAAAATTCATTATGAACTACCGTTTTCTCCATTGTTAGGGCCTTTTATTTTGTTTTTTTTTGTGTTTTTTAACGTTTACTAATTCTACACTCCTGTTCAGGGAATCTTCAATTTGTGCATGAGTTGTCACATTTTGTTGAATCCCCCTTCCACTACGAAACATGATGTAACTATGGGGCTTTTCACTTTAGAAATAACTCCTGGAATTTCTTCCTGAAGTAATCCAAAGATTATTTTAGAAATTGCTGCATCGATTCCTCTAAAAATTCTGTCCGGGTTTCTTCAATAAATGTATTCAAGGATTTCTTCAAACGATTACTTCAGAAAGTTTTATACGGATTTTTTCAATGAAACACCTCCTCTAAAAGTTTTCTCACGGGTTTCTTCTCTAGAAAATGCTTCAGTATTTATGTAAGGAATTCCTCCATGGAATCTTCCAGGGATTTCTTCAGGAACGCGTATAGATATATTTTCCATGAATTCTTCCAGAGATTTCTTTAGGATTTTTTTAGGCTCCCTATCGGAAATTTCCACAGGATTTTCTTCAGAAATTCCTCCCAAAGTTCTTCATTTTTTTTTCATAGAACCCTATAGAAATTCATGCAACATTTTTTCAGGAGTTCCTCAGGATATTCATCCATGTATTAACACTAAAACCCCTTCAGCATTTCCTCCAAGGAATCACTAGTTTATTTTACAAACAATTCAGAAATGGCTCCCGAAATTATCCGTGGATATTTCAACAGAAATTCCCTTGGAAAATTTCCATGTGATTTTTTCTTTGATTCTTAGACGATAAAGTGATTTTTTCCGGAAATTCTTATATACAGAAGTTCTTTCAGAAAATCCTGTAAAAATTTCGGTAAGTTCGGTTCTAAATATTTCCGTATAAATTCCTAAAGGAATTCTACCAAGAGCTACTCAAGAAATTTTTCCAAGTATTCCTAGGGGAATTTCTTCAGAAATTCCTTCTACGATTCGTTCAGGAATTTCCCTATAATTTTCCATGATATTCCTCCAGAGAATTCTAAGAACTCTAAGAACTTATCCAGATATCAGAAATAAGACAGAACATTCATTCAAAATAAGTGTAGAATTAGCACTAAGTTAAAATACACATAAATAAAAAAAAAATCATTCAAAATTTCTCCAAGAATTCGTTCAGAAGTTCCTCCACGGATTCTTTTGAATACTTTTCTAGGAATTCCTTCGGAAATATCTCCAGGAACTCTTCTCGAATGTCGACAAGGGATTTCTTCAGTAATTACTATTGGATTTTCTCCAGAAATTTATCTAGAGATTTCTTGAAGGAATATTTTCAAGGAATCCCTGAAAGAATTTCTGGATAAACCCCTGGAAATAATTGTAAATATCCCAAATAGTCTTTGGAGGACTTCCAGAAGTAAATCTTGAAAAATACCCGAAGAAGCTTTTTGAGATGGCTCCGGAATCTGGAAGAATTCCCAGAAGAATTTTTTGAGAAATTTTCCGAATAATTCAAGGGAAATTCTTGGAAGAGTTTCCGAGAGAATCCCCGTAGGGATTCCTCAGGCACACCCTTGAGAAATTTTTGGAATGAACCTGAGAGAGAAGGAATCCTTAGAATAAATAGCAGAAATCCATGCATAAACTGCATACAAAGCTACGGGAGGAATCCTGGAATAAACCTCCAACAAAATTCTTTTTGTCCTCCTGTGAAATATTCTGAGGCAAACCCTTAAAGTAAATCGTGAGATACTTCTGGAGGAATTGTCAAACAGTTTCTGGATAAATGTCAAAAGGTATTTGTGGACGAAAATTTCCTGAAGCAGTTTCTAAAGTTATTCCCAGTGAAATTTTTTGAAAAAAAAATCCCAGCAGAAATTCAAAACAAATCTGGAAGAGTTATCGAAAGAATCACTACAAAATGCCTGAAGAAACTCTGATGGAATGTCTAAAACTGGACAATGCTCTTCAGGAACTCTAAGAAGAATTTTTTGAAACATTCCTGGAGAAACGCCAAGAAATAAATCTTGAACCGACCAATGTTACTCCGCTATACGGTATCTACATTTTTCACCTTCGGGAACCCACAAAAATGGTCTAACCTTACAAAAATTCACAATAAAACAGTCTGACATTTATCTAGCCCATCTGTCAGGTCAATTCATTTGACGTTATTTCCCATCTACGCTGGAATTTCACTCACACGTATCGAACCTGCTGGAGGAAGTGTCTGGTGGTTAGGGAAACTCCAACATTCTCCCTTTAGTGACGCCAGAAATCCTCTTCGGAGCCACCATCCCGAATTTCATCGAGAACCGCCAGTTTGCTGACACGTCTGGTCAGTACTCTGCTTGATGTCTATATGACTTCTTTTCACGTAACTAAATCCTTGTCTGGGTAAGTACGGATCACTTGGGTGCGTATTCATCCAATGTGGAACCTCTTATGTACTTCGCCGAGAAACCACCGGTAGATACTCGAGGATCCATCGCCGCCCAAATACGTTCGACATGTGCTGAATCAGAGTCCATCTATCTGACAGGGCCTTCTTCACGTCCACTGGTGCTTTTAGCACTTGACGAACTCCGCTGGAACTCTGCATCAAAAACTGGTTCGAACTAATAGGCTCCTGCTGTTCGTCGGTACGGAAGTAAACGGATGCGAATTGACCATATGTTCAGCTTCGGCTAACAATGTCATGGGTCCCTCGTCGCCCAGTTTCCGTACCGTAGGTAACGACTCCAGGGCTGTCTTCATTGAACGGTTTATGCGCTCCCAACATTCTATCCCTCATGACGCCCGAAATCCTCTTCGGAGCCACCATTCAGAATTACATCAACAACCGCCAGTTTGCTGGCAGGTCTGGTCAGTACTCCGCTTGATATCTCTACGTCTGCATTTCGCACAACTTCATCCTTGTCTGGGTGCGTATGGTACGTTCTACATGAAAAATGGCTCCTGCTGCTCGTTGGTACGAAAGTTAACGAATGCGAGTTGACCATATGTACAGCTTCTTGACCATATGTAGCAGCGTCATGAGTTCCAAGCCGTTCAGTTTACGTGCTCCAGCGCTGTCTTTACGAACCGGACGGTGCGCTCGCAACATCCTCCCACTCGTGATGCCCGAATTCCTCTTCGGAGTCACCATCCAGCTCTATACTGGAGATTAATAAAAGCAACAAAGGAGCAACCTTTGTTTTGAAGGCAACCAAAGCGCACCGTAATCTGCCCTTTGTCACGTACGTGAAAGTACGCAGCCATTAACAAAAATATGCAGCTTCAATGATTCGAAGCAATCCAGATTGTAGCCAGAGAAGTAGCATCACTGGATTTTAATCTTGTCCAAGTCTTTCTGTGCTTGACCCCGCTTGAAATTAGGAATCTTCTGATCTCACTTCACTTTTTCTCTCCAGTTCCAGACGTCCTGTAGTAGGATCTTGCCTGGGATAACCAGTGACCCCAGTAATCCCAAAGGATCGTAGATCCTCATAAGGAGACTGAGCATCATTCTCTTGGTAGGATGTCCTACACCTTTCGCCAGTTCTTCAAGGTCTCCTTGCAGGCTGAGATTCGAACAGAAACCACCTTCACCGGGTATCCACGTTATTCCCAGCAATTTCTCAAATCCAATTTGACTGTTCATCGTTGAGTGTATCACAGTGGCCGGTTTAACGTCTCCAATCGTTTCCAGTACTTTGGACATGTTGGATACGCAATTTTCTATGAGAAAATCCTGACTTTTTTTCGCGGCATCTATCGCCAACTGAACTGCTTTTTCCTCGGTGTCGGCGCTGTCCAGGTAATTGTCGACATCATGCCTGTTTTGATCACCGCTGCTGCCCTTGGGTATTCTTCCTCGTGGTCCGACGCGTCCAGATTATTGACATATTACGACTGAAGACTGGAGCTGGAGACAAGTTGATCCGAAGATCGCCACGTCTGATGCCATCGTAACCATGGGCTCCGATGGGGACTTACAATCCGAAGTGTACCGAAGAGCACCACCGCTTGCTCATGGTATTTAACCCAAACTTTTGATCGGGAGTGTATGTATGTACTTGTTCACTGAGACTCTCGCTCATGGGGACACTTATCCGTTGGGACACTTGTCTATTGAGACACTCGAGCATTGGGACACTTGTCTATTGAGGAACTTCTTCATAGGCAAAGTTTTCCATTGACGTACGTGTCTTGTGGGACACTCGTTGGTTGGGCTGGGAAACTCGTTCTTTTGGATTCTCGTCCATCATTGGTACACTGTTGTAGTGGGACACTTGTATTGTGAAACAGTTGTCTATTGGACGATCTTCTAGCAAATTTCTATATGGGGACATTCCATCAGTAGCATCGTATGAAGCGACACGCCGTTGACTTTGGCTACCGCATCCCATATCACTCAAACTTTTCCAGGTTTGTTTCGTTGTGATCACGTAAATGTATCCTTTGGACTGGTAGTCAGCTATCTGTTGACTAACGCTATCGTACGCTAAAGACACTTCAGACAACTTTCGGCCATCGAGCAGCTATCTGGGAAATCAATATCGTCCTATTACCACAGCAGATCTGTCTCGAATCTTCCATTTGCTTTCTGCATCATCGTTTCATGCAGAATTAGTCGCGCTTGAAGATCTTCAAGTCCTTCCAAATTCTGAGTAACATCCACACCCACCTCCACCGAGAAGAACTCTTCGATGAACTCTTCGAAGGAGGAGAATCAGTTTCCGCAATATCGAGAGTTCGAAAGAACTCTGTAGACTCTCCATTCCTCGCAAGCTGCCACAAACTATGCACTTAATGCAAGTTTTTACAACGGTAGCAATCCAGGGTCAGCTCTCTTGCAACTCTTCACTGGCAAACGCTGCAGGAGCTTGTTGTCCAGGTTGATCGACCTGGTTGATACGACAACTAGAACATCACTTAGCTCCCAGGTTCTGAAAAACTCAGCCTCGCTATTTGTGTTGAAGGAACCTTCTTGTGGATTCCGCTCATCCACCGCGCTTTGGCGTCTAATTCTAGTTCATCGGCTATCGCTTTCTCCTGAAGGGTTACTGACGATACATCATCCAAGAATGCATAAGGTGTCGACGGCGCCAGACTTCCCGTATACCGTAGCGGGTAGTATCTTGGATAATGTCGACAAAACGGATTGTTGATGAACAGCAACAGTCGAGCTCGTAGTGGTCAACGGTTTCTCCGGTTCCGGAATGTAATGCAGTAACCGACTATACTCAAGAAAGTAAGTTAAAATATAGCAGCGTGGAACGAGCTCATCAATAAATCTGGTCTATTTCGCTTCTCCACATATACTTATGACCCATTGAATTAGTGTGCAAAAACACAGACGAATGCGTGACGGAGCGTCCCTATGGAAAAGTTTGCCCTGCTAGAAGACCTCCAATAGGCAAGTGTCCCATGATTAAAGTGTCCCACGCTACAAGTGTCCAAGGATACAATTGTCCTACGATACAAGTGTCCCACTAGACCAGTGTACCAATGATTGACCCTAAAGAAGAGCCCTAAAGAACGAGTATAAAAGCACAACAGTCGGATGTCCCACAAGACACTTGGAAAACTTAACCTATGTAGAAGTTTTCCAATAGACAAATGTCCCAATGCACGAGTGTCCCACTAGACCAATGTACCAATAATATTCGAGTATCTCAGCCCAACAGACGAGTGTCTTCAAAGACACATGCGTCAATGGAAAACTTTATCTATAGAAAAGTTTCCCAATTGAGAAGTGTCCCAATGCACGAGTTTCCTAACGGGCAAGTGTTTTGGGCTAGTATTCAAATGGACGAGGGTCCCAGTGAACAAGTGTATATATGGATCCGTGAACCTATGCAGGACCTTTCCAATGGATGAGCGTCACAATAAACAATTGCTCTAAAGGATAAGTGTACAGGAGCATGATCATGGTCCTAATAAAAGAGGATTCCGGTAAACGATTTTCCTAAATGACAAGAGTTACAACAGACAGTACCCCAATGGACAAGTGTCTCATTGGTTAGACAAAAACAGTGGATTTTTAAAGTCTTTTGAAGAAGCTAAAATGAAGTAGCAAGGGACGAGCTCACCAATCAATCTGGTAATGTTGCTCACTCATCTAAATTTAAATTATACATTTTAGGACAAATTAAGAAGCAATTTGTAAAGAATATTCAAATTTCTAATTCGGGTAAATTTGGGATAAAAATTTGGTTTTTCTGAGATTTCTGTGCCATCGTTGTGAAAATGTTTATCAAAATTCCAAGCTTCGATTTTTTGGAGATACTTTTGGCAAGATTTATCAGATAATATCTAGTTTTTTTTTTAATTTCATGGATATCTTCAAGAATTTTATAACAGATTGCAACAGCTCAATATAGGCGTAAGAGCTGCAAAAACAGTATGAAACGAGCTCACCAATTGTTTTAATCATGTCCCTTCTTTACACAATGAAGATTTAATAAAATTTAGGGCTGACAACATAAGGAAACGATTCTGTCACATCTCCCTGTTCGGGGCAGCAGCTGCATCCAACAATCAGGCTTCACTTGTTGTTCCACTATGCACTGCGCTGGCTGGCGGAGGAGGAATAGCCAACCCAAGAAGACAGCTTCTGCTACCGCTGCATCGTATCGAAATTAGAAGCTGAGCGGGTGCTGTGAAAAGGAAAGGGTGCATTGTACACTACCGACTGGCACGAAACAAAATCCACACAACTAGCTCCATTCCCGGGGATGTGTTGATGTTATTGCTTTGCTGAGAGAGAGAGCTAGAGCGAGGAAGAGAAGGATGGACGAAGAGGGTTTGCTTTTCGTTTATAACTACATAGAGAACGCCGAAGTTCAGGGTGTGCCCGCGAGAGGCACGTCTTGGCGAAATGAATAAAATTATTTTGATTGTAAAATAGTGCAGTTTTGGGGAAGTTTTCTGGAGGGGTTCGGACAGGATGTTGTTGGCTGGCTGGCTGACAGGGGTTGTTTCGATTGGGGTCGTCGATTCTGTGGGTCGGATGGAGGAGGGAGGGTTCCGAACTATTTTGCATGAGTAACCCATTTGAAAGTTCGTGACACCACTTCGGTGTGCAGATGAAGTTTTGGGAAAGCGTTTGTGATGGGGTTCGTCTTCAAGTATCCGTAACGGTTTGTTTATATTACCCATTAAGTCGGTCATCAAATCGTTGAGATGGTAATGATACTGATGGAATAAAAACAGACAGATGTCCCAAGTAGACAAGTATATCAATGAATGAGAGTGCCAATAAGCAAGTGTCTCATGGATGGCGTTCCATTTTATGAGTGTTGCAATAGACGAGTGTCCCAATGGATGAGTATCCCAATATTCGAGTGTCCCAATGTTCGAGTGTCCCAATGTTCGAGTGTCCCAATGTACAAGTGTTCTAATGGACAAGTGTCCCAACGAACGAATGTCCCATTGGATGAATGTTTCAAAGGGCAAGTGTTGCAATAGACGAATGAACCGATGGACGAGTATTCTAAAGGACAAGTGTCCCAATGGACGAGTATGCTGAAAAGTGTTCTAATGTACCTGTGTTTCAAAAGACAGATGTCCCAATGGACGAGTGTACCAAAAGTCGTGAGATTCAATTAGCGAGTGTACCAAAGTTCAAATCTTCCAGTGGATTAGTGTCCCAATTAACGAGTTTTTCAACGAATGAGTGTCCCAATATATGCGTGTCTTAATAGACAGATGACCTAATCGATTTTAGACATTTTTTAAGGTGTCGAATTCAAAAAACATCGTCAATTGCAGTAAGACACTCCACACCGCAAAGACGGTTGAAAATCGCTCCGCTCCAATTATTCCCCTTCCCAAATTGTGAAACGAATAGCAATGTTACTGACTGCTCTCGAAACGGATCGAAATGGACAATTTCGAGAATCATCTTCTTTTCAGCAGCAGTAGTTGAAAAGCCATTGTTTCCCCGAAGTGGAACGAGAATGAAAATGCATGTTCTTTGGGGTTTTCGATGCTGCTATCATGAAAGTGCAACGAGCCGTTGTTTTGCAGCAGAGTGAAGATTGAAATCAGCGTTTCTTTTTTTTTCGGACAGATGAATAAGATGCTCGCTGTGGCGT